>NC_140612.1:30815288-31180288 GCF_057381915.1 Diplotaxodon limnothrissa
GGCCGTCTTCTTCTGTTTGTCTACCACCACTATGTCCGGTTGGTTAGCCACCACCATTTTGTCCGTCTGTATCTGGAAGTCCCACAGGATCTTAGCTCGGTCATTCTCCACCACCCTTGGGGGCATCTCCCATTTTGACCTCGGGACTTCTAGGTTATATTCGGCACAGATGTTCCTGTACACTATGCCGGCCACTTGGTTATGGCGTTCCATGTATGCCTTGCCTGCTAGCATCTTGCACCCTGCTGTTATGTGCTGGATTGTCTCTGGGGCATCTTTACACAGCCTGCACCTGGGGTCTTGCCTGGTGTGATAGACCCCAGCCTCTATGGATCTTGTACTCAGAGCTTGTTCTTGTGCTGCCATGATTAGTGCCTCTGTGCTGTCTTTCAGTCCAGCTTTGTCCAGCCACTGGTAGGATTTCTGGATATCAGCCACCTCCTCTATCTGCCGGTGGTACATACCGTGCAGGGGCCTGTCCTTCCATGATGGTTCCTCGTCTCCCTCCTCTTTCTTGGGTTTCTGCTGCCTGAGGTATTCACTGAGCACTCGGTCAGTTGGGGCCATCATCCCAATGTATTCTTGGATGTTCCTTGTCTCATCCTGGACTGTGGTGCTGACACTCACCAGTCCCCGGCCCCCTTCCTTCCGCTTAGCGTACAGCCTCAGGGTGCTGGACTTGGGGTGAAACCCTCCATGCATGGTCAGGAGCTTTCTTGTCTTTATGTCAGTGGCTTCTATCTCCTCCTTTGGCCAGCCTATTACCCCAGCAGGGTACCTGATCACGGGCAGGGCGTATGTGTTGATGGCCCGGATCTTGTTCTTACCATTCAGCTGACTCCTCAGGACTTGCCTGACCCTCTGCAGGTACTTGGTGGTTGCAGCCTTTCTAGCGGCCTCTTCATGGTTCCCATTTGCCTGCGGGATCCCCAGGTACTTGTAACTGTCCTCTATGTCTGCAATGTTGCCTTCTGGTAGTTCAATCCCCTCAGTTCTGACTACCTTCCCTCTCTTTGTTACCATCCGACTACACTTCTCCAGTCCGAACGACATTCCAATGTCATTGCTGTATAGCCTGGTAGTGTGGATCAGTGAATCGATGTCTCGTTCACTCTTGGCATACAGCTTGATGTCATCCATGTACAGGAGGTGGCTGACAACTGCTCCGTTCCGTAGTCGGTATCCGTAGCCAGTCTTGTTAATGATCTCACTGAGGGGGTTCAGGCCTATGCAGAACAGCAGTGGGGACAGAGCATCTCCTTGGTAGATCCCGCACTTGATGGTAACTTGTGCTATGGGCTTGGAGTTGGCCTCTAGTGTTGTACGCCACATCCCCATTGAGTTCCTGATGAAGGCTCTTAGGGTCCCATTGATCTTGTACAATTCTAGGCATTCCAGTATCCAGCTGTGGGGCATTGAGTCATAGGCTTTCTTGTAATCAATCCAGGCAGTGCACAGGTTGGTCAGTCTGGTCTTGCAGTCTCGGCTGATTGTTCTGTCTACCAGTAGCTGGTGTTTTGCACCTCTGGTATTCTTGCCAATTCCTTTCTGTGTCCCGCTCATGTATTGACCCATGTGCCTGTTCATCTTAGCCGATATGATGCCTGACAGGAGCTTCCATGTAGTACTGAGGCAGGTTATTGGTCGGTAGTTGGAGGGGACCGGTCCCTTCTTGGGGTCCTTGGGGATCAGGACCGTCCGGCCTTCAGTTAGCCATTCCGGGTGTCTCTCGTTAACTAGCAGCTGGTTCATTTGTGCTGCCAGACGCTCGTGGAGTGCAGTCAGCTTCTTCAGCCAGTAGGCGTGAACCATGTCGGGCCCTGGTGCTGTCCAACTCTTCATACTGGAGACCCTTTCTTGGATATCTGCCACTGTGATGGTTACTGGACCCTGTTCAGGGAGGTCGCTGTGGTCTGCCCTCAGATCCACTAGCCACTGAGCATTGCCGTTATGGGTTGCATCCTTCTCCCATATGCTCTTCCAGTATTGCTCCGTCTCCAGCCTTGGTGGTGCTGTTCTCTTATTGTTCCCTTGCCACTGAGAGTACACCTTTGCTGGTTCTGTGGAGAACAGCTGGTTTATTCTCCTGCCTTCTATCTCTCTGGTGTACCTCCTCAAGCGGCTGGCCAAGGCTGTGAGTCTTTGCTTGGCAGTTTCCAAGGCCTCAGGTATGGACAGCTTGCTGTATTTCTTAGGCACCTTATTTGTCGCACCTTTCTGCAACTCTGTTAGTTGGCTAACCTCCCTCCGTGCTACTTTGATCTTGCCCTCTAGCCTCCTTCTCCATGGAGGGTACTGCCCCTTGTGGCTGTTCAACTTGTAGCCAAGCATCTCACTGATCACTGCTGCCGTATTGTAGATCAGCTTGTTAGTGTCGGTAATCGTGGTTGTAGGTATTGCCCGTAGTGCTGCATTAACATCATCTAGCAGACCTTCTGAGGGTACTTCACGTAATCTTGGTAACCGGCTACGGGGGATCCAGGTTTCAAGCTTGGCCATGATCCTATTTTTCAGGTCAGTTCCTCTCGCACTCAACGATCCTTCTCCTATCGCACTTGGGGCTATGTACCCAATCTCGGGTGGGGGTGATGATATCTCCCCCCTGACCTGGCGTCCTGACTCCTCCTTGCCGTAGCGTTTGTGTTGTACCTCGTCAATCTCTAGCTGTGAGAGCAGTCCCTTCTTTCGAATGTTGGAACACTGAGCTACTAGTTGTTTCGCCGTCATTGTGGATGTTGGGTATCGAAGAATCCATAGGTCCCTCATCCTATTCATGTAGCCCCTTCCGCCGGGGTTACTTGCGTAGTAGCATTCCAACAACGCCCTGTTTTCGTCCCTTGCCCACCGATGCCTTCTTGTTCCAGTAGCCCACTTTTCGTCAGGGTGCCCTGGTTCCTCAACACCTGACGCGGACCTTGTTGATCCGGGCGACGTCCGAGCCGGCATGCCTTCATATTTATCTGTCTCGCTCATGTCTGCGGTAGGCTTGCTTAGCATAGGGGGTCTAGCCTTAGGACCCTTACTGGATACAGACGCCCCAGGCAGGAATCGAACTTGCGATCCTCTGTTCCAAAGGCGTGTAGTTTAACCACTACGCTATCCAGCTATATATATATATATATATATATATATATATATATATATATATATATATATATATATATATATATATATATATATATATATATATATATATATATATATATATATATATATTAGACACACACAATATAATATAGCAAAGTTTCATCAGATTGCGTTATGCACTTATTACATGCACCTTTACTTTATGGTGGTGGTGGTGTGTGTATGTCATGGTCACAAGTGCAATGGTCAGTAACTGGATAGACTGTGTCTCAGCACAGTGTGAAACACACTCACTCTTAGTCACACAAACAGTGTAGGCTCATCTGAGCTAACAGACTCGATTTCTGTGTATATAGATATACTTTACCTGGTGGTTTTGGTTCTGGTAGAAAATTATATTTTTCTTTTGGACATTAGCTTGCCCCTTGCCAATGCCTCTCCCTTTTTGAATCTGGACTTAGGAATGGGAATAGTGCACATTAGGCTACTCTAGTCATAAAGATGTTTTTTCTTTAACAGGATGAGAGTAATATTGAATGATGGCTATTTTGCCTAAGATACAAGTACCATCATCTTCCTGAACTACTGTGAGTTACAGTTAATGCTCCTACTGCAAAACATAAACAGAGATCAGAACAAGTCTGTTTTTAAATGAGATAAATGGTTACTAATGACCCAGTCAAAACAAAAAAAATCGTTAAAAACTTAAAACTAAGTTTTAGATTGTTTCCAATTGTGAACTGCAAGTTTTCATAAGGAATTGAAATTGAAGTGTAAGCTGTGAGTGTTCTGTGTTTTACTCTAAAACTCCTGTTGCTGCAGGATCTATACAGGAAAAAATGTTTCATTATAGAAAAATCAAATGTTGACATTTTATCTTGCAAAAAACAAAACAAAAAACCCAAACGTTGCAAACCCACTTAGTCATGACATAATTCCCTAATGCCACCAATCATCCTGGCAGGTTAGTCATTTAGCACAGTAGGGCAAAAGGAAAATACCAGATATCCAAGTGGCTAATTATGCAAAGAGCAACTCCTATGATACTTTATTTTCATTGGCTGTTTTGTGAGAGAATGGTCGCCATGTTATAATCAGGAGGTTTACAGTAAAATAAGCTAATCATAGTCAACAAATGTTCAGGGATAAAAATAGATTGATCGGTGAAGTAATTGAAAGTGCCAGAAGCAGGATAATAACCGCAATGAAAAAGAAAAGCTAAATTTGCAAGAAATTGTTTCTTTGGAGCCTTTAGTGGTTGAGTAGTGACAAGTGACATGAAGTAAACGTCTCTGTGGTTTAACGTGTGCCATTAACTTTGGGAACTTGCAGCCGATGGAATGGGCCCTCACAACAGCGCAAGCCCAGATTAGGCCATACATCAGAGAGCGTTGGAGAGCGGATCTCTTTCAGTCCCCCACTAATCGCATTGAGCAACTCTCTCGCTTCCGCGTGCGCTCACTGCCCCCTCTCTCTTTCTCCACTCTGTATCTACTGATTCCTCTGCACAATCCAGAAGAGAGCTCTCTTTGTACTGGTGCTGGCAGGCGGACAGAAGCAGAGAGATGGATATGGCTGAGAGTGACCTGATTCTGCCTCAGTGCCTGGCCTCTGTCCAAATACAGAGACTCTGCTCTCTTGTCCCTCTGTCTTTAGGGAGGAACTCTCTATCTTTCTCCTCTGTTGCTACGCTGTGGGATGCTGGCTGACTTACCTGCCAGGCTTGAGCAAGAAATTAGTTTGTTTACTTTAGAGGCTTTTGAGTAGCTACAGTAGCCTGCTATTATTCAAACAGGTACCACATTTTCAGACATATTCAACTATATTTACCTGTGCATCTATTTGATTTAAATCCAAGACCTCCTATTCCTGTGGACTGAGATGTTTGGAGGGACTGAAACTTCAATGTTTTGGGTCACTCATTTGTTAGCAGAAAAGAAGAGATATTGGGATAAAGAGTGAGCTCATACTGAGTGAACCGAAGGTGATCGCTTGTCTTTGATGAAACACATTATAAAAGAAGGTCCATTGAGAATTAATAAATATGCGAGGGGAAGAAATTAGATGTGCTGACAAAAAGAAGAGGAATAAAACATGTTAGAAGCAGTGATGGCACTGGCAGACAGTCTCATGAGCTATATATTGTTATTTATTTGCCAGTAAGAATTGCCACTTTTGGTGGTTGTGTAATAAAAATGCATCTTCTTCCTGAAAGCACTGACAGACAAAATGTATTTCATTAGATTGCAAAGTGGAGGATGGAGATGGTGGTGATTGGCAACCAGGAAAAATTGTGCGTTAGAGGGAAGAAATGATAAAACAGATGCTCATTTTTTTTTTTTTTTTTTTACACGTAAACACATCCTCTTCTTCCACATGCATCACCCACAGATGCACAGATGTGAATGATGTTTTTGCACTGATGAAACATGATTAATCTTTGCAGGAGTGGCTGCACTTTAGTCATTGTCCAAGGAAGTTTCTAATCACTGAAGCCTGAAATTCTACAAAGCACAGTCCATATTGCTTCTAATAGACTCTGTTAACCTTTGAACCCAAGCATGATGCAGCATTTAGAGGGTGTTTTCTTCCTGTCACATAGATGAGGAGTAATAGTAGTACAAATTGATGCAAGGAAGCTGCATTACACATTACTGAAGAAAAATAGGAGGGGTTTGAAGGGTGGCAGTTGACCCTTTAAGGAATGACCCTGGTTTTCATTGGAGCACCATTAGTCTAGCATAGTGCTACCACATGACTTAGAGGACAGGGAGTGCATTCTTGGCAGCCTCTCATTCTGAAAAGGTCATGTCAGGAAAGGCGAGAAAAGAGAAAAAAAAAAGGGAGAAAGTCTTCTACTTGTATGTTTTCACTGTGCTCCGATATTCATCTTTGTTTAGATTCTTTGGCATCTCTGTCTTATTGGTATCTATCATTTATCCCCTTTTCTTTCTGTCACTCTTCCTGTCCCTTTTTATCCTTATCTCAACCCTTTAACCATATGGCATGATCTTGACCCAAATTCAGGTCATCTCTATCGATCGTTCCTACCGCTCTATACAATCCCACTTTATAGCCCGAGGCTTGCGGCCTAGAGCAACCATGTTCCATTTGTCTAATGAAAGCAGATCCCACACTTCCACTCTGGCTTGGTGTGAGGCTTCTGATGATGATGGTGGCCTTTAGTGACAGCTTGTTTGGAGACACCCAGTAGTTGCAGGATTTCTCGAAAGCCCACAGGGTGCACTTCCAGTAAGAAAAATGGAAAAATGGGTCAAAGGATGACTCTGCCCATCAAAGGGACCTTCACCTGACAGTTCACACTTCTAGATTTGAAAATTCAGTTGGATTTCCGTTGCATGCCAGGATAATCCTTTTGCTATTTTACTATGAAAACTTTTTGATTTTAAATGAATAATTTCGGGTAATGTTAACTTTATGCTGTCAACCTCATTTTGCCAATTATTAATGCTGGACTAATAGTGTACATTTATATTGCATTTAACAAGCTTCCTTTTGACATTCAAAGAACCGTCCAGCAAAATGTAGCTGAATCTGGTGCTTCACCTTTGGATTTATTACCAAATAACTTTTCCAGCGGTACAATTACCAGTGCACAGCTAGTGTGGATTGACTATAAGGCATTGCTCTACTTTTTTGTCGACTCTGGTGAGGACACTGGTGTCAAAGAAGTGAATCCATTTGCACAATTAATGGCTGACCTTTCAGGATACAGTCAATACAGTAAAGTGTGGCTATCATGAACAATGAAATTTACTGATGGTTTTGATAATTTCTTTTCTTTTTAAGGAAAGCGGTACCACGTGCATTTGCATTTCACCCTGCAGCAAACCACGACATTACGAAGCGATTAATCAAGCAGCGGCTGCTTCAGTCCTAAACTGGAAAAAAAGCGTTTCAACCCATGCGCTCCGAATAATGACCAATCCACCACGCCATTGTTCTCTTATCAAAACCTATAAGTCATTCTGCCCACTGTGACTGCAGAAAATATACCAGCTGACAGGATTAAACACATGCAAACATAAAGTGTAGAGAGGCATAGGACATGAAGCACACCTATCTACATGTAATTACAAAATCACAGCGGCATGTCTACACTGAAAGCGTAACAGAACAACCTCGTCTAGAGTTGTAGTTCTCCCTGCTCTAAATCAGTTTCTATATATATTTAAATGCATTGCAGTGTTTTGCCTCACAGCCCTGTGATAATGCTGCACTGCTTTTCCTTTTTTTTCTTTTTTTTAAACTCAGTTCACGTTGAATCACTTCACATTGGATATCTTGCCGCACAGGCATTTCTACAGTTGCTGTTGCATTGGGTGGACGGTAGGGAATTGTGCCTGACAGAGCAGCCTCTGGCATTATTACAGAACTTGAGGCTGACTGCAGTCTCTTCTTTTTTTCCCCCCACATTTGCTGTATCTTGTGGCCAGCCAATGGTCAGAGATTATCTTTCACATCCAAAATGTTTCTCCACCCTGCTCATCTTCCCTTATAGAAATACCCTTTACAGTCAGATGTTGTATTTTTGTTCTCACGAGAAATTAAGATATGAATTCATAGGAGTTTGCCAAATGAGCACCTCAAAATCTGATTGTGCTAATTGTTGTTTTCCTTGCAGCTCTTGACCATTGATGACGACTTTTGTGGCCTGGACATGAATGCTCCATTGGGCGTCTCTGAGATGGTGAGAGGCAAGCCTCTCTTTTCTGACGCCGTTGACAAAATGTCCTCAGTCATTGCCTACGTCTACAAGAACCACTCACTGGTCTTCGTGGGAACAAAAAGCGGTCAAGTCAAGAAGGTAAGGGAGACAAATATAGGTTGAAAGATAGCACAGATGGTTGAATTGATAGAGGGAGAGATTTGCTTTCTCTCAGTTAGAACGTAGAGTAAGGGCTGGGAATTGGGGACTACTGGATTGGAGGAAGGATAGTAGTAAGAAGGCAGATTGACTTTCAGGCAAATCAGCTGACTCGGCTGTATTCGCAGTAGAAGAGACGTGTGTGTTTGTGTGTAGGTGTGTACATAAAACAGTGGGAGAGCGGATGGAGGAAGTGTGTGTACTTCAGGGTAGAGAGAAAGCGAGTGTGGTGTGTGTGTGTGTGTGTGTGTGTGTGTGTGTGTGTGTGTGTGTGTGTGTGTGTTTTGAGGAAAGGGGATCAGGCGTGCCCCTTTGGGGGTTTATTCCTACAGTAAAGCCTATCTGGTATCTCTCAACATCCTCCTCATCCACTGCACCATATATCACACATACACTCGTATTCGCCTGTATCAGTGGTATCCGCTGTACTTTTCCCTCACTTTGGACTTGTATAAAATCCAGAGCCCTGGGGGCTGATTGTAGCACACATCAGCATGTTGCAGAAGTTGCTAGACAGCCCAGATCAGCATGTTGCAGAATTGATTGGATGAAGTTTCTTAGCTCTTCCTCGAGGCAAATTAAGTCATCAGAATAAAATTAAATACATCATTTATTAAGAAATTTAGGCAAATTCATAGCCTGGTGATGAAAGGAACTATGAGTCACTCCCATCCTTTATAATTTAGGGTTTCTCACATCTGTGTGTGTAGTAACTGAATGTTGTAGTAATGATCCTAGGTTACAAAAATATTCTCTAAAAATTTCTAGAATTATTTTAACTAGGGCATTTGTGAGTGTCTTTGTGAACATAACTGTTTGTCTTAGAAGAACATGTCACACTCTGTGTGACAGAAGAGCCTCTAACTCAACAAGATTTGTCTCCTCAGAGTTAAACAGCACTGGATAAGCTGGGCTTTGGAGTGTTGTGGTTACCACCTTAGACTCCCTTCATGCCCCTGTGCCCTCCTGCATGTGGTAGCCCTTTTCAGAGTTAATGGGATGATGCACTGCTGCTAGGTGTGATAGAACTTGGTAGCAACCTGTACTTTCACTGTACTTCCCCACACATTCACACACATTTACACACGCACATATGTATTATAAGGCCATGACTGAGACTAATTCTAGAGGGCGGTTAGGCCAGTGAGTCTTAAAGGCCTGGGGAAGGAGAGGAGCACAGGAGAGATGAGTGAGGGAAGCGAGGTAGGGTTGAGCAGCAGGGGCTGAACAGAGATGAGCTATATTCCAGAAATGAAAGTCATAAAAGGAGGAAGAGCGTTTGTGTGATGACAGTAGAAGGATGAAAAACAGAGGAAACAAAGATACTACTGGGATCAGAATGTGGACCCAGTGCTGAAAGGTCTTCTGCTGATACACACAGGCAAATTGAATGCTATTTCTTCTATAATGTTTATATTATATTGCTTCCACTAAATTCTTGTGTGAATCCAGTCTGCAGGATTGTTCAGATTCATTATATTCAGGCAAAAAGAAAAAAAACCCCTCCAAAATCTAACACACAAAGGTGATCAATACTCTGTGTTAACACAGTTGTACACACATTGGGCTATTACAGCCACATCCTCCCCTCCCATGTATATACTTCCCCTCCCATGTCATTAACTGTATACCATTAGATGACATCACAGGCAATAAAAGACAACAACAAGACAATAAAAAGTCTGAACTTCAGTCCACCTCCTTCATCAGTGACTTTATAACCCCTCGGCTAATGGATGTTGATTTATACACACTCCCCCACCTCACTTGTTCCACCCCTCAGCCCCCTCCTCCTTCTTCTGGGATTCACTCACAGACTGTCTTTCAGTCTCAGTTTTTTTTCACTGTTATTTATGATCTTGTGACTAACACATCACCCAGAGTAAATATAAGCATTTACGGTAAAAGAGAGTGGATCGGGTTTAATGGAGTGGCGTTTCGGTGAGATAAATGTTAGTGTTTACAGGCTCACGTTTATGGCATCATGACGTTGAGCTGGGCAGGGCGCTGAGTGAATTAAATTCAATTTGCCTGTGAAATACTTTAATGTAATAGAGGTTAGAATAAAATTTTGCTAGCATAATGTGAGGCTTGCGGATCAGAGTACAGACGTAGATATGCCATGGCTGTGCTGATTAGATTTTCATTAGCTTAATTTATCATCAAGTCCTTAAACTCATCCTGAACTAAGACAATGCACAACTAACCGAACTCTACCTTAACTTCAAACTAAAATGGAGATCAGTTGCAGGTGACCAGAGTCTGGAGAGTAAGGTTTTCCAGTATTCAGTTTTACTCTTTTTCTTCTCTGTGGCAGTTCTTTTGAGATGTAAGGGCGAGCTTGAATTTCTCACTTCGCACTCATATTCCTAACATATACAGGTTCTATGCTTGTAAAGGGCACACACATTAAAGCACATTCACACAAATCAGCACTTGCCTTAGATGCCCATTAATGCTAAGTGGCTGTATGGCCTAAAGTCTGTTTTGACAGAGTCTAGAGTGAGTGGACTTTGATAACACCATCATGTTATCATATAGAAAGCAGTACTATTAAACAGTGGGGTTTTGTATACGCCCACAACTACAGCCATGCTTGGCTTTTACTGTCTCAAACAAAACGTAAAACTTGGAAACCTTTTCCATGTTTTTTTTTTTATTATTATAGAGCTGCATTTCCTCTGCACTCTTCAGCAAACTTGCAACTGCTTTCTCCTTGTTTCTTTGCTTTCACTCCCTATTGCCACCTCTATTTGCCCTTCTCTTAATAAGTTCCCTCTTCCTTTTCCCTTCATCTCTCTCACTCCCTCTGTATGTTCTGAATTGAATTGCTGTGAAAGCTCTTTGATGGCTACCTCCTGCTAGTGGAAGTGAATGGACCATATGGCTTCCTTCAGCCAGTCTGTCGGTCAGTTTGTGTGCTCATTGGCCTGTGGCTTGAGGAGGAGATGGGGATATGATGGAGATAAAAGGCTGTGGTTGGGGTAAGGTTTAAACCCATTTACTGCAGGCCAGTAGACACCAGCAGGTCAAGGGGAAAACCTTAACCCCCTGCAGGCTTTGGTTTAGTTCATGGTCATCTGGTCGTACTACACATAAGAGTTTCACATCGGTGATACTCACACGTTGCACATTATTGTTTGAATTGGGATAAGCATGCACACATGCATCAGTGAACACTTGCACCCACACCTAGCAGTCCATCTACACACTACTGGACAAAGGCTGGCCAGGTATCCCCATGGGGCCATGGTTCGAGAGGTGGACTAGGGGACAAGAAGAACGTGTGGAGGGAAAAGAGAGTCGAGAGATGAGATTGAAGGCCACCTGCCGAGGTGCTAATGCATCTCCCCTCTGTCCGTCCCAATGGGGGAGCATTGGCACTCAATACAATGAGCAGCTAACCTTGAACTTGACATGGAAAGGAACAGAAAAATGAGTGAGGCAGTACATGCGAAGGTTGGAAAAGCTCTCTGTCCTAGATACTGGATGCACACATGGTTCAATCAAAGCCTTTCACAGAATTTGGGGAAAAAGGCAGCTAGCACTCTTTTTCCTGCCTCTACATTTCAATCTGTCCCAGTCAGATGGAGAAAATGGAAGAAAAGAGGAGGTGGGAAGACACAGAGAAAACAAAGAAGAAGATCCAAGAAGAATTTTGTTGATAAGGGAACAAGGAAATGAAAAGAGAGGGTTACGCGGTGGAGAATAAATGATAGTTTACAAAGCTATAGCTTCTTGCAGGAGAGGAGTTGCATAGAAACTGGGAGATCTGTCATTTAAAGTTGTCAGGGGAGATTGCATGAGCAAAAAACAGGTCAATTTCAACACCGAATGGTTAATGTTTGTTGCTGGAAAGGGAAAGGTCAAACTCTCACTTTTGACTCAACCCCTGTCAATTTCTGTTCAAGTGCAATACAGCCTACTGCGCCTTGACTGTCTCATTACCCATCTCTCCAGCAATGGGATTTTCCCCTCCCCTTTGCTATCTGTCTACGGTATCCTCGTCTAATAAATGAACTTTTGTTTTCTAGCTGGCTTTTCTGTCACCACAATAGATTGTGTGAAGATAGATGTGTGCAGGTGTGAGAGATTTTTCTTGAGATATTTATTGTGCTGGACCAGTCCCATATGTTTTACGGGTTGATTGTGTCATTGTTTTGCAAGTGTGTATGCGTTTGTCTGTGCGTGTGTGTGTATGATAGGTTGGTTAGCCCCAGATGCAGATTATTGAAATGGGCTGAGCTGAGCCGTGGTCAGTGGAGCAGAGGATTAACTGCTTAAAGTTAATGATGAAATATGCTTCAGGACGGGGTATGCTATAAACACAATACTCTTGAACACAGGCGCGAACACTCGCACACAGACACAGCTATTATCACCTTGGCCAGTAGCCATTACAAACCCCACCCAGTCGCCCATTCATTCCTGGGCAGTGGTCTAAACCGCTGCAGTGCTCAGCAAGTATTCCCAGAATGTCAATGCTCTCCTACTTTTAAGTATTCCACAGCAGTCTTGCTAGTTGCCTGGGTTTTGTGTGTGTGTGTGTGTTGCTGCTCCCACACTAGCTTGCAAAAGCCCAGACGTGAGTTGCCATGGTAGCACTGGCTGCTCCAAACGTGCGGAATTAAACGTATAGAGTGGAGGCAAAACACACATGCACGTATCCGAGTGTGTTGTGATCCATTCAGTGTTTAATTCCCAGGGAAGCTGACGGTGTAGCACACACAGTGTAAATATTATGCTGATACAATAAACGGCGTGAACGATAGGATAACCTGATCTGATGACAGCAGGCTGGTATCTGATGACACTGCTGTCCAGCTCATGGCTATGAGGCTGATTTAACACACATTCTAAGAGAGCTAGTGTCTTTGTCTCGCTGTATTAGCGCCTGCTGTTACTCTGCTAAGGGAAAGTCTAAGGGAACGTCCTCCAACATCTTGCACCCTCCTTCACCTAATGCTTCGTTTCTTGAGTCTTTTAGTGCACCATTCTTCCCAGCCAGTTGTTTTTCTATGGATCGTCTTCTGCTAAGTGCTTGGTGGACAAGGTTTACTTAGGCCTCTACCCCAATTCCCATTCCTTCTCTACAGTTATGGGGTTGGTTAATAGCCTGTGTGTGCATTTCATATTTGTATATGAGTCTCTCTATATATATTGGTCAATTGTGTGCAGAAAATCATGGGAGCTAATGAGAAGTAAAGTCCATTAGTGGCCTGGGAAGAGGATCAGAAGACAGTGATTGCCTCGTGTGCCACGACAAAAACCCTCATTCAGTAGCCAGGCCGTCTGAATGGGCAGAAGGCAGAATCCGTGTTGTATTCACTAAGGAAGCCTTAGCTTTAGCTTGGGGATGATATGAGGTTGTGTTGAACAGAGGAGGGAAAATGGGGGTAGGAAAAGTAGAAGAGCAGGGAAATTAAGTATGGTTTAAGGCAGTGGTTATGTGAGATAAACCAGAGAGAGAAATGTTGAGTAAATATAAAGTTGCATGAATATGATTCATGTCGTGGTATCAGCTTCTTCAGCCAACTCCAACTTCATTTGTTTTATTTCAGATTTTGTAGACTCCTTGGACACACTAAAGTTCTCCATCATTGGATGGTGGGTAGAATGAAACATGGAATTATGCTAAGTTAAATGAAACCATAATAAGAGACGCATAAAGAGCTCCGGACAGAGATATACTGTGTGAGTGAGAGAGTAGAAAGAGGCTGGATGCAGAGCAAAACAGAGTGAAAAATAATCCAGCACAGAATGGCAAAGCTCGAACTTATCCAGCAATAAAATTTCTGAATCAGTCAGATCAGACACTGACTGTAGCTTGGCCTGCCAGCTTGTACAATACCTGTGTTGTAATGTCTGACTGAGCCAGTGTATGAATAGTGCAGGTAGTTGTCTGGAGAATTCACAGTGAGGGAGCTGGGGTTTTATCTATCTGCCTCCTTATACTGAGCTGTCACCTCTAGCCTTACCAATAATATGAGTGCATCTGACGCAGAGCTTCTCCTGTTATGTGCTTCGTGTGAGAAAGTGCAACTTCAGACAATGCTTGGACCCGATTCTCCCCACATCATCCAGAGCTGATGTGTGGAAATGGGTTAGGCGTTTAGTTAGGAAAGCAATTTCTCCTTTGATTTAGACACAGTATCTCATGGTGCTCGGGTAAGCAGAGTCAGCAGTGGCCTGACTCAACAGATACACAAAGTGCCCTGCTTTAGTGGATGACATTGCTTGTGCATTCAGTGTACTTGGCTGCTAGCCTTTGTGTGTGGGTGTGTGTGATCGTATGTAAAAATAGCTGTTCACGTTACTTGTGTCATTCAGGGGGTGTATTTATAGATGCCATTGCTGTAGCATGGCCTTATCCCTTCTTTCCAAGGTTTCTTTATAATTGATGAGCTGTCAGGAGCTGAGCCGGGCTGAGCACACATGCATGTACACACACAAAACCAAACCTTGGTAACCAGCTGCTTCACTGCAGGTTGACACCACCATGTTTGCACACACACACGCGCGCACTCGGTGGTTTTAAGCTCCAGCTGGAGGTATCACAAAGGTGAGCCCCCAGCTATGAATGGCCCATGTGGTGTTGCAGACTGTTGTTTATATTGCAGTAACTCAATGATTTGCTATAACAACTCTTAGTCATTTAAGTATCTCAGTGTATAGTTCGATGTTATATTATAGGTATACTTAATGCTTTCCAACCTTCAGCTGAAATTGAATTAATATGCAGATACAAGGGTTGCTCAGATGTTTTTTTTTTTATTATTTACACAGATCTTCACTGAAACGAGAAGGAGGAAGAGTGGGTGAACAGCAGCAGAAAGCAGAGCTCTGCACTGAGAGACTGAAAGAGTGTAGAGGGCAAAATTGGCAGGCAAGAATAAAAGATGAAAGCTACAGAGATGGAGAGAATATTGAGAAAGGGTAAAGTGAGAGGGTGAGAGTGGTGAAATGGAGTTTGATGTTCATTTCACTCTTGTGAGTATGTGGCAGCATATTGAGCTATGAGTGATTTGAGTGGCTATTCTCCACAGTGTGTATGTGCATTTGAATGGCTTGAGCCAGCAGAGAAGTTAGAGAGTGGCGAACTTCAGTCTGATCTCTGTGTTTCTTGACAGTTTGAACTTTATCTGACCCTGACATGTTGTTGGCTCAGGGTTAAGATGAGGTTACCTATTTAGAAGGACAAGTAAGGGTCTGGGGACATAAACAGATCAAAGGGCTGCCAAGGAATCTGGAGTCTATGCTTTGATCCCATGTATAATTCATGCCTGATGTTTATTAATTTCCTAACAGGGCTGTTAATCTAGTACTAAAATGTCAGAATTTTTAGACCTTGGGAAAGACCTTTTATTTTGTCAGTTTAAATTATTTTCTTGTCTTATTTTGCGTGTGTTTGAATACATTTTCCCTGGCGTGGAGTAAAACGCTGCAACCGTATTTCTCTTTTGACTGTTGAATTTATGATGTGTGGACATGACATGAATTTTGGCTAGCACTGCATCTAATGCAAGCAAATGCCTTCTGAACATTACAGCTATCAGTGAGCTACTTGAAAAGTGGGGCTTCACTTTGTGAATGTGGTGGATGCCTAATTTGGATCCCTTTTTAGTAAATATACAAGGAGCTTGTTAGTATCTCAGATAGTGTGCTACACCGTCAGCTGGCATTTCAGCTGTGTTAAGATGGCTTTAAGAAACTTCAAACAGAAGGAAGATGGCAGGTGAATCACAACAGACAAAAACACCTGCAGAAAAGAGTTTTTTTCCTTTCATTCTTCTCCCCCTTCCTGTGCTTTTATATGTCTGTCATTCTGTGCTTCCTTCCTCTCCCTTTTCCTCCACCCTCTATTCTAATTAACATGTTGTGTGACTGTCCAGTGAGAAAAGCTGGCAGCTTGTGTGTGTTTACAAGCTGCTCACTCGGATAGCTTTGCCAGGCAGTCATGGGGCTTCTATTATGAAGCATTCTAAACTTAGTCAAACCTTTTTTCTGTTTTTTTTAATTCAGTTAAGCGCCGTCACTAACACTGACGTTTGGTTAGTAACCAGTTTACTTACAAATGCGTCACATGAAATAAGCCGTGTTATCATTTTGACATCAACAGATCAAGACAAAAAACTGTAAACAATATACAACGAGTTATGTTTATCATTTGACTCATCCAGAGTTATGTTTAAAAAAGCCTCCATTTCTAGTAACTTTAAAATTTTAACTGCACTTAATGTTGTCACTTAATACAAATACATGCAACTGTTCTTCGTGCACGACAGCTTTAAAATAAGGTGAAATCAAAAAGCTATGAGACATATAATACTGATACAAATTGAAAAGCATACCAGATTTAAATCCAATTTTCCCTTCAAGGCCATTTCAGCTGTTTTTTTTTCCTTTTTCTTTTTGGATTGCTTTAAAACATCTGCAATTCCAACGTGATCTCAAACCTGAAAAGATTAACTTTGAGAATCTGACCAGAGGTTCATGCCAAAAATCATGGTGATGATGAGAACTGAGCAGTTTAAAAAAACAGTTTAACCCGGAAGTGTGAACAGTGTTTAAGCCCAAAAGTGGTATATCAGGTCAGCTGCACTACCAGGGTTATACTTAACATGTTTTCCATCATTCATATGAGTATCCACCAAGGCCAGACCATCAACATGAAGTTCTGCTGTAACCTCCTGAGATACCCGAGGGAGAACATTCAGCAGAAACATCCTGATTGTGCTAACAGCATGCTAGAGGATTATTATTTTGGCCACACAAACTCCAAACCCCTCATATCATTCACCACAGACCCTACCTGGTTCTTCGTCCTCTCCCCTGAAATAAAATTCAAGTTGAAGGGGTGATTTGTGACATACTGAAGGAAATCCAAGGGAACCAAGGGACATTTTTTGCTTGTTTTTGATGTTGAATCCAAAAAGATCCTCTAGACAGATTTCCATGTCACACAAACACATGCAAGTACTTATATGCATAATATACAGGGAAACAAAAAGTTGTAAGAAAGCAAAAAAGCAACTAAAATATTATGAGAAAACATCTGGATTCTAATATACAAACATCCTAAGCATAATTAAAATAATTGAATTGTATTAATTTTATTCACAGACATCCAGATGGTAGAAGATAAGCATTTCGATCGACCTCTCTCTGAGAGCGTATATGTGCTCAGACAGTTAATTAGCAGCTCTGTTAACATTCTTCGGCCATGTAATGGAGACCAGGGGTTCCATTACCTGGTTGGTATTGTTAATAATAAATTGTTGGATTGGGAATTTAAAATAGGGTAATAAAGAAAACACAGATCTTTTGGAGTCTTTTATTAGGTTATTTGATATACAATTAAATTGACAGCTTGTAACAGAAAAGAGACAGTGGGACTGGCCATCCTACCTGTGTCGGAGAAGAGCCAAAGTTAGAGCTGTTTGCAGTTAATCATTTATCAATAACCTAAACATATGTGAAATGAGAACTTGTAAAGGTACTCACCTGTCCTAGTTGCTTCTTGCAGGATGTGGAGCAAAAGAGTGAAAGCGGCTCAATCACCTGTTTAAGAGCTCTTGGAGCAGACCAGTGTGCCAGGTTAGGGAGTATGGATAAAGAGGGTTTTAATTTAGATAGAAATGGGTGAAGCTTATGTTATTGGTTTGTTTATAGTATGTGTTGGAAATATGTATATGTTTGTGATGTGCTTTAATGTTATTGTATGTTTGTTTGTGTGGAGGGTTATGTGTTCATTTTGATTAGTTAACCCCCATACTTGGGCTATTCCAGATGCTCACCTGAAAAGGTAGAGTATAAAAGGAAGCCATTTTGTTTAGTTGTAGTTAGTGTTTGTGCTGTTATCATGCTCCTTCTTTAATAAAGTGCCAAACCATGGATGTCTTTTACTCCAGTCTCGCGTCATATTATTGGACAGAACCTATGACCGCCGGCCAAAACTGACAGGCCATATAACAAGCCCGTGTCAAGCTACCACAGGGGTAGATAATTATGCCCAAGCTCTCTCTCTGTGCACCTCTCTCTTCCACTGATTGATCATTAAGTAGGTAACCACAGAGAAACACTCCAAGCATAGCTGCCTCTAATACACATACAAACACACCTGCGCAGGCACAAACTTCTACTCATGTCAGCAGTGGGTGAAAAGATAAGGAATCACCAGCTATAGCACGGGAAAAGAAAGTTTACAGTTGCTCCACTCATATAAAATTTAAGCGTATAATTTCTCATTCAGGTTTTGCTTTATGCATAAGTATTAGCCTGCGTGTCAAATCATTGAATGGCCGTAGTTAATTTGTGCTCCAGAAGTAGAAAATCAATACAATGTCTAGCAACTAATCACACAGTGTGTTCCTGTACATTCCAGTAGATAGATAGCTAGCAGTAATCCTGTCAGGGCCAGAGTGTAATTTCCCATCAGCACCTCCCATACTGCAAATTTATGTTCTTGTACCCAAGAATAGCATTTAAACCACACAAAGAATAGAGGCAGAAAAAAAACTGCCCCAAACTCCACATTTAATATTTAGTTTTTCTGTCAAAACCAGTCGTAACTGAAGTTCCTGATGAATGAGGATTAGTTCATTTCATTAAAATCCAATCAAACGTTCCTCATGTTGAGTATGTCTTTTTAATTTCACTTTACACAGACTTGCATCATTTTGCATGTAATTAATTTATCTTAACATTATTAGTAGATGATCTGTCTTTCCCCATCTTTTTTTTTTTTTTTAATATTAGTGGTAGTTTGTGACATGTAGCATCCTTATATCTCCAGTTATGCATATCCTTTGGGTACTTGGAAGCTAAATAACCCCGCTTCTAAACCTCAATTTTTTTCACCAATATTGCTTTCTCTTCAAATTTCTGTGATGTATGGCTCAGGTTTGTGTAGCTATAGAGGACACATCACTGCAGGTGAGCCCACTGTCTCTCCTCCTTCTATCACTGCTTCCTTCCTCGCACGCCTGTAGCCAATCATTGCTCACCGTAGGTCTTTTGGGGTAGTCAGCACCCCTGCGCACCTTTTCCTTTCCTCTACCTCTTCTTTCTCTCTCTCTGTCTCTCTCTGTCTCTCTCTCTGCAGTGAATAGTTTGCCTCACAACTGGGTCATTCTCTCCCCTCCCTGCAGTAAATGCTAGCAGGCAGTCAGGCAGGAAGGGCTAGGCTAGGCTGCATCTCATAGCTTTAGCTCAAGTGCAAGGGGACTCCTGAGACTGCAGATGCAATAGTGTACTGTTGAGTGGGCTGTTTGTTTGCATGTATGTGGGTGTATTTAAACCCGATGAGATTACAGGTAAACTGAGGTGGAAAAATGCACGTGAGTGAGAGACATACATCAGTGAGACATTGTCTTACCGCGTGCCTGCCGGTATATTGTGTTTATGTGTTTAGAAGCTTCCGTTAGCCACCACACGTATTAAGTCTCTTGCAAACATCACCTTCCTTGAGCAACACCTGTTTGTTTTGGTTTATTTGCACATTCTTATATTGCTTAGCTTCTCCTCCTACTCATCTCACATACACACAAAGACACACATACACCCTCTAATGTAGGTGCGGTGGTGTATGCGAGTTGCAATTTAGATTACACTGACTTGCCCATTAGATAGATGCAAGTGTAAACATCTTTAAAAGGGTCCCTGGGTCTGTTTGTCTGTCTGAAATCAAGACACCGAAGTGCATCTCAGGTAGGGAAACTACTATATACACACAATGCCAGGAGAAATGGAAAGTAAGATTGAGAGAGTAAATAAATAAATGAGATGGAGAAAGGGTGTGAGACTGAGAGGAATGCTGGGAGAAAGATGAAAAAGATGGAAGCAGCACGTAAAGAGAGACAACATCTTGCCCACCTATCCCCAGTCTTTTCCTTTTGTCTCACCTACTCTCCACACCCTTTCTTTTCCCATCCCCAACACAGAGCTTAATAAGTGGATTTTTATCTCAGTTACACCAGCCTTCCCAAAAGCTTGTGGGCGCTTTTCCCCCCAGCTGCACACATAGAATTTTAATTGCCTCTATGCAGTTAGAGACACTCCTAGTTTTTAAGGAATGAGGCAGAATTTGTTGAAAATGAAGGTTTTTAAGTATCGCTTGTGTCTGGATGCATGCAATATGTTCCATATTCTGATGCCTTCACTTTTTTGCGCAATTTTGTTGTGGAGTTAAATTCAAGTTCATAAATTTGCCATTTTGCCAATGAGTCTGCATTTCAAGACTTAATAAAAACAAATCTTTGTACATTAAAAGGGACCAAACTGAAGTTTCATTAAGTAAGTATTCAGACCACCTCGCAGAAGACAGATTTCATAGTAAATGAAGATTAAAGTATTCTTGTCTACAGCACAGACTTTACACAGGTGGATTTGGGCAGGTTATCCCATTCGCTTTAGCAGATCATTCACACTGGATGGAAAGTGCACTGTAATCTTCAGCTTTACTCCACAGATGTTAGTGATTATGAGGTTTAGGTCTGGTCTCGGGCTGGGCTATTCAAGGACAGTGAGAGAGTTGCCTTAAGGTACTCCAGCTCCGTTGTAGCTGGATTTATTGTTCTCTCAGCTCAGAGAAGGACCCCTGTAGCATGATGCTAAAATAACTAATGCTTCACTAAAGAGATCTTATTAACTAGGTCAATGTCACAGATAAAGTTTCTTGGTGTCTTCAAGTCAGATGTCTTTTGCATAAAAGTGGCTTTTGTCTGTGTACTCTAGGATAAGGGCCTAATTGATGAAGTGCTGCTGAGATGGTTGTCCTCCTGGCAGTTTATCTCATCTCTGCAGAGGACACTGTTAGCATGAGTGTTGAATTCTAAGTGACCTCCTTCACCTTCACACACTCACCCTTGCTGGGTTTAGAAAAAGAGCAATTCTACAAAGAGTTTGGTGGTTTAATTGGTGGTTTGGTGGGGTTCTTCTAACTCCATGACTTGTTTTTGCCCAGATATCCAGTGTGACTTGCGGAAGCTGTGTGCCTTTTAAGAAAATGCACTCAGTGAATATATTTTGTCACAGAAATCAGGTTCTAGATACAATTAAAACAAAAAGGGTTGATAATTTGGAGTACCAAAGCAAAGGGTCAGAAACATGAGGCATTAGTTGGTTTTATTTTTGATTGATGGAAAAAAATTGTAACCATTTAAAATGCAACTTCACAGCAAGAAAAAAGCATGCACAAAGTGATAACATCCTGAATGCACACCTCTAATATTTCATTTGTTTTTGCTGCCTAGCCCCATAATGAATGGCGTTCTTTCTTCTCTCTCGTTTCCTCTGCCCAGCTTTCAAACACTCATGAGCAGCTTTAACAATCCATACTTTACACACATGCACAGATAATAATTTCCATTTCCATTTTAGTACATACAACTGAAAGAAACTGAGTGTAATAAAAAAGAAAATAAATCATAATATCGTGTCAAATGTTTCCTCCACGAACAGTCAAATATATAATTCTGTGCCAGCACTAGAAGAGCTTTGCAATTGGTCTCAACCTTATGGTTTCCAGCTGAGCTAGTGTAACAAGTTTTAATATCGACAAGTAAAATAATATATACGCCTGTCATCAACCTGTAAGCAAACAGGTAAAAAGCACTGGGAGTACCACGTGTTCCTATGTGTGGAAATTGTCTGACAGCAGCCAGCAACACCTTTGTCCAATAACTTCTTATTGTTATAGTCAAAGATATAGGTTATTCATCACAGTGGTGCTGAAACCTCCCAAGCTGGTGCTGCACGTGCTGAGAGGTGTGAGTGTGCATGTTTTAGTGTGTCCTTGTATCAGTAGCACCTGCCTAAATCCCTTAAATGCCAGCACCAACACTATATATATATTTTTATCCCTTTTTCCATGTCCTTGATTCCTGACACTTGAGCACAATGGGAAGTTTGACTTCCAAGGACATATTGATGCGCGCACCCCCCCAGCCCCAGTTTCCTTTTTTTTTTCTCTGTTTTCATTGTGAAATAAAACTCAACGCAGCATTTCATCTACTACGCTCCTCCCTGGAGATGGAGGCCTAGTTTTTGCTCCCCATATGTAATCAACCTCTCCCCTTTCATTAAAGTTAAACCCTTAGTGCAGAAGGGAAGGAGAAAAACCTTAGTCACCAAATGTGCAGAATATCAATTAGACAAGGAGTTTGGATACAGGGAGAGGATGTAGGGAGGGGATGACAACAACAGAAAAGGTGCACACACAAAGAGAGAGAAAGCTGGAGATTGTATTTACTGGATATGTAATAAAACATGGGGAGAAAAACTGACACGTCTTTTAGTCTGATTTCAAATTCACACCCAACATTTTAACTCTTTTTTTAATTGTTGTTTTTTTTGTTTGCTTTTTGAAAAAAATCTGTGACTGTATTTGACTAACAAAGAAATGAGAGAGCCAGTAAGGCACAAGGCTGTGGCTATCTGTCTGGTTTGGCTCTCCAGATTTGTTCTCGTTAGGCCATTATTGCCGTTTAGTCTCAGCTGCCTGCTCCTACAACTGGCAAACCAACCAAACCACTGTCCTCCTCTCCTTCTGCCACCACCATCATTGTTGGCTCTCATCCGCAGTAGCAGCTTAACTGTGAGCTCCAAGTCAGTGAGTCTCTGAAAAGTAAAAAAAAAAAAAGAAACATCTACAGGGTGTGTGTGCATTCTTAGCAGGAGCTTATGTGACTGCTGGAGTTCAAACCCAGTCTGTCCTTACTTTAGGTATTTTTAATGGAATATCCAAAAATGCAACCATCAAATGTGCATTAAAAGACAACACGGCATGCTTCATTCTTGCATCCTGTTGCATCATTATCACATTTTAAATATGCTTTTAAAGGTGGATGTTGTTTTAGCTGTATTTATTCTCACAAATACCTTGTGTTGTGATACAATGCCCTACAGTTTATGCTCTAATTCCCTACCGGCTTAGCACGCTACAGATGTAACTGTGTGTGTTAGAACGTGTTGGCAGGCACCCTCTTTCACACAGCGTGGGCTAAAGACTTGGCTGATGAAGACAAGCGAAGGGAGACACGTTCCGAAATGGAAACATCAGCTTGCTTCAACCAGACGGGTGCAGAAACAGGACAACAAGGGAGGTAGCGAGGGATGCCAGAGAATGTAGGAGCTCTCTCCTCATTATGACTTTTTTACTTTTTTAATTTTCAGGCTTACACGTTTTCCCACAGGACTGGCTTTTTCTGTTTGTCAGTCTCCCTGTCATCGAATGTTCTCCTTGTCCAGGCTGCGCTCCTTATGTTTTTAACATTGCTCCTCGGTGCTGATTTCTAACTCCACGCGCCAATCTTTCTCAAGATCGTCAGGCAGGTTAGCAGCTGCTGGACGAGCCACTCAATTCTGATTCGCACGTGGAGCCAGCGTGTCTATCAATAGTTGAATAATGAGCTCTTGATGCCAATTTGGGAGCAGTGTAGTTTTTTTTTTTTGTTTTGTGGGTGGAGTGGTGGGCTGTTGGGTGGGGGAAGTGCATTTTGGATAATATGCAAAACGAACAAAACGAGCAAATGAGGAGGAGGAATGAAGGGTGCATTCTTATCTCTTAGGAGAATATTATTTAGGCTTCATTTGTCCCTGAAGAATGCCCCACAGAGCTCTGAGCCATAAAAATGTTTTTTTCCTTTTTGCTTATGAATATATTAAATGATAGATTTTACATTCTTCCTCCTTCATCACTTGTGTTTTCTTTCTCTTTATTGATTGTTGAAGCTAAATGCTCTTTATCTCCCCTTTCTGGAGAGGAATAACTATAAATACACAGTGGGTTTTCTTTTTTTGGTCCCATAATTGTTATATATCTTCTGATCTTCTCTTCACATGCTGTTCATATGTTTTCTAAAACTTCAAGTCTGTAATAAAAACGGTGTTTTATGGAAAATCACATCTAAGGTGTGTATATGTAACAATATATTAGCATCTCTATATTGGGTATTGCTGTCAAGTGGGTGTAATCAACATGATAAGATTTGTTAACGCTATAGCGCAGCAGTTGTGCTCTTTTAGGAGTGTTAGCCACAATGCAAGACCATGGCAAGCAACACTTACGTAGTGTTATATAGCCCTTTAAATCCCATCCACTGTCCTGATGAAATAAAGCATGTTTACATCACTGCATCTTTTCATGTCTCAGCAAATCATCACTCTGCTCCTCTAAACAGTCGCATGTTTTGTTGTGCTCACTCCCGGCACACTCAAACACTTAACTTCCTCATGTTAAATGGCCACTAATTCTCTGTATCAGGGGATTATGCATAATTGATTTATGGATGGGGAGTGAAATTACTCATCAGCTGAGAGAAAAAGGCATTTTGTCTTCCGGCTGGAGCGTGCTAAACAGTATTCTCAGATAATTGAGGAGATGTGCTTGTGCTCAAGGCCATCTATGCAGCCTATGTTAATGCAGTTCAATTCAGTAAAAGCTGCTTGTCAAAAACTTTGAGAAATGGCACAATCAATACCTGCTACTAACGCTTTAAAGAGACAAATGGATGTGAGTATTGTTAGCAGGCCAACACAATATACAGAATACACAGATATAAATGTATACCGTACCCATAAAGCTATTCTCCTCTTTGTTGCTCAACTTGCTGTAGTTTAAGACTCAGAGCTATGAAATTGTCCCGCTTCATGCCAACAGACTGTAATAACCTTTTATACCGTCTCAGTTGGATATTTTCCCTCGTATGTGTGCGCGTGCACGTTTGTGTGTCAACAGAAATGTGAGCCAGCCCCGAACACTAACTCATCAAAAGTGATTCACTGTGGTAGCAAACAGTAGGGAAAGGATCTGTGTCTACACTACAACTGATATGGCAGATCCATTTCAGTACAGTTTGATTTTTTTCCCTGAGCTCTGTGTTAATAAACGGCTGCTTTCTGAAAGTAAAGGTATGTCTCCCCTCAAGTTTCCCGCACAGTGATAGCATATCTAGACTGCAGCTGTTGCTAGGGTCTGTTGCTAGGCAACTATTTATCTACTATTATGGGATTTGGTGGAGCTCAACGGGGAAGTTAACTGGACAATTTGAAATTCTGCTTTGCACACGATTTGGCGTCAAATTATGCATATTCATGTCACAAGTGTGCAGATTTCACTGCAGTGCAATATACCCTTTTTTCTAAAAGCTTCCATTAACTTTTCCATCTCTGTTGTTTTCATTTCCTGCCTTATTTCTTTTCTCTTTCCTTTTGTGATGGTTTGCTCCTTCCTCAATAGTCTTCCTTCTGTTCAGATAGTAGTGTTTATTTAAAGTCTGTGGGCACATTCAAACCTGTAAATGGTGCACAACATTTCGATGTAGTTTCCAAGTAAAGGAAATGATGTGTTTCCTTTAAATGATGTGCAACATAAGCAACAGGTTGTGGAGTGTGCTTACTCTAGTTCTGTTTAAATGCATCAGCAGCGAGGTGTATGCAAACCCACTAGTATAAAAGGCATTACAGACAATGAATGACCTGCCACAGATCCAACCCTTGGGTAAGATAACAGGGTTTTTCACGCACCACGGTTTCCATTTAGAACAGAAAAAAAGAAAATCTATAACTTTCTTCTTGCGTTTTCTCAACCTTTCCGTTCAACGGCTCCTGTTCACGTCTCCTTGCTTGCCTCCTTGTCTGCACTTGGGTCCTCATTTTAAATGTAGCATTTCTGCCATATGCTTAAACCTGCTCACTCCACACACAGACATAATACACACACACACACACACACACACACACACACACACATATTTCCTATTCCCCTCTCTGTCAGTTGATTGTTTCACTCATCCTCACGTGCTTCATAGGCGACTCCTTGACCTTCTCAGCCCATTTATTTAAAATATTACTCAATCTAATCTAACACACTCTACAGGGCTATGTGCACACCAATGCAATAAATACACATACACACACTGCCATTATATCATTGAGGTGGGCACTCAACTCAATGTCAACTCCAGCAGTGTGGGCTCACTGTTGGACAGGAAAAGGAGATGATTGATACCAGTCAGTGGCAAATTTGCATGCCAATAGGACTATGAATAGGCACTGATGGAGTGAAGGGGTAATTTCCTTGCAGACATATAAAAACATCTTCTTCTCCATCTGGAAGACAGACTATGTAAGATTTTTCTACTGGGCTCCATAGTTTTATATATAATTATATATTTAATTAGTTGCATGACTTGAAGTTCTGACATAAACTGCAGTGGTTTTGGTGGCTTCACATTAATATCACATTGTGTTTCTAAAATACTGTTTATTTTAATGGTTTAATATACATTTTCCATAAAACACCACAGTTTCTGGACTGATAGCTTCACTAATGAAAAAAAAAGATCAATATCCATTACTGAAGAGTGTTAGTTAAGGTTAGGGATTGTTTTCACAATACAAAGTAATAAAAAGTAGAAACTAGTTGTGGTGAAAGTGGTAAGCCATAAAGCTTAGATTGTTTTGCTAAAAAGCATAGGCATGGTTGCGTTTATGGGTTTGTTTTAACAAGCTAATACTTGCTTATGGGCGCGATGACTGAAATGTAGTATGGGAAGTGCTTTTACCGAAACCGAACGCCCATAAAGACAATGGAAGAGAACTTGTGTGAGTGGAAATGTGTTTTTGTCCGTAAGTGTGTATGTATATGCTGTTAGGGCTTCTGTCCGAATGATTAATGATCCTGGAGGCTAAGAGGAGTGTGTCTATAAAACACCCCAGCAATCCTTTTCCCTTTTCTGCCATCCCTCATCCTTTCATCTTCTCCTTTTTTCCTTCAACTAAAATCCCTTTTTTTGCTTTCTCTCTGCCTCCCCTCCCGTCTCTGATTTATCTGTATTTGTCTCTGCTATCCAACTATAATTCCTTCCAAGCCTCTTCTTTGTGCAAAAGGTCTGGTGGCAAATAAATGAGGGACACAAAATTTTACAGCAAATTCACAGTCTCCCCTTTGCAACAATTAACACCGTTAACACCTGAGGGGACAATGCAAGAGGAGACAAGTAGGGACATAGAGACTGAGAAAAAGGAGAAACCCTGCTGAGTGGAAGACCGACAGGGAGGTAGTTTGACTTTCTCATTCAGAACAGCACAGTTACACGTGTTAATCCCTCGTCAAGGATCTAGCTGCATTGGTCAGTCTGTGCCAGCCGGGCAATAGGAATCTGGCGTTACTATCAATAGGAGATTATGGAGAGAAAACAGGAAGCTGGGAGTGTGCTCACTGACAGAGAGGGTGAACCATAACTTAGCTTTTGTTTGGTAATTATTCACCATGCTTCAGTGTAATTATGTTTAAATGACACTTTAGGCTAGAGTGTCTGGTGTTCAAGTACAATTGATGGTAATTTTGCACAAATAAGTAACAATTGGAGCTTGGATGTGGGGCAAAAAAATCAGAGGGCTAACTTCTTAGAACTAAATCTGCATATTTTCTGAGTTATAAAAGGTGAGGTAGAGATTAGTGCAAATTTAATGCATCCATCCATCCCTCCCTCACTTGCCTTCAATACATATGCTAACACTTTTGCGTTAAAGAAATCTGATATTGCATTTATTAGTTCACATCAATTAATGTTTTGACTTTTAGTCAGTTTTGGGGGAGTTTGTCAGCTCTGACTAGCTTTTTCTTCATAGCAAAGCAGCTCAAGTCACCTGCTTTCAGAAATACTGCTCATTCTTGAGGCTTTTGAAATGAAATGATAACTGAGGTCATAACAATTGCATGCAGCACATTTATCCAGAGGAAATTATCATATTTATGTGAGCTAATTAAATATTACAATGGGAGAAATACTTCTAAAAACCAGCTGCTCACTTCAACGGCTGCTTTTCCTTTAACCCTCAGATCACAGCCAGCAACACACACTACACTGACATGGCATAAATGCCGCCCAGCTCCCGGCCTTTATATCATGGCGTCTTGCCCTTGTTTGTGCCAACCGCCTCATACTGTGCCAACTAACAACCTCCCTCCATACACCCACAGACTTTACACACACGTAGCAGGCAACTGCTTCTCCCCCTCCAAAACCAGCTGAGATGAAAAGGCAGTGGATCACACAACTGCTAAACTTTGATCAATCTGGCAACAAGTGTAAATAGGATCATTAATAGGGATTTAGCAGGGGGCTGCCGTCTGCGATTAGACATACGCAAACACGCACATATGCTTTATTCAGACGGTAGTATTTTAAAAAGCCCTTTTTGCCGTGCACATGGTTGCATATGCAGACAGAGACGGTTCATTTTTCTGTTTCCAGAGATGAGCTGCAGCATGCAAACTGGGTACCAATGGGGCCTTTAATTGGGGTGTAATCTGAAAAGTGTAATTTGCCTTGAGTGGATAGAGAGATCTGACAGCAAGAGTAGAGGGAGGGACAGGGGGAGAGGATTACTATGAGGAAAAAGGGGGTTGGAAGAAGAAATCGCGTTGATGAGCATAGAAAATAAGATGAGAGCATGATGGCAGGGCAAGGGAAGAGGGAAGGAGAAACACAAAAAAGACAAATGTATAACATAATATGAATGCAGTGACAGAAATCACAAGGGGGAAATGAGTCGGAGGAATGCAGAGCAGAAGGAAGAACCCAGCAAATAATGGTTCACAAGGGTGAGCTTTATGTATTTTCTGGGAATTTTATCATCTGTCACTCATGGTTGTGTCTGTTTTATGCTTGATTCTGTCGTGTGCAGCCCCTCCTCAGATTACAGCCATTTGCCACATTAGATCTGGTTTTTAGCGAAATCTCAATCCAATTTAAATCCACAAATTAGTGAGTCTTTCCCTCCCTAAACTCCTTAGATTCCTATTGGCACAACCTGATTAGATTGCTTTTACAACCCACAAAACCCACTGGTGCTGTGGCTTTCCAGCTGCAAGCCTCTTATCTATCAAACCAACTAATGAGTTTGAAGCTGACCACCACCAAAGCCAAGGCAGGGGGAAAGAGAGAGCGAAAAATGCGCCCATATGTGCTGAGCACGGTTGGTAGATCTCTATTCAGAGGTCCTACAGTTTGATTGTGGATATAAAATAGCAGGGCAACTGTGATCTTCCACCTGGAGTAAACGGGACTGTCATTTCAAAAAAGTCTCGTGTGCCAACTTTACCCAATCGGTAATGGCTTCTCTTGGATAATTTGATTTCCTGAGTCTTTTGTTTGTCCTCTTACTTAAGCACTTTACGATAGCATTAAGCACTTAAGCACTTTATTTAAAACGTGATAGCATTAAGTTATTTGTGGTTTTGAACCATTCAGTCATCGTTTACTCTGCAATTTGCTCAGCACTAGTAACAGATTATGACAGGAAACATAAATAAAGCAAGGACCAATGAATCTACTCTTCAATAATAACATTATCTTTATTCATGGGCTTTGGCTTCCCCTTTGCGTTAGGATCAATTATGGTGAGCATGTGTTTATCCAGCCAAGGTCATATAGCATCAGTGTATTGTTGAGCTTTTTTTCTTTCTTTTTTTTGAAAATGGCTCTGACCTCAACCCTCACCTTAACCTTCAGAACTCTGACCCCTGACCTGTGACCCGGCTTTGTCGTGAACATCATTGTGTGTTCAGTGAGAATGTCAAACAAGACAGAGCAGTAGAAGTGCAGCTGTTTAATGGGGCGACTAAGGCTTCACTAGACTAAGCTTGTGTCCTTCTGGTCTGACATCTTCTTTTATCCCCCCGTTATTCACATCCTCTCCCCAACTTTGCCCCCCCCCCCCACTTCTTCTTCTTCTTCTTTTTTTTTAATAAATAAAACAAAACGAGTCTAGCAGTTGGTATTTCGCTTTTGGGATGGCAGGATTCTCCCTCATCTTCAATTATTTATGCTCCTCACTCCCCACAGCTATGGGAGCTGGAACACACACACACACACACACACACACACACACACACAAACGCATGCATGCACGCAGCTTTGTGAATGCACGTGCCATGTGCTGGCAGTGATATTTTTGGGGCTTTGTTTTGGGAAAGGAAACTGGCAGTTTCAGTACAGAGAGTGCAATACGCAAGTGAGAGACTATTATTGGAGATGAAGGCAGAGGGACTTCTACTCCTCGCTCTCTCCCTGTTCTCCCTTTTATAGCAGTTGTGACATAATTTTCTAGACTTTAGACCTGCTCTCATATCATCACAATTCCCAATTCTTTTTTTGCCTGCTCTCTATTCAAGCGTCTACTTTATATTTCCAGCTTTTTTTAAATTTATTTGCCATCAAGGAGTGCGCTTCCCTTGTTTCTCATACTTTTTATGTCCAGTTCTTTATCTTTCATCAGAATGTTTTTTCCGTTTTCTCTTTCATGTTTTCACTCATTTGCTTTTCCTCTACAAGTCATTCATCTCTATATACTCTGTCTTTCCTTCTGTGTGCAACTCGGCGTCCCTCCCGTTCCAGTCCACCCGCACACATGTTCTCTCCCACTGCTGTGACAGTGTCTCTGCCAAGGTTAGGTAACAGTATGAGGTGTGCCCTGCTGTGCCACGAGGTGTGCCCTGCTGTGCCACGGTGAATAATTCAGTCAACAGGACACAGGGCTACACTCTTATGTCAACTAAAATGACAAATTACAAAATACTGTAGAACGGGGAAAGTGAGGCATAGAGCCAGCTGTAGGCGAGAGATTCAGGTGCACAGAGCTTTAGCTTCATTTACAAATAACATCAGCGTAAAGGAGAAATACAGCATAAGCAGTAATTGTGCTCACAATCCACAGCATCTGCAATAGTGAAGTTTCCTCCCACATCATAGTTTCCCATCGTGTGACATCTCAACAAATAATAGTTAAATGCGTCTGATTTGTTGCCATGAGCCAGTGCAATACTTCATTTAAAATCCTGCCAAACTGTGGGATGACATATGCGCTGTTTTAAGCAGTGAGGTACAAAATACTCAGTCTGGTGTGTCTTGTCGCTATGGAGGTGGGAGATTGCAGGAATAAAAATGTGTGTAAGGAGAGGAGATGAGTCAGTGGGACAGAGGAAGAGAGCGGAGGGAAAATTCAACTAAAAAAGGGAATCAAGGTGAATTACGTGGCGTTAATGAACAAAACACCCAGAAAAGGCCAGACGAACTGAGTGGAAGTGGGTGAAGAGAAAGGAGCCAATAAAGGATGTGTGAATGAGCGAGCGAGATAGGAATCTACATCTACCTGGTGTGAGTCATCTAGCCAGAGAGAGATGGGTCACCATGGACACAGCCACTGACCTTGCACTGATGCCCAATCTATTGATCCCATTAAAGCTATACCTTTGTGTTTCTCTTAGTCTTTCTCTGTAGACGCTTTCCCGTCTAGCTCTATTAATCTTGATGAGATCAACAACTCTGAAACCATCTTTGCCCCGCTCTCTTGCTTTGGTATCTGTAAGCACGAAATGTTCTGTCACTGCCTGGCCTTCTGCACTCCTACTTAGCATCAGTTTGGTCTTTTTAATGGCTGATTGTGTGTGTGTGTCTGTCTGTGTGTGTGTGTGTGTGTGTGCGTTTGTGTGTGTGTTTTAGTTTAAGTGCAACAAATGGCAAGCATTACGCAAATAATGATTAAACACATGGTTGGGAAATAATGCCATTAAATAACCTAATAAGCCAAACATAACAGAAAAAAACAACTATGTCTGTGTTTAAAAAAACAGCAGCCTTAATGTCTTGTTGATGTTTTTAAAAAAAATATTATCATTTTTATTCTTTTGCGTGGTTTAATTATTGGGTTTTTTTTGTACTTTGTCCACCTCAATCAGACAGTAGGTTTCCAATATTTGCCTCTTACTAATTGGGCTCACTGGTGAGAGCATCTCTAGATTAAGTAAAGGCCATCAACAAATTAATGTGGGCTTGGATGTATATATTTGTGTCCATAGAAGAGAAATACTGTCCAATTACTCACTAGTGAAATCATTTGCAATTAGCCCTCCCTTTGTACTAATGCAAAAGGTTATCATGCAAACACTCACGCACATAAGGATTCTTGTTTAAAGTATTTAGTTATTTTTAAGGAGAGGGTGTCCTCCATGGCTTTACCTTTCTGTGCTGAGACTTGATTAGACGTTGATTAACACTCCTTGAACAACGAGCTCCTATTCATTTCCAATTAGCGCGATGCATGCAGACCATCACAAATCTATAACCTTCTTCTTGTGTTTTCCATCCCCACCCAAAATATCACTTTCTGTCTGTCTCTAATTTAAACACAGTTTTCATGGACGGTGCGTGCATGGCAACTGCATGCTTTGACAGGAGTTGCCATGGGAGAGCTTTTTAACAACTATGGTTGCCGCTGCCCTGTATTACTTATTAATTGGAGCTTCACCTCTTTGAGGATAGAGCTTGACTCTGCTCTTTGTTACCTAGTGAGACTGAATGCAAATTTCTTATATTACTCGCAGGAATTTTGAAGGGTTTAATTTTTATTATTCATACACATCTTTAGGATAATGTGTGTTCTCTGTTTGCATGGTGGATAGCTTATCCTGTTTTACTAGATAATTTTTGATGGTCATGGTTTTCTGAGCACCTACAAGCCAAATTAAATAAACTCCCTTTGATCTGATCCTGTATAACCAGACGACAGACACAACAGTATGCACAAGAGACACATAGGCATGCCTACAAATGCGCGGCTTTAGGACACTAGATACATGCACATAACTTGACGAATTCATATAAACAAATCTGTAATCTGTATCAAATAAAGAGGTTGATATTTTACCCGAGCGGCCCAAGCTATCAGTCCAGCACACATTCACCTTGACACATCCCATCATTCAAAATCAGAAACACTCAAAGCTCTATTTGCAGGCAATTTTATGCATTTTTAATCTGAAACTTGAACAAGCTCCTTTTCTCTCCATGCTGGCTTTCAATAAATTCAGATGATTTCCCGTGTCATTAAATGCTGAATTTGACTTGCAAATGGCCTCCTTGTGCTATCTATGAAGACGAGATGAATGCATAGTAGACACACACACTCATATACCCAGACCAACAGAGGCAGACAGACGGCACTTACATAGCTCATGTTTAATTAAGCGATTCGTCCTTTCACCACTCAATATCCTGTGGCCCTATAGGGGGCAGTACGTATTAGTGGCCTCTTTTGTCCTCTGCCAGCAGGACCAAAGTAAACATCCTCTTGGATTATCTTTCATTCTTTATCTCACTCTCTTCCTCCTTTCACCCCCACTTTCCTCACCCTCTCACCCACCTTCTCATCTTCTTTCACACTCACTCCATCTTGATTCTGCCTCTTTTTTTTCCTGTCTCAGAGATGAAAGCCTCCCCACAGCTCCTTTCACTCCTCCTGAAGCGGCCCAAATGAGGTAGCTTATCTGATGATAAGCCACCCCTCCCCTCACCAACCCCCACCTCCTTCTCCAGAGAAACACACGCACACAAGCACATATGCACACTTATTTATACACAGCTGAAAACAGCGCAATTCTGCCCGTGTACCCATGCACTTATAAACATATGCAGAAATGGAAAATAAGTGAATCACATAAGGTGTGCCTGGAGGCATGGCAGGCCTGGTGAGAGATCCGGGGGCCTGGCATTGTGGTGTAAGGGTCCCAAAGGGCGGTGGGTTGACTGTGATGTTGACTGTGAGGTTATTGGGCTCCACACAACATTGTCTTTTGGTTTGCTCTGTAGGGGGCATGAGGAAGTGCATGCATATGACAGCTTTTATTAAACAGTAATCCCAACAGCTGTTGTTTGGCTTCACATTTCCCCTTCCCCCAGTTCTCTTTCCACAGTCTTGCTTTTCTTCTTTTTTTCTCTCTAAGGTGGATTGTCTGTTGTCCTTGCCAGAGAAAATCCTTGAGGCTTCTTATTAAAAACTCCCAGCGCATTTATATACACATTCAAACACTTTTACATTTGTAAAGGCCTTTAGCAGGTAATGCAACTGTACCTTGGAAATATGTTTATTTACCACCAAAGAACTTGCAAGGAAATGCAAACTCCTAATGCAAAATATTATTTATATTCACTGACTTCAGACTCTGCATCGTGTTTATTTTTTAAAGAAATCTTCTAATAGACAAGCACATATAGTTTATTCCTTTCTTCTTTCCTTGCAAATCATTACATTGTCGGTTTGGTTTGAGGTAGATGTTCTGTGTAGCATCTTTGATGTGTTGCTCATGGATTGCTAAGGTCTTGTTCTGGGGTTAATTCAGTGTCGTTGTAGCCCGATGGTTTCAAACTTTGTTCACTAGGTTTTCTTGTAAGAGTAGTTTCCCTGTGATTGTTGCTAGGAAGGACCCTGATAACATGATGCTACTTTGATAGTGTTTCAGTATAAGGATGTCATGAGCCAGATAATGACCTGTGCCTGATGTTAACCAAATGGTGACAGTGCTGAACATATTTCTCAGTGAATCATTAGCACCAAAGAATCTCTTTCTTCTTGCTTTCCTTTAAAAAGTGGTTTAGCAAACTCCAAGTGAGTTTTCGTGTGCCTTTTCCCGGAGTGGCTTACGTCTGTCTATCATACTAACAAAATAAATAATTAAATAAATAAATAAAAATGCTTGTCTGATGAAGTGCACCTGAGATGGTTCAGATCTTTTCAGAGGACTTCTAAAGCTCTGTTAGAGTGACTGCTGGGTTTCAAGGTCCTTCTTTCTCTGTTACTGCGTTTGGATGGGTGACCAACTAAAAGAAAATTCCTGGAGCATTTTTTTTCTACTTCAAGAAATATTGAGGGTACTGTGCTCCTGTGAAGACTAAAAACTCAAAGAAATATTTAATAATCTTGCACTATCTTAACATAGTTTTACTGTAGTGATCTTCCTTGGCTCTCCTTGGCTTCCTTTATGACTTTGCTTGGTTTTCCCTTCAACCCATTTATAAATTTAGTTCTGACACACCATCCATTTCTTTTCAAATGGAAAGAACTTTTTTTTTTCATGGTATGTCTTAGGATAGGATATGCTAATAGGAAATTGCCACTTTGCTTACAGTGTTTAGTGGCCCAGTCCAATTAAACAAAGTACTGGGGCCCTGTGGAAGTGACAAAGTTCATTTGGGATTAGAAGTATATCTCCCATGTGTATATTCCACATGAGAAATGCATGTGTGTGTATGTCATATAAAAAAAAAAAGTATTGCCAAATCCATTTCTTGACAATGACAAAATGGTGAATGGCCCACCCCTAATACACGTCATGTGGCTGTCTTTTCTAAAGTTCAATCCATTTTTCAGTTTTCCACAAGTGAACTTAATTCCTAGATGTACTCCTAGCACATTTACAAGCCAGTGCATGCAAAAAGTGAGGTGACTCTGTACATACAGATTTTCTTTCAGATGTGTCTTTGCTCTGTATGATGTTCAGACAGCAAGTGACACTTTTAGGTCAGCTGGTGTTCAGTGGAGGTGTGTGTGTCTGTTTGTGTATTACTACACCCTTTAATGTAGCATAAGAATTAATGAGTCAGAGTGCAAAGGATGAAAGTGCAGCTGTACCCGGGCACCTGCACTCGGCTCACACACATGCGAGAACACACGACCCCTCTACCTGCAGCTGGCTGCTGATTGAGCTGTTTCTTTCCCAGGGGACCCTCCTCAATGAGGGACACGTGTGTCTACCTCACTAATTATGCCCCCTAACGCCAGCTTGCCAAGGGTTCAACCATTTTTCCTTTCTTGCTCCTTAATAAGAAGGAAAATGTGGTAGTTTCATCTGTCTCCATATATCAAACCATGCCTTTTTACGTCCCTCTGTTGGCCTCCCTCCCTTCCTGCTCTGTGTCTGTCACCCAGGAAGCGCTGTCTCACCCCAGCTCTCTCCCCCAGGCCTCTAACCTCTCCCCTGGGTAGCATGTGAAGGAAGGACCCAGGCTTTGTCTCCCTGTCTAGTCACTGACATCAACCACAAGGGAAGAGAACTTAATGATGGGTTCAGCAAATGTGCTTACTGGCTCTAACCCACATGGGTGTGGGTGCACACATGCATGGGCATACACACACACCCCTTTCTCCCCCTTTCTACTTCCCTCTGTCTCTTTCTCTTTCAGTGACAGGAATGACAATAGTGCCGTCTGTTCACCATATCATTAACATGTCCCCCACTGTACTCATACTGTTGGATATATAATTAAAGGTTATTTTAATCATCATACATTTTAAGTACAATACTTAAACCAATAAACTGGATTATTCACTCTTTAGCTGTCTGAAAACGATTAAAGCTTATCATAATTATTGGATCAATAGTCACAGATGGGTTAAGTGTTTCAAAGGAGGCAAATAAATTTTCACAAATTTCTCAAAGTCATTCAAATACACGGAATCATTTAGCCTAAAGACGATTTTTTTCCCTGTATTCTGATATATTGGCCTTTAACTTTTTAAGTGCACGAAGCAGGTGCTTTATATGGTTGCTCCCATTATGTTTTATGGCAGGATGCACAACATTTCACACCATTCGCAGGAAAAAATGTTGCGTTTCGCCCTCACCGTGGAAGGTAAACACAGTAACCTGGAAAGAAAAAAAGGGCTTTGTTTGAGGAAGATTTAGGACCAATAATTGAAAATTCATCGCAGCATGTTATTTCAATTCTTCCTGAATATATTTGTTTTGTCTGAGATGATTGAGCTCAGAAATAAAACAAAATAATGAACTTACACATTGTAATTAAAACTGTATTTACTCGATTTTTCCCATGGATGCATCATTTATTCCTTGAAAGTCAATGACATTATAATATGACTAATTGGAAAGTCTGTGCAAGATTTCAACTCCAAACTTTCAGAAGAGTAACGCTGAACTGTGGCTGCCTTCGCCTGAGGATGACCCAAAGCAGTTTTGTGACTTAGGTGTTTTACAACTTTTCTGCTGGAATTGCATGTTTCAAATGCTTTGTGAAGATTTCAAATAGCGTAGAACAGGAAATGTGCAAGAAGGTGTAAATAAATCACTGAAAAAAACATCTTGCTGAAGTTGAGTTTGTGTTTGCTTGGAAAATGGTTATCTCAAGCAGACATTCTGTTGTGAGCACTAATGAGAAATCAGACATGGCTACTGGATGCTTTAGTTCATGATGGCCTGGACAAGAGATGGACATTGCCCTTTTCTCTGCTGTGTTTGTTTGGCTGTGTGTTTTGCAGGCTGTCAGCCAAAGGACGGGGGTCAGCGGTGGTGAATGATAAGCTGAGCGTGTGGTGTAAATGTCTGGGAAGATTTGCAGTTGACAGAGGGTTTAGATGGCCTTGCCTTGGAGCTTTTGTGTCTTTCTGCATGCCTGTGGATTTTTATGCACTAATCAATTTTCAGTCCTCTTTTTTTTTTTTTGCTTAGCTTTTCATGTATTTAATTGTGTTTCAAATTCTATGTTGAATGCTGCCTTCAGTCGCCTGCTGTCCTCTGTCTAATTTGTATTCTTGATCACGTAGTTGAGTGTAGTTTAACTCTGTCACTTTTTTGTGTTTTGGTCTAATTGCAGCCTGAACAGCAGTCCGCCTGTGTGTGTGTGTGTGTGTGTGTGTGTGTGTGTGTGTGTGTGTGTGTGTGTCTGAGTGTCTGATTCTGGCCTCTGGCTCTTGTTCTCTCTACAGGCAGTCTAATGAGCACACAGACTTCTGTGGAACACACAAATACAACTGTAACTGCTAGTACACACACACACACACACACACACACACACACACACACACACACACACACACACACACACACAGCTTGATTGGGCTGTGCCAGTATTTCTCTCTTCAGTCTAATGAGCAATGCTGGGCAACCAGTTTAACAATCATATCTCTTTTTCTGTTTGTCTGTTTGCACTGGAAGCTGTGAGCCAATGCTAATTCAACATTAAACTCCATACAGCTTGATGAGCACTGTTTTACTGCACTGCTCCTCAGCAGCGCAGCCAAGCTGAAGAGTGCAATATCTTAGAGCTTTGTTGGGTTTCCTTGTTATAATAAGGTACTTGAATCCTGAAAAGGAACAGCACCGAGGAAACTGGGATATGGGTGGAGTGGTTTTGCTTCATAAAGACAGCTGTGGTTTTGTAAATGTGCTGTTAGGAAAAAGTGTAGGACTAAAGTCAGAGCCATTTGTTGGAAAGTGAGTGATTGAAGCCAGATTTCTTTGGAAGCTGGGCAACTTTTATTGCAAAAACATGTGTGTTCATGTTTTTGGCTGATTTCCTCCATGTATTGCGCAACTGCTGAGCACTGTGTCCCCAAATGGCCTGCAGTAGGTTTCCGTTATGTCTTCTGATTTGTGTATTTATTAAGCAGGGAAGCCAGATTTAGCATGACAGGCATGCTCTTCTGCCATTATTGCAACTCTTCAACATAAGACACTTGACCTTTAGGTATGGTCCTTAGATTACATGCTTTAGCACTCTAACTGGGTCTTCTGTGTTTTATTTGAAGCGCACATTACTTTAAGTGTGTTAAATTGTAAATTAAATAGATTTTTAACAGACTAAACATTACCGCCCATGTGAGCGATGCAGCATCTGGATTTTCTAAGAGCATATTTTTAACGGTTAAACAATTATTGTATTGTTTACACTAATAATCAAACAGTGTCCCGGTGATTCATGCGTCTGTTTGCACCACAGTTTACTCTTCAGGTTTTTTTCTACTTTCAGTAAGCCTTTAAAGTAGCTTTCTGTGGATTACAGGCTTACAAAACCTTATAACTGTATAAAATTAGTCATAGTTCATCTCTCTTCCTCCATCCTCCCTTCTTTCCCCTCTGGTATGTCCTGATTTGTCTTTTGTTGAATACATCAACAGTTACATCATCAACACTTAAAATCACTCTTTATAGATTCACGTGAAATTAGGGTTCTTTGATAACAGTTTGTCTTTGTATATGAATATCATTATTATCTGTTGTGTGTGTTTACATGTGTGTTCCAAGATGAATGGTATATACTAATCATAGTGACAGTTTTAATCATTTGGCACAGAGACGCATGTGTGTTTCCCTGCAGTGCTTCAGGGAGCATGTCACTTGGTTTGACCTGTGGAGTTTTGCCACCAGATGTCTCCAGCTGGCACTACTGAGGACATATGCTGCATTTCCATCCTTGCGGTGTGTGTGCGCGTGCACACGCTTTGGCACTTTCAATAAGCACCAGTGTTTTTTTCTTTCCCCGTTATTGCTTTTGTCTTCTCATTTCCAGTCTTCTCTTCCTTGCTTCTTATTCTTTTCCACTGTTGTCTTTCTGATTCTGCCATACAGCGCTCCTCCACATCTATGAATATTTTCTAAATAAGCAGTGCCGCTCTGCGTTTAAGTATCAAGACCAGTGTTGTTGTTGTATTAAAGAAAATTGTTTGGCCCAACTCCCAGCTGCTTTGTGCCGTAACTCACCCCTAGGGGAAGCAGAAAGAAAAAGCGCTTTATAATATGCCCTTATGTGAGTGTTTGCACTTTCTCAATGTGCAGGCAAACACATGGGTGTGAACACAGTGTCACATATGAAAATGAATAAGAGTCGCTTGCAGTATAGAAGACCTTTTTGGTTCGTCATCCTCTCATTCATCATTTATGAAGCCATTTATTCTTCAGCATGCACGAGGATGTTCCTTTATTTTGTAGTTTTGAATTATTCAGTGGCTTGTTGTGATGGATGTTCATGATGATAAGTAGATAGTAACACATATGTGCACGAGCTTGCACATGTATACTTTCAAACACTCGGGGAAGATTCCCCTTTGTGACCTGTGGGGATTCCTCTTCCGTTGTTTATCACTGTGCTGTGTCAGTATATCTCCCATGGTAGAAGAAGATGAATCATAGGCTTGCCTGATCATGTACTGTTTAGGTGCAGCACCTTTTGAGTATCCACTGTTCCACAACTGATAATCACGTGTATACAGTCATGGCTTTTGTATATTGGTGAAATATACTTGTCCCTATTTTTCTAAATAGACTAGCTATTCAGCTGTTTTCTAGTCTTATTTATCAGTCAAAGAACTTTTCACTTCAAACTATATTCATCCATTCACACACTGCTTTAGTGTGTGGATACAACTGTTTATGACACACATACTGATGCATCAGGGTAGTTTGTGGTTCAGTATTTTGTCCAAGGACACTTTGGACACTATCTCCTGCCATTAGTGAACAGCCCACTCTGGCTTCTGAGACACAGCTGACCATCTGAACAAAACTGCTGAACTTTAAACACATGTGTGAATCATCTGACCTTATCAATACTTTAAAATGTAACTGTACATGTGCACTTGCTCAAAAGTAACAGTACAAAGACAAAACTGTTGTTTCTGCTTTCCAAATGGTGCACACATGACCATTCTTTTCATTTGCACTAGCTTTCTGGGGCTTTATTTCTAGCACAGCAAAGCAAAAAATAAGTAAGCAGATTGCAAGTGTGACCAAGCCCTTTCTCCACTCTGAACTCGCCGTTCCCTTATTGTCTGATGGAAAGCTACCTGGTCTCCTGTGGTCTCAAGTGCCGTCTCCTTTCCGTCGTGTCGAGACAAACAGTGATTTGTTCCATTGTGTTTGTTTACACTTTGTTACATCATGGCACCTTTCACCAGTCTCTCCTGTTATTAGAACTGATTTGTCTTTGTCTGGTTCTGTGCTTGAAATCGGAGCTTTGGGAAGTGATAGCGGGGTAGAATTTGAATATGTGTTTGTGTTTGCGTGTATGTATGTAACTTGTTGCAAAATCCACAAACCATGGTTTTTACCACTGTCTATTGTAGATTTACTTGTTTGTGGTGTGTTGATTTTCTTACTTGCAACAGAGAAATGATGGTGGCTAGCTGATATGTAGAGCTCCGGGAACAATGATATGGAAGACATCTGCTTCTTATGATGTCAGTGAGCACTTCAACCTAATAACATAAAAAAAAACCCTGCTAGAACCTTTCAACTTTATTATTAGCTCACATAAACAGATCAGATATTTGCTCTGCTGGGAGTTGTTTTCACTCTTTTACTCTTAAAATGTTGCTTTCCCCTTCCGTCTCTTATATACAGTAGTTAAACATGACTACATTTAAAAGATGGTATACTGTACCTTCATTAATAATGAAACACACACATTCATGGACACACAAGGTCCCGCTCTGCACTGATGATAACCTCCCAGTCCTAATGTATCATTCATAAGTGGAGAGACATCTGAATTTTAAATGGCTGGAATCCTCAGCCAAATTACTCAAAGTTGTTATGGTGGTTGGTTTGTTGCTGGAACTACATTTTGAATTTACGACAGCAGGGCTTTAACTTATCTCAGTTTCTTTTGGACATCGTATAATCGGAAGAGGACAATTCGATATTACTTAAAACATTCTAATATAGTGCACTGATCTAAACTTTGCGTCTTTTGACAACTTAGTTGGATCCACAAATGTGATAATGACTTCATTAGGTACTCCAGACAGCCTCTAAGACAAAGTTAAGATTTTTCAGACCCAGTCCGCACTAGCAGCTATTTTACCCATGGGGGACTTTCCCGCTCTCTGTTAAAGGTTGTGATATAGTCTTCGCTATTTCTGAAGAGTTTAAAGAGCCAACATCCCTAGAGATCAATTAATAGTTTATACAAGAGAGGAGAGAGCAGTGAAATTGCCATCTTAGTGGTTCACGCTCTGATGTTCCATCGCCAACATTTGCTTAATTAAGCCAAAAATATCTTTAAAGATTTCACGACTAAAAACATTTTTGTTTGTGTGTTTGCAGGTTCAGAGCCGAGTGGGTTTTTTTTTTTTTATATTAATTTGACTTTGTAACAGAGTAAATTTTTGTCTGAATTTATGCAGTACTAAATCAGTTTAGTGAAGAGGCGAGGCTTTTGCTGTAAGAAAAGGAGTCTAAAAGTTGAAACGCCCCTATAGAGTGTGCTTCCTAGCTCTAGTTATACAAAGTTTGTGAAGACAGAATGTTCTTTAACCCTGTAGCTAAAATGGTTAAATGCTCTGCACTGCAACAACCTGCAGGCTAAGCATATAGAGTATAGGTCACGTGTGAATAATTGCTTCATGATAGTACTCTTGGCAACTGCAGAAGTTCCACAAATTTCCCTTTAGTGTTAGCTTAGCACCATGGACAGTGACCAGAGAAGCCCCTCAGATTGGTATCAACAGTACCACGGACAGCAGTCATGGAACTGGGCTCATTTTTATGCATTCCACCTATGCATATCATAGAGACATTCAAGAGAAGTGTGCAAATTCTTCCTGTGCCGTTGTACGGACCCAGCTGCAAGTCTCGTTCATTTATTTTCTTTAAATAAATGAAATGCTTACAGTCCCCGCAGTTCTGAAAACATAATTGAATTTGCCACAATTATTTGGCGAAAAGGTTCGAATTTGTTACAGCAGCTACTGCTGGCGCTTGTTTTATTCCTCGTGGGTTTCTATAATCTCTTTAATAACATGAATTTATTGAAGAAAGTGCTCCACCGGCACTGCACTGGTCCTGTCAAGGTTCAGTGGATGCTGATACTGCAGAGGTAGTGGCTGTTGTAGAGTGCACTGTAAAGCATACAGAAGACCACAGAGTGCAGATATAAACGCGCGAGTCGTGATAGTTTGGTTTCTTCCAGAGGGAAAGACGGGCTGGCAAAAACAACTAAAGCAGTCAGGGAAAGGAGTAAACATAAGAATAGTAACTGCACATCACTGGGTCAGTCCTGTAAACAGTTGTAATGGCTATTTTACACTTTATATTTATATTTTAGACTTTATACACAACGATTTTTATTGTGGTGAACCACAATAAAAATCGTTGTGTTGTAAGATTTTTAACAAATTCTTCAGCACAGATTTCATTTTTCATCGGCAGATCAATTTTTCAAGTGCAGGTGGATATGTCGTATTTCCTTTGAACTTTTGTACATGATTTTTTTATAGTGCTTGTTTACAAGTGCATGTGATGGATGCGTATGTTTTAATGCTGCCTACAGAGTGCTGTGTAACAGTACAGTGAGGATGCTTGTAGAAACAGAACCTTTGAATAGTTTGTATTTATTAATATTCCTAAATAAAGTAAACACAAATAAAAGTAAACAGAAAAAATCTGCAGACAGTCAATATTTGAAGTGATTATAAGCCTCAAGGCTGTTTGGGTGGCTTTTGTAGTCCCAGATGGACTTTCAAAAAGGGCTCTATGACAGCCATAACATTTATTGCGTAACATCTTGTTAATGATGACATGTTATTACAGGCTTGGATTTATGTTTGTGGTCATTGTGTCATGCCACAAAAGGAATTTGGGGAAGATCTGATTTCTACCCTTGTGTATCGGATAGCGACTTTGTTAAGATGGACACTATTGTACATGTGGGTTAGCAACATATTATATCTTTACTGAACTTTTAATAGATTAATATCAGCACTTTCTATCTAAAACACCTCTGTATGACATTGTGTTACAGAGGTGTTTTAAACAATGAACTGTTAGCATATAAAATCATGTACTGTATTTCTTTCAGTGTTGTCACTTACAGCAGAAACTGTCTCTGTCTGTAGTGTTTGATTTTACATATGTGAAAATATGAATTATTTGTTATAGCATTATGTCACTGTATAGAAGATTTTATATGTAATTAACTGTATCAAAGGCACATGTAATTGCACACAGAAACTCTCCAGAGATGGAGCATACACCTGCTTTTCTCTCATTAACTCCATGCTCCATGCTATTCTTCAGCACCACTGCTTATGGCTTAAGCTGGCCACATGTGCCCAAAGACGGATCAGGAGGTAAACTCAAATCCCAGCAGGCTTCCTTGACCCCTACTTCCACAGACATCAGTGCAGTGCCAGCCGCTCACCTGCTTCTTCACCTCTCACACAAACACCTGGGAAACAGATGCTTAACACTTGGACCATGGGAAGCTGCTAATGCTGTGATGAATTTGTCTTCCCCACTTCCCTGTTCTTGTTTGTAACCCATGCTGGCTTTTTATTGGTTTCCAAGGCTCCATCCTTGCTCTTAGTCTCTTCCCAGCTCCAAGGAGAAAACACACTAGCGGTTTTGACTAGTCTTAGACAAAGTCAAAAATGGTATTCCCATGTAATACTCTGAAATAATGAACTTGGGTTTGGTTAATCAAAAGATATGCAGTTCATTTCCTTGTCTTAACCCTGATGGCAAGTTCTTTGTGTTCACTTGAGAAGTACACTGGCTGGAAAGATCTGATATGTATTTTCATCATACTTACAAGGGATGTAATATTCCTTTCATAAGGGAGTGGTATTATTAAAACATGAATAGATTGAGTAACCTTGAGATTCTGACTCCCAACACTTCACGCTCTCTTCACCGTTGCCATGGTGATGCTGCTGCAGCGCCTTACAGTGTACGACTGTTTTTCCCACAAGCTCGGTGCAGTTTTCATTCCAGTGGTTTTGTTTTCTCTCAAACTTTCCACCTGCATGGAGATGACCCAACTGCTTGTGAAGCCACCGCTGAGAGGGAGAGATAAAACTGTGATAGCATATATTTGAATGTGCACACAGGTCTGCATCTGTGCACATATGCAATACAACATAAAGTGACTTTGCAAGAGAAATAAGCACGATTGAGTGTGTGATTATCAACATGTGGTCAACTCATGTGGAGTTTCACCTCTCACTTGGCAAACTGTCTACAGAGATAAGACTTGTGCATTGTATATGTGTGGGTAGATCTGTATCTCCGCTTGATGGAGGCTACTAGTGTAGCATGTTTATGTTATTGGAACCAATACAGCATATCATTACATATATTTGAACATTCTCAAAGAGGACTGAGCGTCATACATTGTGCTTGATTTACTTTAAAACTAGCAAACAACATTTGCAATGCATTTCTTTGCTGCTCTATTGTATCTGCTGTTTGACATAACACAAATACTTGTGAATTCAAGGCCATTTTAATGAGGGATGGTCTCATTTTGGGGGCTTTTTCACTGTTGCTAGGCAATCAATCGCAGTCAGCTGGCAGATCCTGTCGGCCCTGATGCTGCTGGCATCATCATCAAAAGTAACATCACTCTCTCTCTTTTGCTGTGGCGTCATATGTGACTAGTGATGTCAAAGATATAGAGTGAATAATTAGGAAAGAATCAGGTCAGAGACCAAGAAAAGACATGTTTCACAGAAATGTTTAAGGTTTTTTTTTTTGTTAATGTTGTTGTTTAACTGCAATTAAAGATTTCAGATTGAGTGTTTTTCCATGGCTACTGCATTTCACTTATTGCTCAAAAGGCAGTTTCTGGCTTTCATTTCCATCTGTCTTTGGCCATGGTAGCAGTATTCAGCAGGAATGGCAACACCTGTCAACAAGTAATAGAGAACAGGTGCTGTCGCACCATAGGAGACAAGCTGAGTCACTATCCACTGCCTTTCACACACATATCCAGTGGATTCTTCTTGGTATATGACTCATTTCATTTTATACCGCTGTCATACTGATATATTTTCTTAGTATCATCTTAAAATGAAACCTTCTAAGCTTTTTTTTTTTTTTTTTTTTTTTTTACATCTTTTACATCACAGATGATTAAAAAAATGTTGTTTTATGTGTTAATCAATAGTATATTGATTCTGGCACCTCACTTTTTCATCATTGCAGTGTTTGTGCAAAATATGTGCAAAGATTCTTTATAAAACAGTATAAACTCACCGAACTTAAGTCTACACTCACCTTACTCCACTCGCTTCTCAGCATTTCTGTATTGGATAACCTCAGGGGCTTATGTGATCTTGAGCTCAGCAACTTAGGCCTGTTTCTAACTGCTCTCTACAGCAGCTCATGCTGTCTGTCTGTACTGCAGTTCTAGCTAAGCCTCAACCCTAGGGAGCCTCTCTCCGAGATACCTGAAAAACAAGGGCGAAGGAAACATTTGGACACAATGCGAACCATGGATTCTACTAGTTGATATCTACTCTTTGCTGCTACTTTGCACTTCTGCTTTTCTGTTTCGTGTTGCATTATTCATGTCCTGTTCTTAAATTTCCTTCCCCCAAATTCTAGATTCTAGCCTTGGCTTGTTACTTCTTGTGTTTGCCACTTCTTTCTCCATATATCCTCACTTATTTCTTCCAAACTGTCCTTCCATTTTTTTTTATCTCCCCTTTAGCTCTGCCTTACACCCCATCAGCTCCCTCCTCTTCTGTTTCCTGCTGTATCCCAGCCAAGCTCCTGCTCCCTACTACGTATCTTTACCCAGACAGCGCTGCCAACAATTAGAACACATTACTGCCAATTGTGCCACCTGCGGCCCCCTGAAAGGCAGAAAAAGAGGAGAGGAGGGGACGGCACTCTGCCAGTGGAGGTGGGGTGGGTGCCTATGTGTTGGGGAGGTGGAGTGCTTTACAGCTTTCTGGATACTGCCACAAAGCACAGTGTTTAATTACCAATAAGCACTGGTTTAATCAGGGGCCTGAATGCTGCCGGATAGACAGACTGCAACTGTCGTCGACTTTGTGGGGGGTTTGGGTATGTAGGAATGGTTAGTGTGTGTGTGTGTGTGTGTGTGAGAGAGAGAGCGAGAGAGCACAGAGGTTTATGGCTAAGTTGCTTGGTTGTGGAAGAATGAGTGGAGTGCTTTAATAGATGGGGGAGGTGGTAATTGCATGAGGGGTTCATTATTGTTTTGAAAATAATTTGGTGGTTGCAGAAATGAGATAGTGGGAGAGAAACATTGTCTGTGCGTGTGTGTGTGTGTGTGTATTCACACCTGCATTTTGGCCAAGGACTGGCTCAAACCACGATGAATTGAATGTGTTGTTTGCAGCTTGAATGAAAGGAGTCTTTTTTTTCAGGTCTTGTGGAGAAAACGAAGAGGTGTTTGTGAGGAGATTTAGCCCAGAGCCAAAACCAATTCACAACCACTCCACACTGGAGAGGGGTCGTCTTACCCCCCTCCCAACCTGCCCTTGAGATGACAGGCCTGAGCCTCCTGCTTACACAAGCGCACACATCCATATTTGATAGACAAGCATGATAGACAGTTGTATACTGTAACCCGCGGTGCTTGCGTAAAATATGAAAACACACACACACTTCTGTATACACAGACACACTGTGTGCCAAGTTAGAATTGGAGTTGTAGTGTTTTTTTTTTTCAGTGCAGACTGAAGCCAGTGGCCAGATGAGAATGTAATCCTCTATTGTGTTTTAAATGGATCAACCTGAGAGCTTAGTGAAGGCCGTGGACTCTACACACACACACACACACACACACACACACACACACACACACACACACACACACACACACACACACACACACAGTCATTGTTATGACTGTATTGTGTGGATATTTCAACTGTTTTTTTTTTTTTTGTTGTTGTTTTTTGTGTGTGTGTGTGTGTGTGTTTTGCAGCAAGAGAGCTACAGCTGGTCCAAAAGACTTGATTTGCTTTCCAGAAGTGCCCTGTATATGTGTGTGTGTTGTGTATAGAGCAAGTGCATCCCAGATGTTACACACACATTACCCTCCCCAATGAATAAATGATGCTGTGCCACACTGCTGTGACCGACCTCCCTCAGAAACACACTCCTATTTACGCCACTCTGCAGACTCAACCTCACACATGAGCACACGCATGCAGGGAAACGTTCATGTCTCTGCAGATGGGACACAGGCACACTCGTATGTGACACTTTGACTTTGGTCTTTGAAGAGCAGCTGTTTTCTGAAGTCCTTCTGTGCTGTCAGTTACAGGCAGTTTCCATTCACCCTCGTTCTGTCTCTACTCTTTCCATCCCTCTGTCCTTCTAACTCCTGAGTCGCTCCCGCCCCTCTCACTTATAGTCTTCTCTAGAGTCTCGGTGAGTAATTGCTCAGGGCTTCAGAGAGATGGAGGGATGGAAAGAAAAAGAGAGGGGGTGTATGAGAGCACATATACTAGTACACGAGAAACAGAGCAGGAGTGAGGGGAGGCTGAAAGGAGCAGGACTGAACGTATGTATCGGTGTGCGCGCATGGGTTTGTGTACCTTAGAGGGTATATATGGGTGGATGAGAGTAGAGAGAGATTGTGTGTAAGACACAAGGGGATCATTGATCTGCTGAAAGTGCAATGTGTGTGCTGAATTAGAGGAGCAGGCACAGGGCTTTGAGCTTGTAAAACACTCCCACAGTTATAGCTCTTAGCGCTCTGTCTCTCACTCACACATGGTTATAAACATGCACACTCTTATGCACTGATCTATATTTGGGTGTTACTTACACTACCCAGAATGAGTGAAAGTGCTTTTATTTATGCTTTATCTGTGAGAATGAGGTTGTGGAAAAATATCACTAACCTTATTTAGACTGTGAAAACCTGTCTGCTGGGAAAATGTTGGGTTTTTTGTTTTGTTTTTTAATAACCGCTCCTTGCATTGGAACAAATGAGTCAGCCAGTAACAAAATAATTTTGCTAATCAACTTTTAGTTTACATAGCGGGCACACGCAGAAAACAAACGTTTCAATTTTAAACTGATTGAATAAAAACAAAACAAAAAACAAAAACTTCCTTCCTTCCCGCCATTCAGCCCAGATCCTCGGCATGTTACCAGCGAGACTGAACGGAGCTGTGAAACTCCTAATGGACACGATCTGTCTGACATGCATGTGCAATCAATATTAATTCTCTTATCTGAGAACCAGCCTCCATCCCATTGTTCAGCCGTTCAGTCATGTGTCACCTGCTTCAGCCTGATTGCAAGCCTAAGATGTCAGATTAGCTTGGTGACCAGTAGGAAGATAGCAAAGCAATTGGAGCTTATCTGTGGTACAACGTAGTCCAAGTGCTCGACAGCAGTGGAAGGCTCTGATTTTGGAAAATGATTTTGTATGGTTTCATTCATTCATTCATCCATCCATCCATAATGGTGACGACGGCTATTGTCATGATGGTGCTTGTGTCAACAGTTCTTTTAAAGCAAGGTGGCATATTATATTCTACTTATGATTTGGCAATTCTGACTCAAAAGCCATTAAGGGATTGTGATGCAAATTTAAATGAGTTTTAGTTCTAAGTGGGGAGAGGTTGTTTAGGTCCATATCAGTGAATGTTGACTAATTATGCCAGGAGCAGTCAATCTGTAATAACAGTGTGTTCTTGAATATATTTGTGCACCAAAGCATTTTTCTTCCTTATAAAAAGTTCACGCTAAAACTTTGAATGAGTAAAGGCTTGTGGCTATTTCTTCCACAGTAATTTCTGAAATCATTTCAAGTCCATGTAGTGTGCCGGTGGGATGGGGAGTTGTGTTGAGGGTGCTTTACTGGCTAATCCACTTATAGAAAATAAAATCCATAAACAGAAATGTGGAGAATCTAATTTGAATTCATGAATGTAATTAGAGAATCTAATGTTTTGACCACTGTAAACAGTCAGTTTTTATTATATTACAATACAGTTGATAATGGCTGTGAAACACATAATTATTGGACATTGGCATCATTAAGATGACCTCAAAAGAAAAAAAAACACTTGAAACAGAGTAAGTAAGTCTGTGGGAATTAAAAAAAATCCTAAAATACCGGAAGCAGGCAAAAGGCGTTTAGATCCAACCCCAACCCATCTGCTGTTCACCATTAACATAATGAAGTAGCTCCCATCTCCATACAAATTACTGCTTAAAGCTTTAAGAGCGTCTGGCAGCCCTAATATAGTGTCTCCAAACTTTCCCTAAGATGACTTATTGATTGTGCCAATCAATGGGCGTAAAAAGCCATAAGTGCATCTGGTAACCATAATGGTGGCACTTAAAAGAAGAATGGATGAGTGTAATATTCACTAACCATCATTGTGTCTGATGGAGGAGGAGGAGGGTGAGGTGGATAAAGGAATGCAGAGCTGGAGAGGATAGAATAGAAAGGAATAACCCTTTAATGTCATTGTACGTGTACAAAGAAATGGTGGGTGCTGCACACCAACTGTGCCAGAATTAAATGTAAATAGTACACAGCAGGAATAAATAGCAAAAAGGAGAAATATATGCAATAAAGCGGGATATATACAAAACAAGAGAAATTTATAGACAAATTAGAGAAAGGTACACATTACAGAACAAGTTGCAAAGTGCTTAGAAGTAGTGCAAAGAAAAGACTTGGTCTGAGTAGAGTCTGGGTATGAGTGGTGTGAGTGATGAGGGTTACTCAGACTATGGCTCAGATTGGTGAGGTGTGTGGTGGTGGGGAGTTCCATTATGACTTCGTTTTTTTTAGGATGCTCAGCTTCAGGTTATTTTCTAAGTACCAGCGGGACAAGTTCTCTACATGTGCCCTGCACGCTGTCTCATCTTCATCACAGATGAGCCCAACCACGGTGGTGTCACCTTCATATTTGATGATGACGTTGGTTGGGTGGGTTGGTGTGCAGTCATAGGTGTACAGGGCGTACAGTAGGGGTCTGAGAATGTAGCCCTGTGGGGATCCGGGGCTGAGTGACAGTGGGGGGGCAGAGGTACGGGTCGAGTCGGACTGATTGTGGCTAGTAAGCCCTCACCAATCTGTAGTTGGCGAGGGCTTGGATGCCTCTCCACACCTGGCGGGGGTTGTTATCAGTGAGGAAGGAGCAACTAAATACAAAAATCATAAAGGTAAAGGAGAGTGTGTAGCTGAGAGGAAGGAAGATGTAAAGCCATGGATGGAAAACGATAAGCAGTGTTGATTTTGAATAAATAAATGGAGAACCCTCCCCTTGCCCTTCTGTGACGGTGTTTCCGATCAGGAGCTGCATGTAAAGTGTTCTGATCGTTTTGGTTTTCGCATCATCGTGTCGGCCTCTGGTCCCGCTTCTGTGTGTGAATGATTAATGTGCTGGTAAGCAGGATGTCCTCTCTTCCATCAGCTGTGGCTGTCCTCCCTCTCTCAATCCATCAGTCTATCCATCCCTACTTCCATTCTTTGCTCCACATTTGCTGTTGAGTGGTGATTTGTGTCAGCTATGCTCTGATACCGAGACCCAGTTTTGAATATGAAGGATTGCAGATGGTGCACATTAGCCATGACAAGGCATTGATCCTCAAGTTTCTTTTTTTAAGCGCGTGGAAAGGAAATGGGTACATCGTAGGAAGTAACTAAAGTATTCCTTTAAGTAATTTTAGACACAGAACAGAATAATTTTATCATAACTTTGTGAAAAACACACTCTGTGGCAAGCTTTCCCTCAGTGGTTATGTTCTATTATGTGTCCTATTTGCTTCCCCCTATTTTATTTTATTTTTTCCACAGCCGCCAAATGTTCCCTTACTCTAAAAACCCACCTGGTCCTCTGCAGCTGTGTCACACAAAAGGCCATTTGGCCTCATCAAACATTTATCAACCCATATCGCCCTCCTTCTCCTTTCACCTTCCTCTTATTTCTCTCATTTTTTTCTAAAATATTACAAAATATTTGAAATTTAAAAGTCTTAAAGGACTCTAAAAATTTGGAGATAAAGGGCACCCAACCGTTTTCTTTAAAATAAACTCTTTACTGCTCCGGATGGAGTGACTAAAATTTAAGCTTTGTAAAATAGCCATGGGAATTTCTCTTATTACACCGAACGAGCTGTGGATATACCTGCCCCAAGGGTTAAGGCTTTAGGACTGATTGATATGTACAGAGCCATATGTCTGACTGGGAAGAAGCAAAAAAAAAAAAGAGAGCTAAAGCAGAAGGAAAATCCGATGAGGGCAGAAACAGTAAAAGAGCATTAGAGTGGAGGTGGAGAGGCCTTAGACCTAATCCTGAAAAGATGGTCTCACTTAGCTTTTAGATATTCTACCACCTCAAAATGCCCTAAAGGCCTTTGGTGGCGCATTCCCAGCTCATAAACTCATGCATGTTTTAGGAGGTCTCACCTCGAGGGAGGGGGGTAGTGTATTGACTGGTCTACAATACACAACATTCCATAGTGAAGTAGAAGATGGAATAAGAGCCATAGAAAGCATCCCTAAGGCAAACTGTAGCACTAGTACCCATCATATTTCATACTCCCTTATTCCCATCTCCTCCCACTACAAGCTCTCAAAACCCTATGAAGGGGGGGCTTCATGTGGCAAAGTGCTTGTCCTTTAATTGCAGCTGTTGTGTTTGCAGCTTTTTTGTCCTTCCTTTGATCCGTAAATGCTCTTTATCTTCTCTGGCAAGAATTACGTGAAACACCAATAGATAACTTATGTCTCCTGAGTGCATTCACTTCTGCATTTACACATTAAAAAATGTGCACACGCAAGAGGTCTGCAGGACAGCTCTCCGGTTTTATGATTTACAGGGACTCTTGGAGTCAAGTGGGCTTTGACTGATGATCCCAGCTAATAAGTAACCTACCATATGTTTAAGCGAATGACACTATTGATTACTAAAAGCACCAAAAATCCCCTGGTGCACGGCACGCATACACACACTCAAGCATGTGTTGATACAATAGAGATAATCTAAACACAGCAGGGAGATCGGGTATCACATTTTAGCAGGTCCCGTGTCATTTTTCATTCCATTTTGTGCGGTGCGGGCTCACAGCACACACACACCAAGCAAACAGCACATGTCTTGTAACCTTTTTTTTTTTTTTTTTTTTTTTTAAATCAGATTTTCAGCTAGTATTTAAAGCCAGCCATTATTTGATCATCTAGGTTTTCATCCTTTTTATTTAACTGAGCAACACGAATAATGCTGTTTCACTGAAGTGGCTTAATGGTGATAAGCACAACTTAATTTAGAGGTTCCTGTCTTAGATTTCATAAACAGAATGTTTGTCCAAGTTACCTGTTTGCAAATATAAATAATATCCAGACTGGTGCTCATCAGAATTGCAGCAATTTCCTGCAGAGTCCCTTCTCCAAATGCTCTAAACATCCTTTCTGTTCCTCTTCCATTCATAAATCTCAGTCAATCATGTCCGGAGGCTGACTTCTTCTTTTGCCCTTAGTGATCAGTAAGTGGTCTAGACACATTCAGCTCTGTGGCACTGTATCACTCCGAGAGGTCAAGGGTTAAACACAATGCAGAGGAGAGAATAATTGCCCCGAGTATCATCCCTGGGGCTAAGACTGACACACACACAGACCCAGAACCTTTGCTTTATGCATGCATGACTTGGCTCTACCCATTGTCCAGACAATGGAGTGTGTCAGCGGAGTAATTGAGTGATTGTACAGGTCCTGTGTATACCATTAACAAGTATGACTCCATGTATATTAGCTGCTACACTTTCTGATGTCTCCATTAGGCTGGACAGGTTTGGACAGGCTCGCAGGAAACAAGCGAAAAAATGCAGGAATACCATGTATTTAAAAAAATAAATAAAACAAACAAAAACACAAAGCATTAGGAGATGAGATTGACACACAGGTTAAACATGTTTGATTTACTACATTACTATGTGAGATAAAAGCTATATAGATAACGTGTTGTTATAGACAGCAGTTAACTGTGAAACTTTGGATGACAGCAGTGGCGGTCAATGTTTAAGAGAGTCAAACGTGGCTGTCTGTCCTCCTCCTTGGGTGTGATGAGCAGGGGAATATGATGTATCTCTTCTCATGTGCTATTTGTTCATGTTGGTGTAGGATACGGTGACCCAAGCTTATAGTTTGGATGTCCCTTCTGGTGCGTGCATAACACACACCCACACACTGCTGACATCTGACCTCAATTTAGAGCGAGAGTTAGCCCGAGGGAAGGTGGTAAGTTGAATAGGGACAGACAGGCTCTCGTGGTTAGAAACTGGACATTGGCTGCTATTGATGATGCACAAAGAGCTCTGTCTCTGTCTGCTCCATCTTTCATCTTCCTCATCGTCATCACAACAGAAGCATCCGCTTTCCTTTCATCGCACTTTTTTTAAATCTACGTCCAAAAGTGATTAACTGACTGACTTTCTGCCTTCTTCTCCTCTCCCGCGTTTTTCTGTCTTCATATGTCATTTTTTTTCTCTTTCACATTCTGGTATGAATGGTAATGATGACAGTCATGGCTCCCTTTTTGGTTGAAAAACGAGGTCAAATCCAGCGTGGGTCATATCTTTTATGATGCACCATTAAAAGTGGTTCCATCAGGTAGCGTTGATCCCGATTAATTATTAGCAATTGAAGAGAGTTTTTCTTTTTTTTTTTTAACCCACTAAGAGTGTTTGCAAAGAAGTAAAACTTTGCCAATAACAGAATGATGCATCGAGACACAAAGAAACTCTGTCTGCCACCTACCAAATACAACAGACACAAGAAGCGAGACAGATCCAGGAGCAGATGCACAGGTATTTAATTAGGACTGGCTACAGCTGTTATTGTTTATTACCTAGACATTGTGACGACAAATGCCTGAAAAACACACATGCGTGCTCGCACACAAACATGCACGCATGGGTCAACCATTTGTTTGAGGTGGCTTCCCAAGGGAACATCAGAAGTGTGTACATGTTTGAACAGTGTGTGTGTGTGTGTGTGTGTGTGTGTGTGTGTGTGTGTGTGTGTGTGTGTGTGTGTGTGTGTGTGTGTGTGTGTGTGTTTGGATCCCCAAATACACCACCATACTCCTCTTTGCAAGGTTAGAGAAGAGGCCATGTCCACCGCCTGCTCTATGGTAATGGCATCCTCTCTTTCCCAGCAGAGGATATGTGAGTGGGAGACTATGCTTGTTTTAAACATACATCTATCAAACTCAGAGCCCATTCACTCAATATACATGAACACACACACACACACACACACACACACACACACACACACACACACACACACACACACACACACACACACACACACACACACAAATGATCTCTACTGCACCCACCAGATGGCCTGTTGTTTTTTTTTTATCCCTCCTCTTTCCCCCTAGAATTTCTCCATCTCCGTATTTTTTCTTCCCTCCTGTGTTCACTTTTGCTTTTCTGTCGCATTTGTGTTGGCCCATTTGCATTATTTCCACTCTTTAGTCCTCTCTCTTCTGCCATTCTCTTATTTTTCTGTAATCCCTGTTTTCTTTCTTTCCCCTCCCTTCATGTCCTTGTCTTCAGGTGACAGCGTGCCTGCTTACTGTTAATGCCGTCATGTTCCCCGTCTTCTCTCTGTCAGCACCAGCTCTCCACAACACACATACATACACACACACACACACCCTTGCTCAGGCATGCACATGCTTGCACCGCTGGGATGCTGTTCGACTTTCTGCAAATTCAGACAGCCTTAAACGTACAAAAGGGAGCCGTTTCACGCTTTAAACTATTTAGCATCAGCATCATGTTGTACGGTAGGATGAAAAGCTCATGGGAAATGCTCGTCCTTCAAAAATGTATCCTTGTCTAATGTAGGTTTTAAAGATGGCTCTGAGAAATTGTTTTTCTTTGCACAAAGAGGAGGGTATGGTTTACTTAAATACTTGAAATAAAATGTATCAGAAGTTCCTTTTAAGCTTTTAACTGTTATTACATGCTAATATTCACGTCTTCGTTGTTTTCAGTTATGCCATGCTTATGTATATGTGGTAATTTTGTCGCAAACCAAACATAATGGCACTAAATCATGCAATCTTGCTTCCCTTGCTCCAATCCGTTGAGGTCAAGTCACAGATTATATGCACAGTAATGTTCTTTTATGTATGCTCTGTAGACAATAATGTTTTTCTGGCATCATGTATCTGTTGTCTGAGTTTTTGCTTCCTGTTAACCTGAGGGTCGTGATCACTTTGTGGCCACATGTATGTGGGAGAAATATTCTTACAGCTGAATTGCAAGTGGGATAAGAAACCTTTTTCCCCCCTTTATATTCTCTCTTACATGTCAACACACATGCATATGAACAGACCTCCCCTCCCCAACCCTTTGGACTTTTTATTAGAAACTAGGCTAGTATGATGAATGTTCAGAGGATGATCAATTGCTCTTCTTCTTTCCACTAAGGCCCAAGGGAACCCTCTGCTCTCTGTCTCACACAGGTTGCGTAGCCATTTAACAGCCTCCTACACACTGAATAGTTACTGTGATGAATGATTAACATGCAGCTTTGCTAAATTATGGCCAATATATCATTAATACCGTAACTAGAGAAGACCTAACAGATACCGAGAGTGAGTAAGTGAGCCGGCTCATTCCCTGAAGTAGTTCCTTTTTGCTATCCTCCCTGTGTCCAGTGTTTTCCCAACTGCCCTGCTAATATGCCTGTTATGTTTATCCTACATGCAGGTCTATTAACCCACCTCATCCCAACGCCTTGTTAGGTCATGTGTGTTTAATTCCTTTCCTCCCTGTATTCATAACCAGAGAGGTGTATCTTCTAGCCGACTGCTCAGTAGTGTTCCAGTGTAATAATCAACCTTTGTTGCTGCTTGTGCATGATCCAAAACCTCTGTATCCCCCAATTAAGCATATCTGAGTGCTTCCTGGCATCTGTGTTACGTTGCAGCTGCGGTTGCTGAGGTAGTTCCTCGGCCTTGGCAAGACAACACACAATGCTCACCTTGAGCCAGTTCCATGGGTCATCACCAGTCTTTTCAGCAGTTCTCAGCATCCCCTTGCATTTCCTCTACTTCCACCTACTTCCTGTCTTTCTCTCACCTCTTCGCCAGTGTGGAGTGCTGTGAAGACAGCCGTGAAACACAACCTCATTTCCACAGCTATTTCCCAGGGAAACCAAAATGAAAAGATACTACCAACCTTTTCTCTCCGCTGCCACACCACTCACCGTAAATGCTGACAAGAGACTCCAGTACCATCTCTGACCTTTTACAGGGCTCTCAGAACACACTCGCACACATCATTCCTATTACTGGCAGTGCCTTTGAATCAGCACAATCTGCAGTGGTGTGGAGGAATTTAATGACATACAATGTCGCTTCGATTTTAGCGCTCCCCAGCCAGGCTGCCAGGTGCACCATTTGTCCTTTTATTCAAAGAAGAAAGGGAGGTTTGAGTGTCCCTAAACCGGTCTGACTGCGATAGGCTGAAGAAATGAAGGGCAGTGTGAGCGGCTGTGTTCCATTTCACCGATTTGAACGATTTTTAACTGTTGAATTTAACTACTAAATTCCTTAAGATTCACCATAAAGCCACTTATACTGTACCTACCATCGCCTCACTGTCCCCTTATTGTCATATTTATAACATGCCTATATTTCATCAACACCAGGTTGTCCTTTATTCACATCCCATGACCCTACAGTATGTCTTTCAGGGGACTGCGATTCAGAGGCCTTAAATATCATTTATGGAAATACAGCTCAACCTCCTCTCAGGCCCTCACACAACCCCTCCTTCTGCCCCTTGTTTAGTGATCAATAAATAATGGAGCGAGGAGGTGAGAGTGTGCAGCTAACAGATTGTGAGACAGGGCAAAAAAACGCAAGGAGCAGGGGAAGGAGAGCGCTTGCTGCATTGCAAAGAGGAGCTGTGGGAGCTGTCAACAGCAGAGGAGACAGAAAGAAAGGGAGATGAGGGACTATGAAAGAGAACAACAATGGCGGAGAAATATAGTCTGAAGAGAGAGAGTGTGAAAAATGAAAGGTTTAGACAATATTTAAAAGGAAAGAACAAAACAGGACTGCATAAATAGACAATTTATGTATTTCATATATGGTGATAGGCAGGGCCGGCCCGTGGCATAGGCCGTATAGGCAAATGCTAAGGGCGCCGTCCATCAGGGGGCGCCACGCCAGTGCCATAAATGTTGAAAAAAAAAAAAAAGTTGGTACTATTATTTCTAAATACAAAAAATAATCCCACGTTAATTAAAATGCAAAGTAAAGCTTATTTAATAGAAACATTATTTGTTACAACATTATGCCCCCCCTCCCCGCACGGTGCGCCCCCTCCCTTCCCGTATCATGGTTCCTTTTGGACGTCACCACATCAAAAAATCAACACAAGATGTCAAAAAGGCCAAAACTGTCAGGTGCCCAGGGAAGAAAAAAGAGAGAAGAAGAGGAGGAGAAACGAGAAAAAGACAGAGGTAGGTAACGTTAGCCTACATGAAATTATTTGTCTGAATGTGATAGTAACCTAAATTTTTAGGATTAAGCTAATGTTACATGATTCGCTAATTGCTAATCAATAAATAGCTAGTTAACTGTTTTAACGTCAGTTAATATTGTGGAGGGGGCTAAATTGTTATGGAAAATAATAATGTAACGTTAGGTAATTACAGTACTCCCACCTTTCCCACCATTCCTCATTTGTATTCATCTTTTAAGCAGGTGTTTTTTGTTTACATTGTTATTGCCTTCTGGTTAGCTAACGTTTACCCTGCAGGTAATAGTCACTTTTCCACCCCTGTATATATTATAGTTGTAAGCCTAGTTGTTAAAGTGCACATCATTAATGTTAATTAAGCAATATCACATGAGAGGGAATGCTGTTTTTTAATATGAGCACTGCTGTGATTCGGTCAAAGATAATCATAACATAACATTCTCATATGATTTTATACTTTTACTTTGCATTCTGCTATTCAGCATTTCACTGTAATGATGACAATAAATTGAATCTAATCTAATTTGCATAAGAGTTAACATCATACATATATCTCTTTGGTTTTTCATTTATATTATATCATTTCATTTTATTCCTGGAATCATATGTTTTTATTATTAGACTTTAATACTCAGTGGTGTCACATACTCCTCTCTTCAGATGCACTGTTGAAGTTTCTAAATCCCACCCCTGGGCCATCTACCACATCTACCGCTGCTGCCTCCACTTCAGCAGCACAACCCACCAGTGATGCAGCATCAGCAGCACAACCCAGCCATGATGCAGCAGCATCAAGCGGTCTTCCTGTTGCCTTATTTATATTGTATTTTTAATTTATTTTATCCAACTTGTTGACACGTTTTATTGTGTTTATGTATGTAAAATTTATTGTATTTCATATATTCATTTTTTATTTTTTGTATTCATTTATTTATTCATATCTTTTTTTATCTTGTTAATTATTCTGATTGTGAATTTGCTTTCTTTAAGTAAAAAAAAAAAAGGTCAAAGACAAAGCTATTCGGTTTCTTGTGAGTACATACACTACACTGCCGATGTAGGGGGGCGCCACCTAAAATCTTGCCTAGGGCGCCAGATGGGTTAGGGCCGGGCCTGGTGATAGGTTAAAAATGTAATAGTAGGTTAGATCTTTTGTTGTCACACAGGGAGAAAAACTGTTGATGTTTTGACCGCAAATTTCCCACATGCCTCTGCTCTCCTAAGGAACAGGACTGTTGCTGTTACTGTCAATTATATCCTATCGACAGGTAATTACAGCCATATTAAGAGCAGTCTTAGTTGTGTGAAATAATGCTGGGAATTCTGCAGGTAATTAGCTTGAGCCACAGTCAAGTGTGTGAAGGCAGTGTGCAGACAAAGACAAGAAGTGCTTAAGCCCCCTCTGTTGCTCCCTGAAGTATTTGAAGTACAGGAGCATGTGTGCACACATGGACGCTTTCAGAGACGCATGCACAAACACACCCACCGCAATCCTCCCGTCCTCAAAGTGTTTACTTGCAGCATTATTGCAGAAGAACCAGTCTCGGTACCCAGATATGTCAGCTGCGGCTCTTCTAAACGACGCCCATCTGTTGAACCTTAATCAAAATTTCCATATTTTTCTCATGCACTGTTGTGTTTCTTCGCTTCTTTTCTCCCTTACTCCACTGTCCGCCTCCTAACTTGTTTGCAGTATTTAAATGCTAATTTGTAAAATAGAGAGTGTTCTCAGGGTGGCCGCATATGTTTTGGTAAGGTGAATTTGAAATATGATGATGATAGAAGTGGCTCGCAGCAGAAAAACCTTGCTCTCACTGCGAACAGGGTCTTGACCCACCGTGGTATGGTAATGATAGACAGAGGTGGAGTGATGTGCCTTGGTGCGTCCAGTTTCTTTTCACTTATGACTTGCAGTGGCTTTGGTTCCTTAGGGGATTCAATATAGATTTTCTTTTCTCTTAAAGCAGATCTAATCCGAAGTAAGTGGCCGGTCTGTCTCATCAAATCAAATCAAATCACTTTTTATTGTCACATCACATGTGCAGGCACACTGGCACAGCACATGCGAGTGAAATTCTTGTGTGCGAGCCCCACAAGCAACAGAGATGTGCAAACACAACACAAACGAGCAAAATACAAGAATGGCCAACCTGAAACTAATAAATATATGTACAATATATAATAGTGTATGCATTTCTGGATGTGTATACTAAATATTTTCCTACGTGTGTGTGTGTGTGTGTGTGTGTGTGTGTGTGTGTGTTACTATTTAATTTTTACAAATTAAATAGTAAAAAAATAAAATAAAATAATAATAATAATAATAATAATAAAATATATAAAATATACAGAGTTGAATATGTGCAAAACAAGTGGCATTTATATACAGTGTGGAGTGCATAATGTTGAAGTTCCAGTAGTGAAGCTGAGGTGTCTATGACGTGTTCAGCAGTCTGATGGCCTGATGGAAAAAGCTGTCTCTCAGTCTGCTGGTACGGGACCGGATGCTGCAGAACCTCCTTCCTGATGGAAGCAGTCTGAACAGTTTATGGCTGGGGTGACTGGAGTCCTTGATGATCCTCCCCGCTTTCCTCAGGCACCGCTTCCTGTAGATGTCTTGGAGGGAGGGAAGCTCACCTCCAATTATCCGTTCAGAGCACCGCACTACTCGCTGGAGAGCTTTGCAGTTGTAGGCGGTGCTGTTGCCGTACCAGGTGGTGATGCATCCAGTGAGGATGCTCTCAATGGCACAGCGATAGAAGGTCCTGAGGATGCGGGGGCTCATGCCGAATCTTTTCAGTCTCCTGAGAAAGAAGAGGCGCTGCTGGGCCTTCTTCACTGTTTTGTTTGTGTGTACTGACCACGTAAGATCCTCAGCCAGATGTACTCCAAGGAACCGGAAGCTGCTCACTCTCTCCACAGCAGCGCCGTTGATGGTGATGGGGGTGTGTACTTCTCTGCACCTCCGGAAGTCCACTATCAACTCCTTTGTCTTTGCGACGTTGAGGGTGAGATGGTTGTCTTGACACCAGTGGGTCAGGGCGCTGACCTCCTCCCTGTAAGCCGTCTCATCACCGTTGGTGATAAGACCCACCACTGTAGTGTCGTCCGCAAACTTCACAATGATGTTGGAGCTGTTAGTGGCTGTGCAGTCGTAGGTGTAGAGTGAGTACAGGAGAGGGCTCAGTACACACCCCTGTGGAGCACCAGTGTTCAGTGTGATGGGGGATGAGGTGATGCTGCCCAGTCTGACCACCTGGCGTCTGTCAGACAGGAAGCTAAGGATCCAGCTGCAGAGGGAGCTGCTCAGTCCTAGATCCTGCAGTTTCCTGTCCAGCTTCGAGGGAACGATGGTATTGAATGCTGAGCTGTAATCTACAAACAGCATCCTCACATACGTGTCTCTCTTCTCCAGGTGTGACAGGGCAGTGTGTAGTGTCAGGGCTATGGCATCATCAGTGGACCTGTTGTGGCGGTATGCAAACTGTAGAGGGTCCAGTGAGTCGGGTAGTGCAGAGCAGATGAAGTCCCTGACCAGCTTCTCGAAGCATTTGCTTACGATGGGGGTCAGGGCTACAGGTCGCCAGTCGTTCAATGAGGAGATGGTGGAGGATTTGGGTACAGGGACGATGGTGGCCATTTTGAAGCAGGCTGGGACTACAGACAGAGAGAGGGAAAGGTTGAAGATGTGCGTGAACACTCCAGCCAGCTGAGCCGCGCATGACCTGAGGACGCGGCCGGGAATCCCGTCCGGACCAGTAGCTTTGCGTGCGTTCACCTTCCTGAAGCACTTCCGCACATCCTCCTCAGACACAGTGTGCGCACTGACGTCATCCGCGGTGCGCACACTGTCCGGTCTCATGGTGTTCGCTGTGTCGAATCTAGCGTAGAATACGTTTAGATCCTCACACAGAGAGGCCGTGGTCTGCGGTGTGCTGGTTTTCCCTCTAAAGTCTGTGATCGTGTTTAGTCCCTGCCACATACTCCGAGGGTTGTCAGTTGACATCTAGTCACACCCATTGGTGCCTGACAGGACAGGCAATTTATGTATTGTTTTAGCCGAATTAGTCTGCCCCTTTTATTTGGTCACAGCCTCCTGGACGATCAATAAGATCCCTGTTTTTGTGAACACCGCTTCTTTACCTCAATTAATAGCCAGTGCAGTCGGGCAAAACTGAATGGCTCATGGCTGGTTAATGGATATTGTTTCTAGCTTTTCGATGTTTTAGAGAAATGTGAGTTTGCATTTAGATTATTGGGTTAATCTGTTATTATCACACAAAAAAATTAATTTCAGAGTATAGTATTAGCAACACTGGTATTAGGTGGCATACTCGTCTAAGCAGTGAAGCTGTAGAATCTAAAAGACAAGACAGTTTTCTTAAGCCTAGTAGGATTTAAATGTAAGGCAGCAGCCCCACAAATTGCATTCAGCACACAAACTGAGCTATAAACATGGAAAAGGTACTGCTTCTTGTCAGCCAGAGACAAAGGCTGTTTGGACAGGGGTGACCGTTATTTACATTGCACCTCTGTTCAGCTTTCCTATTCTTTAAACGCCATGCCAAAGGCACTTGGAGTTGCAGCTGCTGTGTGCAGATGACAGTCTTCCAGCTCTTTCAGAAGCTGTACGTGAACGCTGTCAGTGAGTCGCTCTTATGTTCTGTTTTTCCATCTCAATATCTAAAACTCTCAGAAGTTGTTTCCCCAGTGACTCATTTTTTTTAACCTGCAGAGGAAACTATTGCCATTTTTCAGCTCTATTCCATGCTAAAGCTTATGCATTAAGACTGTTTACTGTAGGTCGATGTGAGAAACATACTGCATCACACTGTGTTTAGGCTGCACAGTTATGGCTTTTTATCTCTAATCCCAGCCATGCTGTCTTCTTAAAATGTCTATCTGAGGGCTCCATGGGGCAGACTGCACGGTGGCTCCTGATGCTAAACCGGCACTTAACAAGAGGCTGGGAACCTCGGGGCATTTAATGGCATGCGAGTTTTTAGAGCTACACTCATCCTCTGTGTATTGATAGGAAACACAGCATCAACAGAGTGGTTTAGCTAACATGGCACTTAAATTAGTTTTCTCAAAGGCTCCAAAGTGAGGTGAACAGGAAGAAATTGTTTTCATTTATCACTATCTAAAAGAGGGTTTGAGTTAAAGTCCTCAAGTCTTATCATAGGCAAAAATATACATCCCCTTAAGGTCCTCTTACCTTTACAGAACAAAACGGGGTGCCTCTATAATGTTCAGCATAATGCCGCATCCACCAATTACTTACTGCTTCAGGCCCTATTATGGTTGACAGTGATTAATAAAACTACTGTGGCTACATAAATGAAAATGAGAGGTGAATGTAAAGGGGTGACCAAAGAGACCAACACAGTGAAGAAAATCTGGAGCTTTTAGATAAAAATTCCCACTCTGCCTTCAACTAATTATCCTCCTAGTCTTGTCACTCCCCAAACCAAGCCATTCTACCACAGATAAGCCTCAGGAGACAAAGCTCCTGCAAAACAAGTATGAATATTTATATTGGTGTGTGTGTGTGTGTGTGTGTGTGTGTGTGTGTGTGTGTGTGTGTGTGTGTGTGTGTAGGTGGCTTAATTACGAGTGAGATGCACACCGGTGTGCCTGTACATACGGTGTATGTGTACAACATACTATTGTGTTGTTTGTCCAGTGGCTAGTCAGGAGGGAGTGAAGGAGAATGGAAAGAAAGGCTTTGCCAGCAGGCAGCATTATTCCCTGCGGGGAGTGTTGATTAATGAATCACATCTTTCTAACCTAAGGCTGCTACTATGCTGCTGCATTTTCACAGCACCGCAGAGCGCCAGTCAGCCTTGTGCCAGCCCGCTTCACTGGCACAACATGGGCACAGGATGTGGGTGCTGTCACCGCTAACAGGGATTGAGAGTTAACACAAAGAGAAGAAAATTAGATTCCGGGTCTATTTCATTTCATACAGACAACCCCCTGTGGCATGTTGTTGAATTAGTTTGACATGTATGGTTATTATGTTGTGTAAATTGAGCATTTCATTCTCTGAGTTCTTATTTTATCCCAGCCTTAAAAATACGCTTATATTAACACGTTTTTTCCCCCACTTTTCTCTCTTTCTTTTATATTTCCCTGATGCCTCGACCCCGTTCGCCTTTTGAAATGGCCCTCTACCAATTTCAGGTATGTAAACGCATTGAAGACACACATTGTATAGACAGTCATTTATACAGTGGTGTAATTTCTGAGCAGTTACCATGTTTTATGCAAGGCAAATGTGTCAGACCTGTCTTGAAGAGTTAAGTCATTAATTTATGAATAATTAATGAAAGGATGTGAGTCCACTAGTAAATGGTCACTTTTAAACAAATACCCTTATAAAAATCAGATTTATAGCTTTATCCTTATCGTGTTCATGTGGAAATTATTTAATTTAGTAACTGATTTTTTAGCCTTAGTTTTTTTACTTGTATTGTACACTCTTGCAGTTATGGGGACTCAAACTGTCATACACATCCGGTCTATATCCAGACAGTTTCCAGTCCCAATGTAGGGATTAATTGACAATGTTCTTGTTGCATCAGCATTACCTTTTGCCTCTTACTACTGAATAAGCACTGAAGAAAAAATAAAAACGTAGCCATGTGATTTTCCAAGGGTTTTGTGGGGGTTTTGTCTGTGACCTGCGTGGCCATCCTGTTTGAGCCATTGCCCTTTGGCCAGAGGCTCTCTTAATCAATTTGCAGCTGGCACAGCAGACACCATGCTGCTAGTTTAGCATCTGGTGTGTGTTAGGAGCTTCTGTCCTCCCTCTGATATGTTTATGTTTTTCTTGTCTCTCCCTTCTTCTGTTTTTCAGAAAGTTCTGCTCTTTGACATTTACTTTGTTTTTATTAACCCAGTAAAAGCTGTGTGTACTCACAGACCTGGACACAGGTGAATGTTGCTAAATCATCAGTAAAAACCTGTGTGTTTGGTCAGCGGTGATGCTAGTATTGATCCTTTGGGACTTGTCTTCAATGATGGCACTCTGTCATCCCGTGTTTCCCTTATCCACACACACATACAGAGACCTTGATAATAATATGGCTGGAGGCAGATATTGCACTGCACTGTCAGCGGTGTTTACAGTACAGCCACACATTAGGTCCACAGAGGATGCTGTAATGACTGTAGAGCTTTGAGTGGTAGCAGCACTGTGCATTTGTGTGTGCATGTGCACATGGAACTGTTTAATCTTTTATGTTTAGAGAGACGTTGCTTTCATAAAATCTACATGCGTAGTTTGTTTGGTTGTGTCAGACACCAGATTACTGGCTGTGTGTCGGTGTAAGTTTGTCAGTGTTTGCTTGGACAGAATGGTATATACTGCTTCAAGAGCTGTGAAGAGAACAAAACATCCATGCACATCAGTGCTAAACTCCACCTCCTTCTATTATCTCATACTCACATGTGTGCTGTCTAAAGCTGTCCAGTGAAATTACAAAATCTACTACTTGTCAGTCTCATAGCCTTTCTCATAATGAGAAACTCCACTTTTTAGCGCTAATGTTTGTTTTGTTACTTCTCCAACACATTTGTTGGCTTTTGGTGATTCTTCCCAGATGGTGACCAAATAATGTGTCAAATAATGATGAAGTGTGCTCCATCTAAACAACAAGCAAGCACATAAAATACAGAAACGTAGCACTTGTATGTCCAAGATGGATGAAATATGCACAAACAGTCGTGAGATTCTTTCATTAATACGACAATATTGATCACCCTTACTTCCTGCCCCACAACAGATGTTGCCAATGGTAACCCATCTTTACAGTGGGAATGATTAATAGCCTTTCCCACTATTTGTTCACATCTCCTGTTTTTGTCTCCATTTCTCCTGCTTCCCAAATCTGCCAAGTTTCACAGCGGGGAGCATGTCTGTGTCAGTGAAACCTTCATGTGACTTGCGAAATAATCTAAACTTCTCTAAACTTGTCCATCTGTTTAAACAACTTTCTCCCGGAGATGTTTGTATTTGGCAGCATTCGTTCATTTTACAAAAGTCTAGCTGGATGTTTTTATTTCTCTTCTTTCAAAAGATTTCTTCTGTGGAGCCAGAGGTCATTCACAAAGTAATGCAACCAGACATAGTTGTACATCCATCAGTTCTTTTCCCACCGTTCTTTTAAAACTCAGGTCGGTTTCTGAAGCCACAGAGTACAGGAACGTTCACTACAGACACACATCCCTTACATTTTTCTGATATTATCCGTAGCACTTTCTGACGAAGTACAGCCTTTCATCCTTCGTCTTGCTAACACCAGGCAGAAATCTCTTCTTTTTCTTGTCCAAGGTCATTGTGTGATTCTCAATAATAACTTTTCTCCTGTTTCATTAGCCATACATCTGATTTTAAAATTATATTTTTTATTATTAATGATTACAGTCTGCTTAACGTACAACTGCAATGTACTTGCTTAGCAAAAATTTCTAAGACATATTCCCTAAATTCCTAAACATTTCCTAAATTGCTAAAATCCTTTTAGAAATTGAATAGATTAATCTCTTTTCACATATGGCCCCATTTTTTTCTTTTTTAAAGACTGAATTATTGCAATTATTATACTAGCTTTGTTTTGTTTCATTTTTTCCCAGACTTTGCTTTGATATTTAGTTGACCTCAAGCACACTGGTCCAGTTGAATATTCTTTGTTCAATTCAAATATCTTGTCCTGAAGAGAATTCAAAGATCCAAAGATTCAACACATGATACACAATAAAAACAAATCTACACAATAAGGAAATATCAGGAGGTTGCATTGTCTCAATCTTTTAAGGCATAGTGTGTGTATCACCAATATTATTCCACACAATGTTGGACATAGTGCAAAAGGTAATTCTTCAGTCTGTCATTCTGGTGTGATTTTAACTTCGGCAGCACAGCTTTTGAGGATGCTTCCAAGCCAAAATGCATCGCCACAGCAATTATTATGCCAGCGTATGCTGTCATTGCTGTTATCATAAAGACTTTAAGTGGAAGCCCATTGACCTTTTAACCAGAGCTTTTCCTTCCTCGTCACAAAGGAAGCTGTTAAGCTCTTAACAGGACTTCTTACCTAGATTTTCAATTGCTGTCTCCGGATGGAAAACCCTGCCACAAGATGAAAAGCACTTAATCCATCAGGTGATGTCAGAGGGCTGAGATGGTGGCAAGAGAGAGAAAGTGTGTAAGCAGGACAACCTGTGATTAAATTTTTTTTTTTTTGGTTGTAGTTCCTTTCACACAGTTTACAGAGGTTTTTTTTTTGTTTTGTTTTTTTTAAATCCACCATCCTTACAATTTGACTTCCCTTTAAGTCTGACTAACACTCTCAACTCTGCACGCCCCTCCCTAAAAAGCTATCCGAGACCCACCTGGCTGCACCTGCCTCCACCCGCTCCACCTGAACGCCCTGTCATCCTCCCATGCAATTTAATTGCTCATGTGATAGTGTAATCCATGCTAATTTAGGCAGATGAGATGTGTAGCAGTGGAAATGCCACATGTCTCAGCATGGTGTCATGGGCTGGTGTGATCACTCCTTGCTTGGAGGAGATTCAGTGGAACAGCAGTCTGGACAGCTGCAGGAGTAGAGTGAAAAGGAAGATGGGTGATTAGAGGTAGAGATGAAAATGGGAACAGAAACATCCGTGAAATTTGGAGTTATAATTGTTGCTCTAAGTTATTCTCAAGCAAACTGGATACAAGTAGCTACAGCTGTGCCAGTTTTTCTCCCTTAAACTTAATTTAAATCTAAGCAAATGTAAATGTATATAAATTTAAAAATATTTACCATGTTGTAAGATAACAATAATTTCAATTAATGCAGATGTAGTGCAATATATAGTCGCACTGTGCTGCGTGTATTGCACAGTACACAGCTTTTCCATGTTGTCTGTACTTGCTGGATATTTCTCATGACACAGCAGCAGCCCATCTGGACTGATTGTAATTCATTGAGGGTGTTTGCTGACTCACTGTTTGTCTCTCCGCCTTCTGTCATATTATCCTGAGTGACAACATTTGACGTGGCAAGGTCGTCCGCTTAGATGCACACACTCACTTCTTGAGGTAACTTTGTCTGCAAGTCAGAAGTCCTGATTTTGATTCTGATTGATTAACGGCAACTATAACATCAGTCACTTCTCAGTGCAAATAATAAATCAAGTTATTCGATTACTGATCACCTATGGCAACCGTGGTGACCTTTTTATCTGAAGAGAATGTACTGAAGTGAAGACAAATAAGTGACAGATAGCACTAGAGTGCTTTCCCTCCGTCGTGCATGTAGCAGTCTTAAATACAAAGCCATTATTATTAGTGTTATCATTCTCAGTGGAATCATAGTGAGCTGCTGGTCTCACAGCTACGTCTGGAACACATTAAAATGCTAATCATATCATGCACTCAGCAGTCACTTTTCTTCTCATTTTTCATATTTTCTCTCAGTCTCTATACTCCTGTGTCAGACGTTCTATCCCTCTTCTCACATTCTCCCCACTCACTGGTATAAGTGTAGTGATTGTAGGGGAAACAGAGGAGTACATAAATAATGTATCATTTTCTCTCTGCAGATGAAACAGTGATTTTGTTTTCTCAGTTTCCGCTTCAGTTCAGATTTTCTCTTCACCTCCCTTTGTATTGGATACTCATATTCTCCACCGCTCCCTTTCCCTTCCTCAAGACTTCTTTTTGCTTATTATCAGCAGTCATCTTCACCTCTTCAAGCCTCTCAGCACAGATTTGGACCCCTTTCAGTACTCCCCCAATTTACTTATCCACCATAAATTTTGGACATCATATATAAAGGCGCTTCTCTGTCCATTTCCCCCCTCCTGCTTTTAAAATAGGTATTGCTGCCATTGCTCCCACTAGATCACTGACTGGACACAGCACATCTAAATGGGGCTTAAATTATGTAGGGTGAATACCAGCGTACCTCTAGCATGCAAACCAGCTGTTAAACCGTGTTCCCATGGTAATGTGCTACAATCTGAGAAGTGCTACCCAACTTTTTACTTTGGTTTGATAGCATTTTAGCGTGATAGACTGCATGTCTGCATTTATGTGTGCAAGTGTGTATGTGTGTTCACCCTTTGGCAATGTGTCCATAACATTTTCAGGGACCGTGTTTTGATAAAGCACCTTCTTCAGGAGAAGACTTTGAAGATTTGTGTGTATGTGCATGGCCATGTGTGTGTGTGAGTGTGAGAGAGACTATTTCCAGCTGTGTGTGCTATATGTGAGAATTTGGACGTTACCCTTGCCCGATTCTCGCTCGTTTTTTTTCACATTATCTGAAACTGTTCTACAGGAACGACTCAGAGCTTTGTTTGCACGTTAAAGTTATTTAATGTCTTTTTTAGCCCACTAAACTTTTCCACCCTGATTAAAGTTTGACGATCAAAATGCGCAGCAGCTGCCAGAGACACCTCTTTTAAAGACTCCGCTTCAAAGCACTCAGCTATATAATCCAAAACTGAACATGTTGCACAGTATTGTTCCAAAATAAAACTTAACCGAACAGGAATTAGTGGGACGATACCCTCCCTCCTGTTCCTTGTTATTTGAATTGCTCTGAGTCACTCGACCTCTCATGAATATTCAGAGCTGCAGTTGGTCTGCTTTTGTTTTCACGCTCCGTCTTTATTTAGTTGTCCCTCTCTGAGAAATGGCCAGTTTTCCACCTACACAAAGGCATAGAGAAGCAATCTCGCTGCCCCCCTACCATCACAACACACACACATACACAAAAGCACTGTCTCACTCAATCACACTGTAGTAGTTGGAACGACAACCTGATACTCACTCCATTCATGAATATTCATCCACACCTGGTTCTGGCAGAAAGTTTTAAGCAGTTTTTTTTTTTTTTGTTCTTTTCACAGCCAAGACAGAAGTTGGAACCTGGGCTTTTGTCATTTGTGTTTGTGTGTTCTGTGCTTAACACTCGCCTGTGTATAATAGGCTTTATCTTTATTTCAGTATTCTTTCTTCTATATACTAGTCTACCTGTGCACTAAAGCTATAGCTTTTGCGACATAAAAATGTATTAAGTATAATTGGTTGATATTCTGACCTTGTGGTAAAATTATGCTTTTATTCTCCTGGTGGGAGCTCGCATATCATATTTCTTTTGCCTGTGAAATAGTAAAGGTTACCAAATGGTGACAGGCTGATTTGCTTTACCTCCTAACAGCACAGCCATTATGCAAATCAGCCATTTCTCGCTACCTTTTTGGGGGCTTTAAGGAGCTTTAGTGGTATATGTGATGTCTGGTATACAATGCTCACTGATCTATACCTCAAGGAAAGTCTGTGATGCCATCCAACAGACCAAAGCAGTGATGCAACATTGGGGGAGGGTTTGGCAATCTGGGGATTATAGTTTGGTGAGAAGGGTTTTGCGGATTGACATCGTTGCCCCGGGCTGTTAGAGGATGTGTGCATGCATGCTACCATTTATGCTAAAGTGCGTGTCTGATACTGTTGTGCCAGACTCTTCACAGCTTTAGTTTACAGCTTGTTTGAACTTGTTTGGGTGCCTGTCTGTCTTCTGTCCTTTTTCCTTTGCTTTTCTAGTTTGAATTTTAACCTTCTCTTATTTCATTGCTTTCAACCCTGACTTATCCTACCATGTTCTCTCTCCACCCCTCAGAAAACTATCCCCGTTTGAGGGCTGTGGTAAGAGAATCGAGAAAGCAAGGGAACATGACTCATCAGAAACAAGCTACTGGCCCGGTCTAGTCACACAACAACAGTATCTCTATCTTTACTTCCTGTTTCTAATGCTTCCACATAAACACGCTTAATGCACACACACGTGCACACACAATTCCTTACCCTTCAAGCTGCCAGTGTTTGAGAGGGTGCGTTTAGGGAATGAGCAGAGGAGGGGAACACGACATGCTCATTAAAGAGAGAAGTTACTGGCTTCGTCCAAACACAGAGAAAATGGTGAGAACAACTTCTCTGTGCTGAGTGTCAGAACTGCCGGGAAAAGTGGAGACAAAATAGGAGGGAACAAGTGAGCAAGCAGTGATAGAGGTGCATCACAGGGAGAACATTAGAGATAGTAGTTTATCTTGTTTGGCTCTTCGGATGACAGTAGTGTGGTCTTTCTCTTCGTTCTCTTTTTGTGTTTGTGTGTGTGTGGATAGGCGTGTGTAGTGTGTGTCCATCAAACCAGTTTCAGGATGGAAAGATAAAAACACAAAGGAGCCTTTGATGTCGTTTTCAAAGACTATATCAGTTAAACACCAAACCAAATAGCACTTTTTAACTAATGCTATTCACACATCAGAGCAGCATAATATCCCCGCACTGACTTCAAACATGACTGCCCACTTGAACAAGTACATGATTGAATAGCCTTAGTAATTTATTTGGAAATGAAGAGTTGTTTTACAAAACTGCATCAAATGCTATATATATAAAAAGTGGATGATTTAACTTTTTGTTTTGATGACTATCCCCGTTTGAGGGCTGTGGTAAGAGAATCGAGAAAGCAAGGGAACATGACTTCACACCTCCAACGACCCCAACAATAGAGGCACTTTGGACACTCATTCCCCCACCTCTCCCCCCTCCATAGAGCCATCACCACCTTCAAACTGTTCACCTACAACACCCCCCTCCTCACCCCACACAAAAGAGGATTTCACACCACCTCCTCCGACCACAACTCTTCATATTCATGAAGCAGATGTGAGGAAGCAGTTTAAGAATCTGAATGCTCGGAAAGCTCCCGGCCCAGACGGTGTGTCTCCTGCCACCCTCAGACACTGTGCAAACGAGCTGGCCCCAGTGTTTTCTGGCATCTTCAACTCCTCACTGCAGGCATGTCATGTGCCTGCCTGCTTCAAGTCCTCTACCATAATCCCTGTCCCCAAGAAACCTAGGATCACTGGACTAAATGACTACAGACCCGTGGCTCTGACATCTGTGGTCATGAAGTCATTTGAGCGCCTAGTTCTCTCCCATCTCAAGACCCTCACGGCCCCCCTCCTGGACCCCCTGCAGTTTGCATATAGAGCCAACAGGTCTGTAGACGACGCCATCAACATGGCCCTACACTTCATCCTGCAGCATCTGGACTCCCCAGGAACCTACGCCAGGATCCTGTTTGTGGACTTCAGCTCTGCCTTCAACACCATCCTTCCAGACCATCTCCGAGGCAAGCTTTCCCAGATGAATGTGCCTGATCCCATCTGCCGGTGGATCACTGACTTCCTGACGGACAGGAAGCAGCACGTGAGGCTGGGGAAGAATGTCTCGGACTCCCGGACCATCAGCACCGGCTCCCCTCAGGGCTGTGTTCTTTCTCCTCTGCTCTTCTCCCTGTACACCAACTGCTGCACCTCCACCCACCAGTCTGTCAAGCTAATCAAGTTCGCAGATGACACCACCGTTATTGGGCTCATCTCTGACGGGGATGAGTCTGCCTACAGGAGGGAGGTTGAACGTCTGGTGTCCTGGTGCAGCCACAACAACCTGGTGCTGAATGCCCAGAAGACAGTGGAGATTATTGTGGACTTCAGGAAGCACACAGCCCCACTCCCCCCCATCATCCTGACTGACACCCCCATCACCTCTGTGGACTCATTCCGCTTCCTGGGTACCACCATCACCCAGGACCTGAAGTGGGAGCCCACCATCACCTCCGTCATCAAGAAAGCCCAGCAGAGGATGTACTTCCTGAGGCAGCTGAAGAAATTCAACCTGCCAACACGGACGATGATGCAATTCTACACTGCAATCATCGAGTCCATCCTCACCTCCTCCATCACCGTGTGGTACGCTGGAGCCACTATCAGGGACAAAAAGAGACTGCAGCATGTTGTGCGCTCTGCTGAGAAGGTGATTGGCTGCAGACTCCCATCTCTGCAGGACCTGTACACCTCCAGGACACTGCGGCGTGCAGCCCGGATCTCAGCTGACCCTTCTCACCCTGGACACAGTCTGTTTGACCTGCTCCCCTCAGGCAGGAGGCTCCGGTCCATTCGCACCAGAACCTCTCGCCACAAGAACAGTTTCTTCCCCTCTGCTGTTGGACACATGAACAATAACCACATGACTGTCCCCGCCACTAACACATGACCCTACGCTGTGTCACTGCATCATTTCATGTCTGGCACTGATCACCACCTGCACTCATGTATATATCTTTCTACGTAGCACTCTTAATTCTTATTCTCATGTATATATCTCATGTATATCTCATGCACATATCTTTCTTTCTACATAGCACTTTAATTCTTATTGTTTGCACTGAAGCACCGCAGCAAATTCCTAATGTTGTAAACCTCAACATCTGGCAATAAACCCATTCTGATTCTGATTCTGATTCTGATATATTGACATTCATTTTACACCAATGAACAATCATTTTCCTCTTTTTATTTGATATAGACTTTCTGATCTCTTTCTTCTTACGGGGCCTATTTGACATGCGCAGTAGTGTTTCTCTTGTTCTGCACTGTTAACTTACATGAGGCTAAAGTCACTTTAAATGGGTGAAGCACTTGATTACACTCCACTGTCAGCACTGAAACATGTCTCTTTGTTCTCAAGCCAAGATTGATCTAAGGCAGTAATGTAGTAAAAAGATAAATTTGTTGTTTTTATGGAAATATGACAGTCCCTTGAGGGTTGGAGCTGCACCAATGTGCAGTCAATCTTAAATCACTGAAATCAGTATGACCTCATTTTGACTTGGTGGCGGTGATCTCATCGTGAAGCACACGTTTACTGTCAAGTTGAGACGGAGCTATGGCTACATCACTGGACGCTTTTCGAATATTGATTAAATGTTACTCACCTGTTTATTCAGTACACAATGATTAGCCAACATTTGTGCTCTCTCACCAGTGCCCATTTAAAATATAATTAAATATACATATATCTGTATAATATACGCTCACCAGACACCAGACAGACATTTGCTTTCAGACCTGCCTTAATTTGGCTATAGCCAAACGGCTTTAAATTTGAATGTGTTTTGCATTCAAAGGTACTCTTCTGTATACTTACTGATACGACTGGTTACCGTTACCTTCCTTTTAGCTTGATGCGGTCTGGCCATTTTCTTCTGACCTCTGGCATCAGCAAGGCTTTCAGCCCGAGACTGCTGCTCAGTAGATATTTTCTCTATTTGGACCATTCTCTGTAAACCTGCGCGATGGTTTTGTGGGGATATCCCAGTATATTAGCAGCTTCTGAAATACTCGGACCAGCCCAACAACCATGCCACATTCAAAGTCACTTAAATTGCCTTTCTTTCCCATTTTGATGTTCAGTTTTGAACTTCAGCATATCATACCATATGGCCTAAATGCATTGAATTGCTGCTGTGGGATTGGCTGATTACATATTTGTATCAAGGAGCTTTTGAACAGCTGTGTGTAAGAATATAGCAGGTGAGTGTACTTTTACTGTAGTTTTTATTCTCATTGTACAAAGCCTTTGTTACTGAGTGTTTCTATCTTCCTCTGCGCTTCCTTTATCCCTCGTTCTGTTTCATTGTCTCTAACCCTTCACCTTTCACTTTGATTGCTGCTGTTGGGATGCAGTCCGCACAAGTCCTTAGATATTTCCACTTTTCTCATGCTCTCATTCTCGCAAAGCAAACCAACATGGCGGCCAATTACATCGCCAGACAATGCTCGCCATAAATCATCCATTGCACTGTCAGACACATTGGGACTCAACACTAGAATTTTCCTTCGACTTGCTCGCTCCTTGCTTTGTTCCTTCCTTTTTTCTATTTATGAACTGGTTCAGAGAATCATAGATGCATTGCAGTCATGCTTAGCCACATTCAATCTGCATATCTACCCCAGTTTCTCTTTTGTTCACTTTTTTTTTTCCGCTTATATGCGGATGCCTATGTTCTGCCTTCACTTTAATTACATTTATTTTCTTACCTTTGGAGCTTACTTCAACTTTTCATCAAGGTTGTCATTTGTTTTGATCTTTCTCATTGCCTGCTTCTCTCCCCTAATCGGACTCTTCGTGCTTTAGTTGCATGCCTGTAAATGTTTTTGACAAGGCTTTCCAGAAGGCTAATTATTTGGTTCATTAGTGTTAAGTACAGTATTTTTTTGTAAGTAAATTGTATAATTCATTGTCCTCAACCCTTCTCTTTGTCCTGTTTTTTCCCTCCATTATTCTGACATTTTTCATGACGGAACACACTACTGTATTGTTTTTAATTTTTTTTCATGCTTTCTTTCTCTCTTTATGTTCTGCTGCTGTTGGTTTTCTCACCCAATGCCGGGGAACACAAGCGCGTGACCATGAGGGCAAAGAGCTTTTGATGGAGAATAAGTAGAAAGGCACCACCGGTTCAGATGCATACTTTAAAGGGAGATGAGGAGGGATTCAGTTCTGTAAAGCATCACTTTTAATGCTATTGATCTATATCTCTACAGATGTTTGCATTCTGCATAGTGTCTCTAGTTCGCTGCACTGCATGCCTTTGTGTGTGAAGCCTATATATTACATTGGCAACTGATAATTATTTGTTTCAGTGTCATCAGATGAGTATTAAGACGACAAAAAAGGGGTTGTTGAACTCTATTAATGTTCCTCTTATCTGCTCCTATTTAAATTTTTGGGATTGGGCTTTACTGAAGATATACTTCATAGTGTTCTTACTCTGTCACAAGGTAAAGATTCATTGGACCATACTGAAATGAATATGATCAGATGTAAGTCTTTGTCTGTCACTGTAAAACTATATAAAAATGCATTTAAAAACTTTTTTAAGTGTATATTAACAGGTCCTGTCTCCTTTACTGTCACAGCGGGGTGCATCGGTGTATTAGTTAGAGCACGACCCAAGAGCAGGCACAGGCGAGGAGACGTGATGTGACTTTAACAAAAAGCGAGCCTTTATTATGGCCGATAACAGAAGGCAAAACAAAAGCTAAGACGAGTGCAGGCAAGACAACTAAACTGGAAAACGGACTATGAAAAACCTATGATACAGACCTCTATACGAGACTATGAAACCGTGATAAGCTATGACACCTTGAAGACTAATTCTATGACTGTGACTATGAGAACTGTGACAACTATGACGAGACATAACAGGGAAGGTTACACAGACAACACGACCCAGACTGAATGAAACACAGAGACTAAATACACACAGGGATGATTAGGGGAAGTGAAAACACATGAGGACACAGCTGACTAGAGTCAGCACAGGGGAGAAAAAAACTAAATACAATGAACAAAGAACACCAGACTCTTTCAAAATAAAACAGGAAACAAAGAGACATAGACATGACACGAACTTGACAAGAGCCACACAGACATGAAACATCAGGTCCACGCACGGACCAGGGAGAGATGACAAAAGGGACTAAGAAACTAGGACTAAACTTTAACCTAGAAATTAACTAGATGAGCTAAACTAGAACACAAATGACTACAAAAGATACATAAAAATTCAAACACTAGGTCACACGACCCGGTACCCGACATTTACCTTACACAGTACGTTCAAGAACATGTATCAGTTGTCAGTGAGAACCCATTTTCACATACACACGGCGAGCTACTTCATTATAATCAAGCAGGAATCTTACAGTTACACGTTACAAACTCTACAACCATATATGCAGTTGCGTACGCACTTCATATTGTAGCTTTCTGTTTGTGTCAAAATAGCAAATTGACTTTGACAAAGCGTTAAAGGTTTTTAAACGTATCCTTGCCGCGTTGACAGGATTACACGCTGACTTTCTCTCTTCATAAACTATGTATTCGTGTTGAACTTGTTTTTACAAATTCTCTCATCAGCTTGCTCCATGTGAAGCGCGAGAGAGGCTGAATTTTTCCTTCACTTTGATTTATTGCCGGTGCCTGTCAGTATTAACAATAAATAGTACGGGCCTGAAGCAGCAATGTAGGGACATTGATAGAGAGTTTGTGCATTGCAGTTGTATCAGTGAAGCCTCCCTCTGGCTGTGTGTTAATTAAAGTAGCAAATAGCAACCTTGCGAGAGGCCCGATAACACTTACCAGTGCTGTGTTTACGACTTTTGTAAGCCTCTGAAACACGCATGGCAGTGGGCTCACATGCATATTAATCTACAAATAAACACTTGACAGACATGCAAAACCCACGTGTTGTATCAACTCAGCACATCATAATTAGTCTTTCCTGTTTGTTTTACTTCCGCTGCTTTATTTTCATGCACTAATGGATTCTGTTAATGAATGGGTCTTGTATCATATCACCCCTCCATCCTTCCACCGTTGCCTCCATCCTTCCATCCCAGCTTACTTTATTATGTTTACAAAAAGGCAACAGCAGTCATAAAAAGCTTCTCCAGCGCATCTATTCCAATTAGCTGGCTAATTATTTCATTTTCTTATGTGTGTAACTCAACACTGAAAGAGACTGCCAGAATCTCAGTGGTTTTAAATGTTTTTTTTTCTTCTTGTGCAGACTTGATATGTTTGTGTTTCCGTATCTTCCCCTACTGTGTTTACCGTTTTTCCTTGAAACTTAAACTGCGGTGATGATTTTTTTTTTTTTCAAAAAGTCTTTTTGGGTCTAAAGAAGACTGTAGTGAAAGCTAATTGAAGGTAAATGCTGTCACTGATTAAGTTGACAATCCACAGCTACTGTAATTAATGCTAAGCAATTATGAACCTTGTTGAATTCAGTGTCAGAGTTTTAAAATAGAGGCTGTTTAAATTTTGCGAGAGAGTGATGGGGTGAGGAGAGACAGTTTTTGATTAGAGACACTCTGAATTATACACTGCATGGAGGCTAAAGGATGAAAATAATTTCATATTTAATGTAAAGATGGTGGGAAAGGGTGTTAAAGTGGTTCACAACCAGCATAGAAGTGAGTTGTAACACATCAACTTGCTCTGTATTGCAACAGGGCAGAAAAACTATTACAACTTGCTATTACTAGTGGAGACTTGCAGACTGGTCCACAATAAATAGGTTTACCCACAGCCCTAAGTGCAAGTCTCACACTGAGTAGTTCTTTTTCTAAATGTTTATCATCTTAACCATGTTTATACAAGACATGTTGGTCAGGGTGTATACAAGCTGTGACAGCAAAGTTTTTCATTGGCTTTAGGTAATCAGGTTCAAGCTTTTGTGCAACTTTTCTTTAAAAAAGAAGTAGATTCTGCATCAATCCCTCTTAAGCTTCTGTCCCCACATTCATGACCATAAATATTGTCCTGCCCAGACAGCTACCTCCAGTCTACCTATCATGCATATGTGCCAGCCACAGCCAGGAGCCACAATGTCAAACATAAACTAAGTTTTAATTATGCTAACTAATCTTTTACAGCCTTCAATAAAATGTGATATATTACAATTTATAATGTGCTTTTTCTTGTAATTGTCACCAGCCAAAAGATATACAATGTCTTTGGCTCACTTTGGGGAAATGGATGACAGCGCTGGTGTTACCACCATGTTATATGACAGTTTAATTGTATCAAATTGGCAAATGCTACTGCAGACAGGGTGTGTGATAATGGCAAGGTGTCTAGTGACTCATTTTCCATATGTGCGCTATGCTGGTTGCCCAGCTCTGGATGTACTGGGCTAAAATCCTGTGATTGATGGCAGATTTTTATTAAACATGGTATCAGACAGTCAACATGACTTTAAAGCCATAGGGATAAAGAGGCAAGATATGTTGTAGGGCAGGATATAAATGTGTGACCTTCAGTAAGATCCGTCCCAATGCAATAACACACTCGTGTATTGCCTTTGTCAAAAACAGGATGCTGGTAATTGGGTTATGTTGTCTTTCAAAGGGAATGTGAGCCGCAGTAATGATGGGATAAGCAGGCTGCCTGTGTTATGTGTCAAGACGTGATCCAGTTGTGTGCCGGTGCAAAACCGGAATCTGATTACATCTGGTTTCTGTGTGATTTCCTCTTGTTATCCAATACCTTAAATATGAACCAGAATCAGCTAGTGAGATCACACAGCTCACAATCATTTGGTAGCGCAAATAGCGAAGATGAATGCGGTGGGACCCATCTGAGTGATGTGTCTTTCTCTCTATCTGTGTCCATGCGTGTAGGTGTGACTGCGCATGGATGTTTCATCTATATATTCCTGATATCATCTATACACTCTGACAGCCAATATAAATCCTTTTATGAAGATGTTTATCTGTCTGATGGGAGGCTTGGCACAGTGGCCCTGCTCAGGTCAGATTGTTACATCAGTCCGACAGCTCTGCCTTTAGTTGTGACTCCTACAGTCAAAGATATAGAGTGTGTTACTCTACACTGCATCTAAAGCCTCATAAGCATCATATAGTATCATAACAGTGTGGTAGAAAGTATAATAATAATATGTTTGGTTATGAAAAGATTAAAAATATGTTAATAAATCTCTATAGTACAGCTAAGAATTGAAAGAACACCTTTTTCCTATGATCCAATTAATTATCTATGCAGCTGAATATAAATAACACATTCTCGCGAGACCTTTTGTTGCAATGTTCAAGAAAACGATCTGCCCACTTCCCACTATGATGGTAGACATCCAGCTAATTTTACTCACACCTGCAGTCAATCGTTAACATTCAAGGGACACACCATTAGTTTACAGTGCAGCCAAGTCCACATGCACATCTTATGAACATCTGAAGATATAATTAAAGTCCTTAGAGGGAATAAACTGAGACACGGGAGGTCCAGCAGTCACATTCTCTCACATGATGTGACAGTTGCCTATGCATGGGGCGATCGTGGCTCAAGAGTTGGGAGTTCGCCTTGTAATCGGAAGGTTGCCGGTTCGAGCCCCGGCTTGGACAGTCTTGGTCGTTGTGTCCTTGGGCAAGACACTTCACCCGTTGCCTACTGGTGGTGGTCAGAGGGCCCGGTGGCGCCAGTGTCCGGCAGCCTCGCCTCTGTCAGTGCGCCCCAGGGTGGCTGTGGCTACAATGTAGCTTGCCATCACCAGTGTGTGAATGTGTGTGTGAATGGGTGGATGACAGGTTGTGTAAAGCGCTTTGGGGTCCTTAGGGACTAGAAAAGCGCTATACAAATACAGGCCATTTACCATTTACCATATGCGTAAAGAGAAATCTGCTATAATCTCTATTTATGACTCACATGACCCTGTAAATAGAATGAAGCATAATTAGTTCTTTCTTCTATGTGCAGCAAAGTGCAGATGCATCAGACAGTAACGGCTCCTCATTCCCTAAGAATAACCAGGAGTGACATTTTTATAATTACAATTCTCCTTCACCCAAACCACTGTCATTGCTAATTTATTTCCGAGGGTGCAGTAGAAAAGGAGGAAAGAAAGGATGCTTAACAGAATAGGAGAGAAGGGGACGAAAGAGGAAGAGATGGTTGGAGGCGCAGAGCGAGAGAGTTGAGAAAAGCGGGATAGAGCAGAGGAGAACGGCGATAAAGGGACAGGAAAGAGGAGTCGTGCTGTAGGACAAATATTTGTGTGAGAACGTAAGTTGGGGATGAACTCTTGTCTCTTCTTCTCCTCCCCTCTTCGATTCCCTCTGAGTTCCTGCTGCAGGTTTTGGATTGCAGGTAGACTCTTCCCTTCCTGCTATTCCTCGCTTTTTCTCCCTCCATAGTCCTCACCATGTCGCACAAGTCCTTGTTGCCATGGTAACACAGGGCGAGTCGAGCAATGCAACAAAGGGATGCAGTAAGAGAGGGAGAGAGAGAGAGAGAAGGAGGAGAGAGACAGGTCCAGAGGGATCCACGCTTCCATTTCTGCAATCTACAGGGAAGAGGGTGCTCCCACTTAGGTCCACCTCACCTCCAAATTAGATTTAATATACATGTTTTGGGTTTTTTTCTTTTAATTCACATGTTCTCACACTTTCATCTATCGGTATGGTTTGGTTTGTTGTCTTTTTGTCGCTGCATTTGATCCCAACAGTTTTTTGAAGCTTCGCACTTTAGTTTGGCGTGCATATATCAAAAGAATTACGACTGTGAATGTGAGAGAAAATGCACCTTTTAACTGTTTCAAGATCAGAAATGTTGCTGCCATTGCCTGTGCCGTCTGTCATATTCACATTTCAATAATATGCAGTGTGTGTCACAAGCTATAATCTTGAAATAATCTTACCGTGAAGACTTCAGCAGGTCTCTTTTCTGTGCTGTAATTTGAATGTGCACACTTTTCAGACTTGATATTTCAACAGTGACACGGAGTGTGTCAGCGCGAGTTTATATGTGTGCGTGTGCATTTGTGTAGTAGATCTCCTTGCAGGCCCATGCCAGTAGAAGCTCACTCTCTGAGCTTCGGATGCTTTTTATTTAGTCTCTTGGTATCAGTTGTACGTCTGTGTTTGTTTCTATAAAAGCTGCAGACGATAAGCTTATCAGCGGCACCAACAACTGCAGAGCTTGAGTCTTGAAACCAACTGAAGATAGATTAGAGCAGTTTCATGTTTGTTTGTTTTCTTTAACAATTTATAAAAGCTGCTTGGCCTTGTTTGTGAATCCACATTCTTTGAATTCACTGCAGAATTCTAGAGAAACTTATTTAAAATGCAAATGGAAAGTGTGTTTGAGAAGTCTTTTTTACAGTCACTGCCACCAGCTTTCAGTAGCTACATGCTAACTGGTCAGATAATACAGTTCTCTTGCAACTGGTGGTTGCCAACCAGTCTCCAGGCCTGTGTGACTGGAGTAATATCAAACAAAGTTGAAGGTATATTTAATGACTTCATGTTTTAGTTCATGCAAATCTGAGCACGCACAAATGAGCTTTGTCTGAAAGCAATAATTTGCTGTCTTTTGTCAACAAACAAGCTAGTTGTTTTTCATGTTAAGTAAATATTCCCCCACTTATGCTTCTCTACATACCAAAGAATATGTCCATGACCATGTAGAAAGAAGCCAGACACATTTGCGTGCGCGAATGTACACCCAAACACACATGCGCACGTAGAATAAGAATTAACCCTGTGAAGTGATGGGGATAATTCCATGGTAATTAGTGTTCTGTGTAATCGGTTTTTATTTTCCTGTGCTGTTGTTAGGCGCAACAGACAAAACAAAAGGAGGCTTGCTTGCATCTCTCCCTCTCTCGCCCCCTAATTACAAACACATCCAATTAATTACACACAAGTCCCACTTTCATCTGTGTGCACAATGTGAGAAGGAGAGATGAAAATGCAGAGCAGTCAGCAGGAGCAGTGACATACACTAATATACAAAGAAAAAAATAATAATTAGTCACACTGGCATGTGTACGCACATGCACATCGGAGCCTTAGGGCACATGCTTAAGACAAACATGTTGGTCATTTGTGAGTTCCCTAATTATCTGGGCATTGGGTGAAAGTTGTGCAGGGATTTTCGGCTTGTACATCATGTGCCACTGCACATCTTGTAGATTCAAGTAGAAATAAGGTTGATCTGATATTTGAGCAGGGGTACGAGTCTGTGTGTGACTGCAATAACGACAAAGAACCATAAGTTGGGTTCAGTTTGTGTAGTAATTAACGCACACCTGCTGCTTGAAATGAAACACTTTAACAGGAGTAATTTTTTATGTGTTTGCCTGCACATCTTTTCAATTTATCCAGCTCAACTGGAACTGACACACCGGACATCAAGTTGGATCTATAAATCTTCAGGAGCGACATCATGCTCGTGGAACATTTTAGCTGTAGTATATGTGGCTTGCAAGCAACTTACAGGCTGCTGTTAATCCTTACACAGTTAATCCTTATAAAATAATGAATCACTGCTAATTATTATCTGTGAAAATGGTCTGTGTTGAGGGCTGGAATATGTTATACGGTATGTGGACAGACAGATTTAGTAGTAGCCACATTGGGTGCTGGAAGTGGGGCACATAATAACCTAAGGAATTTTGACAGAAGCCAAATTGTTCTGGTTAATTACTGAGACAGAGCAATTCTAAAATTGGCCTGGCTTGGTCACCATCCTGATCATCGCTGAATCACTGAGATTTGGACACTTGGAGTTGCTCTGAAACAAGTCTGATCTACAGTTCCTCCTTTTTGCAACTTGCAGGACTAAGATGTGATGCTAAACGCTAAAGTTTGCTCTGCCAGATACCACGAGTGCCGTGTTGTTCCGAAGCTGTTTTACTACATGCATGAAGATAATCAACATATCAGACATAGTTTTTCCACTGGACTCTGGACAAAGTGTCTTTAGAAAAAAATGACTGATTAGATAATAATAATATATTAAAATTTATTAGATTCTCTTTTCAGGCTTATGTATTCATATTATTTTTTTCCCTCCCACACTTTTTTTCCTACTCGCTGCCCTCTACCTTCTAATAAACAGTCCTCTATTGTGTGCCTACAGATTCCAAAGCCAGGTATATGCTAGCCTTGGTGACTGCCTTATTGTTCAATTAAATCACTTCTCCCATTCCACTGCATTGCACTTTCTCTGCATCCTCCCCCACACCTCCCTTTCGCTTCCTGACACTATAAGGCATTCATCCTATTTCTTTGGTGGAGAAAGTAAAGGCCTTTGCCTCTTGTGTTTTTCAGTTACACGCGATGTAGAGAATGTGAATCTAGATCGGTGAAATACAGAGAGAAAGGCAAGAATACTTGCTGCCTTCCAGTCTGAGTGTCCCCTCGGGGAAGCTGTACAGGTAAAACAGAGGCGTTTATTCTTATTTAGTGCCTGTGGCAGACTATGATTTAGCCTGCCTTGGAACTATATGGTCTGAGGAAGCAGCCTTGTTGAAACAAGGAAGCAGACTACAGGTATAGGTCTGAGGGGATAGTGGGAGATGATGGTGGACAGCGGGAAATAAATTGTAGTGTAAAAGCTGAGAGTTTGGGAAGGACATTTTAAAAGAACTTTATGGAAATGTGACATGAAAGTCGATGGCATGCAGTTGATGTCACGAAGGATAGAAAAGTGGGTTGCTGTATCTATTTGATGACTAGAGAAAGACTTGATTGCTGTGAGTGCATGCGTGAGAAAGATAAAGACAGATAAACAAAGCCAAAGTTGAGCTCTAGTGACAGTAATGATTGCATTCCACCCCATGACCTTTAGGTCACAGCAATGATCCTAGCATGCTCCTAGGGCATTTTTGCCCTAAGGCCAAGTGGCTGTGAAATGGTTCTCAGTCTCACCCTCTCAATACCAAAACCACCATGAAGTGGACTTTAGTCTGAATCAATGACTCCTCTTCATGGGCTTCTCAGTTCTAACAAATTCAAAAGCCATTGCTGTAAGCATTCACATCAGTAGCATTCTTTGGCTAGTCGAGTTCCCTTATTTTAATGGAACCCTTTATCAGCGACACACACAGATCATCAGTTCAAGGTTATTTGTGTTTTTCAACAAGGTTGATTAGGCATGCATTCTTTCAAAGTGTATGTATGTGTGTGTGTGCTTGCGCCTGCATGGAAAGCCAAAGAGCCATTGTATCCATCTTTGAGTTTTGACCATCCTTCTGACCCCCTGTGATGACTGTCAGGTCTTTTGTCCACGAGAGAAGACTCACAGAGACACCCTACCAGGGGACCGTTTTTTGTTTTGCCATGGGGATTTGCAGATTCTGTTATATATTTTTTTTCAGTCTAGATTCTTTTGAGGTCTCATTGAATAAAAGCACAGACAAGCACATACACGTTAGGGACACACACTCTAACACACCTTTGATCTTAACACACACCACTACAGCCTTGAGACCTTTTGCTTTTCCCACTGTCTATTCCTGTCAAGCCCCATGGCAGCCCTATGGCTTCTTCCAATGACAGTAGCTTTGTCTTACTTTAAAGCATCCAGTGGACCTTGCATAACGCCATGTGGATTTGGAAGTGCAGTTCAGAGCCAGTCGAGTAGTGCTGACAGACATATACACACGTCCTATGGATTGTGGTGCCATAAATCTTGTCTTTTTGTGTCAGTAGCTTTTTTGTTTTTTGGTTAAATATGTCTGCTACATAATGCATTGACCGGGGCTACATTTTAAAGACTTAAAAAGAAGTGTTTGTATAATTTATTTTAGCTTGATCTCACCACAGTACAGTCACAGTTGTATTTTACTGACTTAGCCTTATGTGTGTTGCCTTTTGTGAACATGAAGTTGCAAACTCAAACTGAAGTATTAGCACTCAATTTTTCCTCCCTTAGTTAACTCTTATCTGCTTGTGAAGTTTTGAAAGGAAAATTGTCAGGTATTTCCCTAGTAGAAGTAATAATATTCATATCAGCAGGTTATTACAGTCCTTTCAATTGAGTGTTAATCCACATGGGCCCTCTCTGTGTTATCGGGGTGCATACCACTGGAGCTTTGGAGGTATTCCCATAGAAAGGCCTAAATTACTCTTTTATTCCAGAAAACACACAGAGGTTTGTGTGCACGTGCCCTCACACATTTCCATATCTGTCTGTTTCTCTTTCCTCCACCCCTTCTGGTTTTCCTCTCATCACTCCATTTACCCCTTACAATGGCAATGCTGTATCAGAACCATCCCTGAACCACTGCAGCCGTATTCTGTCCCCAGGCCCAGACTATGACACAGTTGGCTAGGGCAGAAGAAAGACCCTCTGGCCCTGCCTCATTAAAATGGTAAAGAGCTGGAGGAGAACAGAAAAGCTAATCCTTCTACCAGTCCCCTCCTGGAGCCCTCATCTCCTGGCCTAAGACCCTTACACACACACACAGACACATACGTTTAAAGATCATGAGAAGCTAAGGGGCTATGACTGGGCTTGCTAAAATATATAACCCCTGGGAGATGGAAATGATAGGGCTTACATGGGACAGTTTAACACCTAGGAGTGAAGGAAAGGGATTTGGACTGTGTATGTTTGTGGGGAGGGGGTCTTGAAATTGCTTGGGTCTGCCAGCAAAGCAACAATACAGCCCTTTAATGGAGGATGATTGTAGATTTGTAAACATCAAATTGTGTGTCATGCTGTTAAATATGAGATCAATTTTCTATTAAGTATGGCCATTTGAACAATATGTGTGCTGTGTTTTTCAGTTGCACAGCTGTGAATTTGTCCAAAGACTGATGTTACACAGGCTACCGTAGCTGAGTAGCGACAACAAGAACCACATTTACTTTTATCACACAATGATAGCTAACAAAAAAATTGCATTGTACTTTATTTTGTGTCATTAATTGCATTCATCGATTCTAGTTTAAACAACACAGTGTCAGCAACTTCTAATGCGACTGATTAAATACACTGTTTGTTTGGAAGTGCTGCCTATACCGTTTAGGCAGTGTTAGTTCCAGTAACTCTACACGTCTAGAAAATGGGAAAAGTGTGTAGGAAAAATGGATGAGGTTAGTCAATGTGCTTACTCAGCCGGTCCACCTGAAGACTTCCCAACAGATAATGACGGTCCGCTCCCATCTTAGAGAGGGAGAGAGAGGGGGAAGAGTGAAGGAGGAAAAGGGTGAGCGGAGCCATCTGTCTGTGTCTAAAGTTAAACCACTGAGGCAGCACTCTCCTCCACACTGTGCAATTAACCTGCTATGGAGGAAGGTGCAGCCCTTTAGCTGCTTTTTCTGAGGAGACTCTGGCAACGAAGTGTTTGGATTATGTTAATGTGCTATGAAGTGGACTGAGTTTTGGATTTCTGCATAAGCAGCCATCTAATTATGAACCAAAAATCATAGCTGTTTTATTTACCATGTAAATAAAAATGGAAGAAGTATATTTTGGTCACTCACACCCATCATCATAATCAGTTCTTTTTCTTCCTAGACCATTAGGGCTTGAGCAACCTAACTTGGCACACAGCTATATCTTAGGCCCCTGAAAGTTCTTATCTATATCTAATATTATGAAGTTGCCTAGCAACAGCCTAGCAATGGGCTAAAATGACCCATTTTAGCATATAAACAACATCTGCTGCTGCTATTTTTGCACATTTCTCAATGCAGTTTCATATATCATTTTGCCAACACCATGAAGAAGCCAAACAATGCTGTAGTATCAGCATGTAGTAGTAGTTTTAGTAGTATTAATAAATAATATTAATGAAGTGTATTCATTTTTCACATTGTTATATATTTGTTTTACTGAGAATTTGCCATGTCTGCTCTATAACTTTTTTTAACTTCATTTGATTAATTACTTACTTGGATGATCACATAAATTTCCCATCAAGTTTTAAGGGACAATGAGCTTATGGAAAGGCTTTTCTGATAAATGCTCATTACAACAGAGTAAGGCTCAGCTCTTGCCTGTGCTGTATTTGTGTTTATGTATGTCTATATTGTCTGTGTGTGCAGACAGAGTTCTCCCTTCCCTTTTCAAATGCTCTAAAGGTCCGCTTTTATGACTGCTGCTCACTTTATTCATTAATTCACTGAGACTACTCCTCTGCCTCCGGTCATCTCTGAATCACAAAGGGTGTGGACTGTGAAAACTGGAGATAATTCAGGGCAATAAGCATCACACTTTGTAGTTGTATTTAAGAGCTGTCATGACTGTATGTGTTAATTATTCAATATGTGAAAATATACATTTTGTGGACTCATGTTTTTTTTTCTTTCTTAATGAAATTGCTAATTTTACTGTTTCAATGCAATGCGTTTCGCTTATATACTTGAATAGCAGTTGGTGCCCACACTATGATTTTGATTTATTTCCTTTGTTTATTTATTGGAGGCGTCTTTATTGTAACTAGTATCACTGCACTTTGGGTTTGTTTGTTTTTTACATGTCACTTTTGCTCTACACTTGAAAGACATAAATACTGTACTGCTCTATGGTGTTTTTAACAGGTCCACATTCACACACACACACAAACACATAGTGCCATGTGTCAGCTGGCAGTTAGCCAAGGCCACAGACATAAGGCAGTGACAGTAGATGACAGCAGTAAGATTAAAGGGTGTGGGAGTTATGAGTAGAGCCAGAAGACTGGCAGGCCCATAAATATCACATGCAGGGATCCCCCTAATAGTTTATAGCACTGTATCATCATACAGGCCCATCATAGACGATGGTCCTGCTACAAAGAGACTTGGATGTGACATTGTGACTGCGTGTCTGAAGGAGAATGCAAGTTAGTTTGAAGACTTGAAATTGAAATTCCTTCCAACACTGAATAATAATTTTTTTTTTTTTAAAATCCAAGAGAAAACACATGGATGTATCCATAATTTTCCTTATTTAATGTTTAGCTCCACCAACAATAATATGCAATATGAGAGAGATGCTGATCATATATCTTGTGAATTTGCATTCTTTTTCAAATGATGTAAAAAAACACTGTTTTCTTAATTGCTGATCACTTCATGTATTAATTATCTATTAAATCATCCCTCATCTGTCTCAGGTCATCTCTGAATCTGCACACTAAGGGTGTGTACTGAGTACACTACAGACAATAGAGGGCAGTAAGCGTCACAGCTTTGAGTTAAAAGCTTTAGTTTGAGATGCACATGTATTGTGCCGCCACTCTTAATATTTGAATTCCAGCGTTTTGATTCCCATTGCCACAGGCTTATAAAATCAAGAACCTAGCCAATTAGCCTGCTATTTACAAACATTGGGGAAAAAAGGGTTGTTCTAAAGAGCTCATTAACTTAAAGCATAGTACTGAAACATGATTTCTTCCCTCCTAGATATTCCAATATCATCTATAAGTGGCGGGACTGCAAAGTGGAAGCTTTTAGGATCCGCAATAACTCAGACAGGAAGTGATGGACCATGTAAAGTTGCAGAGTAGGGTCGCCAAGTGCTGACATGCAAAGTGCATAAAAGTGATTCAATAACTGCAGAGTTCTGAACCTCCACTGTCATTAACATCAGTATAAAACTGTCTCCAGCTATTTGCTCTGTGTGTGTGTGTGTGTGTGTGTGTGTGTGTGTGTGTGTGTGTGTGTGTGTGTGTGTGTGTGTGTGTGTGTGTGTGTGTGTTCATATTTAGTTTATTTAGTTTTGTAGTGATGGCCAGATAAAACAAACAAGTTGTGGATTTCAGTTGGTACTTCATGATAAATTGGTTGCACCAAAAGGGGAAAAAAAATCAATAGATGTTTTAGATTGTTTTAGCGCAAAATACTGAATACTTGGTGCTTATTTGTAGTAAATTATAACTGTAGATGATTTAATAAGTTAAAAGATGGCAGGTACTTCATATGTGCTATTATTTACACAGAAAAACACACACAGGACCCACTTTTACATAGTTAAACAGATATCCACACATCAGAATAAATGCTCTTCTCCCTGCGACCAAGCCTCGAAGTTGTTGGACATGAATGTAAATATATTCCAGTGTAGTTACAGCTGGATACTCAACCACTGACACAGTCTCCCCATTTCCACAGCAACACATGCTGACACACTTGCACAGAAACACATACAGGGAATGCACAAGCACACTGAGGCAGAGCAATAAACAGCTGGAGGGCCCTCTGTAATTAAACCTGTACTGCTGTTTGTAAGCTGTCAGCGCATGTATGTGGGCAGAACACACACACACATACACAGGCTCACTTGGGCACATTTTCTGTTGCATTTGCATCTCATGCATTCCTGCTCTCAAGGCTGAGTAAATTTCAGAGTGCTATGTAGAGATGAGTGGTGCCTGTCTGACTCAGTTACACCATAAACACATCTCCAGGTATATTATCATGCTGCTAGAGCTGTTCAACATTCAAATAAAATGCAAAAAACATAACAAGTTCATTCGGTAGATTGTAGATTTGTTGATCTGCTTGCTGGGAAGGGCGTATGTTTCATAAGTGAGCTTTTCAGCAGGAGTAAACAGTAACTGGTCCTTATTGTGATCTTTTTTTGGTTCTCCTATTTAATTTTTATGCACGATTCTCTCTGTTTAAACTCTTGTTATTTAAATTTTCTTGTAGTGTTTGCTCAGATGATGTCTTTTTTTTTGTATGCAGTTTGCGTATGTGTAAAAGGATTCCTTTGCATGTTGCTTCAGCCACTGCGTGTACATATATGGGTGAGCAGATTTGTGTGTCCCCAGAGAGGTGGGCTTTCTGCTCTGAGTGGGCGTTTCACAGACAGCCAAGAGACCAGCAGGGAAATTTCCCATCAGCCCACGGTGCAGTGTGCAGTGCAGGTTAACCACTGAAGGCTCTGAAATCCATAGCCGCAACGCAACACAGCTTTCTATCTCTCTCTTTGGCTTACGCTCTTCCTTCATCGCTGTTCCTCTGTCTCTCCTCTCCTAGCATCCTCTTCAGTTCTCCCTTTTCTCTATTTTCCTCACTCTCTTCTTCGTTCTCTCTGTCTGTCTCCCCAGATGAATCAGAGCAGAGATGAAAAGCTTTCAGGAATGCTGGCAGACAGGCATGCCTTACAGTAATCTAACCTGGGGAAGATGAAAGCCAGCTGGGAGGCTGGGAATAGAGTAAAGCGGGAGGACAGGTGAGAGAACAGAACGACAGGATAGAGTTTAGGGAAAGAAAGGACCAGAAGGGCTAGATAGACAGAGAAAGAAAGGGCAAAAAGATTTGGGGAGAGAAGGTTTGTGGAAGTGTGGGACTGAGAGTTAACAAGATGGATAGTTTGTGAAGAATGCTGAAGGGTTAGATAGCAAAATGAGTAAATTGCTTGGAGGGGAGGGAGTTAGGATAGTGAGAAGATGAAGGACATAGTGGATAGCTGCAGTAAACCTGCCTGGAAATGGGACCAAAAGGAGAAGGAAAATGTTAGAAAAGGGAATAGAAATATCACGACAGTGGTTATGAGTAGGGTTTTTTTTCTATTGCCTTGCAGCCAAGAAAATATATTCTGCTTTACTCTTAAGTATACTGCCTCTTAAAAACTTGGTAATTGCACATCTTCTGGCTTCTCATATTTCTTGACCTGTCAGGCTTTGCTGAAGCTTTTTTGTCACCCATGTTTGAAGGCAGTTGCTCGGGTGAATAAAGTTTTATCACACCCAGAAGGACAAAAGTTTCCTTTTGATTATGCAGCACACTTGGATCCAAGTCCTCTTTGAACTTCATGCTGTTTTGTTAATAGAAATAATTTTAAAAAAATCTTGTGATGGTGCAACATTTTGCAAAAATGATCTTACATATTCAGTTAAAGAAGTTCAAGGTTGTTTTTTTTTTTTTTAAACCTGCATACAAAACATTTTGGCATCAAAGGATTTTTTGCTGTTTCTCCAATGGAAAATTACCAAGATTAGTAATGGATTAAAAAAAAAAAAAAAACATGATTTTTTTTTTTTAAAGTGGGGTTTTATTTATCAAATGGTCAGAAATTTCAGGAAAAGGACTTCAGATAAGTGATGTAACACAGTCTTTTTTGCCTTGCATAATCTACATGCACATCAGTTCTAGTTGATACTACTTGGGGTGATTTTTAAGGGGACACCTGTGAGGCTTTAAGGGAGCTGGCGACAGACAATGCAGAAGGAAAGCAAAACACTCAGGTGTGAATTAAATAAAAGCAGACCATGAAAATGGGCTGTTACATTTGGCATTGTAATTACTCTAAGTCAGTGTCATTTAGAGAGGGTTGACACATAGTGTAATTGTAGCTGTCATACAGATGACAGAAGCACAACACAAACCTGTGGAGTTTAAATTTCAGATCCTCTTCAGTGGAACAAACTCAATTGCAACACTGCTCACTGAACATTGAAGTAGCATCAAGTGTACCACTGTTGTCACTCGAAATGGCTTTGGCATTTGGGGGGGGGCACACTCTTTGAGAGAGAGAGCGAGAGTGTGTGTGTGTGTGTGTCTTTGAATCATAATGTAGGTGGAGAAGGCCTGTCGCTGCTGTGACAAATCCCTCCTCATGCACCTTGTACTTCCTGTGCAGAATGAGAGAAGCGCACCGCGCACCGAAACGCTTCCCCACCTAATTGAAATTTTGAGGTATAAGAGGATTTCTGCGCAATGCAAGCTGACAGGCCCTATTCACCAAATATCCTCTTAGATTCCTCTCTCACTCTGTCTCTCCCCGAAAAAGAATTAACTTTTATCTGTCTTCAAGTTTTAGTGCAGCTTATACCCATCTTTATCTAACATTCTGCAGGTGATGTGTCTCGGTTCCTCTCAATCTCTTCTCTTTGTCTCTTATTCTCTGTCATTCAGGCTTGCTGCTCTGCTCTGCCAGTGGCACATGGTTTGTCTGTTTTCTTGTCATACCTTGATATACCACATCGTAAAAGGGGCAGAATAGGTAGACGGGGGAAAAAAGGGATGTGGATAACAAGGCTGGGAGGCGGTGGAGACAGGAGAGGGAGAAAGAGGAGGAATGGGAGAAGTAAGCCTGAGAATGACTTTGAGTATTTGCTGAACTTTCATAGCAACCAAGACGAATTATCCCAATGCCTTAAATAAACTGTTTGAATAGTAAAAATACAGAAGAGTATACCAAACATATGTTTTAGGCTGCAGGCAAAGTTTCAAAAGCACTGAGTGTCACTTTGTATTAACTTTATCATCTCTTAAAGATATACTTTTAAAGTCTTAACTGATCTTTTGAAAGTAGTTATGCTATTATTTCTATTACAACTAGTTGTGGCAGATGGTGCAAGAGTGTTGGCTATTTGGCACCTTATAAATAAAGTAAAATTCAGTTCAACTAAATGCAGAGTGCATATAGTGGTTAGCACAGCAAAAATACTGTGGATAAGGGTGTATGGATATATGGATATACATATTTTCCCTGGGCTTACATGGCTTCCTCTCACATATGTCAGGTTAACTGGTTATTCTTCGCATGTGAGAGAGGTAAAATACTACATGAATGTATGGTTTAATGTGACTTGAAGTCTAAAGCATATTGAGTGGTCTGTATGACTAGAAGAGCACTCTATAAATTCCAGTCAATCCCATAATTAAATTCTAAACCTATAAACATTATCTGTTGGGTGATTATAGCCATTAGTTTGGCTTTTATGATGTTGAAATGGAAGTTTATGCGTATTTTAAAGAGTGCATAAGCAGGCAGGTGAGTTGGTAAAAGTTATACGTCTGAACCTTAGAAATCAGGTCAGTGTCCTGGTTGCTTTTACTGCTCTAACTACAGGGCACTGTAAAAATCCAAAGGCTAAGTCTTTAGCCCAGGCATGGAGTAGACATGCTTGTATGACCAGTCAATAAGAGGAAACAATTCAGGCAACAGGTTAGTGATACAGGATTAAATGTGTCACTCTACAGCAGTATGTGTGTGTGGGGTTTGTTTTTTTTTCCTGTTTTGCCTGTGTAATCACCCACAGGCTCACACATACACACATGCTTATGTGTAACACATTTGCTAAAGTATAGTTTCATTTGAACATGATTGCATGCTTCTTTTTTTTATCTATTCCCTTGTCTTTGTGATTAGATAACCAGCCATCCTGAAACAACACGCTCATTTATTTATTGGGTGAAGTTATTTGACTCCCACTGTGAAGCCTCTATTATCATGCACAATACACTGCTTTTATACTATCACATAATGCATGGGCGTGAAACTCTAATGTGCTCCCCTGATAAATCAGTGCTAATTTTAGAAAAACCCTCCTGCAGCGGCAGTGTAAGAGGTGGAATATACTGTACAGTAGTTGGGATGTCTTCATTATAAGAGAGGGGATATGCTTTCAGCAAGCAATGCACGACCAGGTCAGGAATAGACGGAATGCATTATTTAGCTTACATCACAACGGAAAGCAATTGCCATACCACCAAGTAATAAGTGTCACACAAAGCAATACATTATGTTTTTTTTGTTGTTGTTTTTATTTTTTATTTTTTTGTGCCAAGCCCTCCAGCAACCCTGTTACTGTATTAAAGTTAAAGTAGGGTCTCAGCCTAATGGTATATTTCTAGTATGTCAGACATAATTCAGGGTGAGGTATTGTACCCCATACGGTGAGACATAGAAATGAAATTGCGTTATGTGCTGTGATTAATGTGCTCGCCTCCGGTGGATGTTTGGAGTGAGAATAAGACATGGACAGGAGAAAATAAAATAAAAGTGACCTTAAGCAACTGACCTGTTTCTGTGGGATACGTGCAGTATATCTGGTCTGTCTCCTCGTATTTCTCTTTTAATGGGCATTTTTTTGTTATGAAGCAGGAGGGCTTTCATAGCAAAGCCAAATTCTTGCTTGCAGAGTATTTGCATTGCCAAGCAAACACAGGAAGAAGAAACATTGCTCTCAAATAATTACAAAAGAGGGAGTCCATGGTCACACATTTCAATCACCTGTGTGCAGGACTTTAAGTATTACATTTGTATGCATGGTTACCAAGTTAAGAAAACACATGCTCGGGCTAATTTTACGTAAGCTGTTTTTCTTTTGTTATTGCACTTAACTCATTATACATAAAGTATACTTTTAGGGAACAAAATCCTTGTTATTTCTTCTAAAAATGAATCTTTTAGCATTCTTTAACTAGGCATTATTAGTTCCAAAAGACTAACTACAGTTTAAGCAAAACGAGCACACAGTTTTGATTATTTGGCATCTGTCACGACACACTGATAATCGTTTTGATCCAGTGATGCATGCAGATTCCTGCAGTATGTGAAATGCACATTAACTGCGCTTGTAAAAACTGTATCATGAGGCTTTGCTTTTGCAGGCCCTGTGCGGCTGACTGACTAGAAAGCTGTTAAAACAACAGTTATGTATTTTTTTTTCCAGACACATAAACAGGCGTCATGGACTGCATCCAAGCCATTTTCAGTGGACATTGGCCTTTAGTCTCCTTGCTCTTTTTCATTCTCTTTCCTCCAACGTTTCCATTATTATAGCAGTTGGTGAATCAACACATGCCTCAAGGGTTTAGTGCAGTGTTATTCCTCGCGCTCCCCATCCTCCTCCTTGTTTTTCATTTTCTCACTGTCTGCCTCTCTGTCTCCCTCTCTCTCTGCTAGACCAGCAATGCAATTTTTCACTTCAGTGGGAAAACAGGTATAATAGAGGGAGTGTGCCAGTCTGTTTAATAAAGGAATAAAGGCAAGGAGGAGAGATGAGAAAGGAAAAAGGAAGTGCCCTTGGGGATGAAAAACAAGGGAATGCACAAATATATGCACACATACACACAATCACACTTGTAAGGGCGGAACACAGAGACTTGCACCTGCTTGTATTTGAGGTGCTTTCCTATTTACTCAGAAACTTTGGTAGGAAGCTCATAAATCACCACAACATTGAACTGAATGGTAGACAATGAATGTTTCCAGAGCACATGTTGGTGCGTACATGCATAGACACACAGATCTGCCCAGGTCTGAAAGGTAAGAGCATCGATAATTTATGAATTCATGAATATGAGTGGTCTTCGGCTGAAGTCAGGTATCAATAAATTGAATCTGTGCATATGTGTGATTCTGCTAAAATGTTACCAAACAAGAATACAATATTTTCAGGAAAATGTTAAAAACAGTTTCCTTCCTCACAGTTGTGGGTTTTTAAGAAAACTTTCTATTCCAAGGTCACATTACCCAGTTCTGTGATTATACCTGACCAGAGACTCAAGTGTTAAGATTACCTTTTTGGATTCTGGTGTGGATTGTGTGGGCACAAAACTGTGCACATATTTTGTGCTTGAACTTTAGGCATGTGTGTGTGTTTGTGTGTGTGTAAGAGAATGCCTGTGTCTCTAGAGTTATTCTGATGGCAGTGTGTGGTAACAGGATCCAGGATGAAGTCTGCTCTCAGACAGCGTCTGGCTCTCAGCTCCCCATCTATTATTCACACACCTGTGCGCACTCACACATACACACACACACACATATAGACACACACACAGATACACACTGCCTTTTTGTCGACTCTTTATTTGCCACATTAGTGGTTAAAAGTCCAGCATTGTTGAGCTTTTTCTTGTTATTTTTTGGGGGGTTCTTTTGCACTTGTATTAGTGTAAGTTTGTGTGTATTTATATGTTTGTGTTTATCTCCCAGGACACCAATCACACCCTTGAAGTCAATGAACTGCTCTATTTGTCCTGGTAAACAAGCCGAAAATAAGTATTGACCAGAGAAAAGAGGGCAGACTGATAAGCAGGTAAAAAAAGAGATAGAAAACCACTAAAACAAAGATTTTTTTTTTTTGGTAAAGAATGGAAAAAGACTTCTCAAAGTCGTGCTTTCACCTTGGCTAAAGTTGATCAGAGCCTGTCATTAGGCCATTATCAGACCCAGACATCTTTTTGTGGACTTGACCCTTCTCTAGCACCGTTGTTGGATATGCTACTGATTGACATTTATAGAAGCAGAGTATGTTTCTGTTAAGAAAAGGCTACACTCTACCCCTGTTACCCCTTGCTAAGAGATGCATAAAGGTCACAGAGGGGGGTGTTTGCGAGTGATCCTTTGAATGCTGATCAAAGTCTGTCATTGGACCTTTATCTCCCAACCTCATGTTCATCCCAAAGAGAAATATACACCTGTTATGTGTAAGACTGATCAAAGGTTTACCAACAAACAGATCCTCCGCTCGTTATCCTCAGTGGTTAGATAATTTGGTGATTGACAGCGAGGGAAGCAGGATTTAGATAACTGGTAAAAAATTCAGTTAAAAGTTCCCAGTTGATATTTTTTTTTAAAAAATAAACAAAAGTTCTGATAAATACAAAAAAAGGAAAAACAGTTGTTGTAATTAAATAAAACTTTTTTGCACTTAAGATGTTAAAACTCTTATGTGTGCTTCAGCACCATCAGAGCAGCAGGATGGTCCTTGTAAAGCCCTGTTTTTAGCACTGGTGACTTTGGAATTACATGAAGAGAAATATCAACTGAGACGGTTCAAATTCACAGTAGAAAAGTTCAACATCATTACTGCAAGTAATTTGCAAATCTGTGCTTAAATGTAACAAGGAGCATTACCTCTACTTCACAGGCGAAGAGTGGTTAAACCAAATGTAGATTTAATTTAGTTATTAACTGCTTCTGCGTGTGTTAATCATTTACTTTTGGGAATATCATCACTTTATTTTTATTGCCCCAAACTATTTTGCAGAGTTGTGTGATTTTTGAAAAAATTCCCAGCAGTCTTGATCTTCCTTGCCTTTGTTGATGCATGGCTGGGTTTCAGAGACCATCATAGGCACCTGCTGAGTTAGTGCCCTATCTGTATCGGATCAGATGCCACATGTTTCTCTTCCCCTTTGGAGATGGAATAATTCAGATCTGTGCTGGCTTATTCAACATGCAGTGCTATATTGTACAGTCAGTGCAAACAATCGCACGATCCCCTATGAGCAAGTACTTGGCAACAGCGGGAAGGAAAAACTACTTTTTAACAGGAACTCTGGCAGAACCAGTTTCCGGGGGGCCAGCCACCTGCCAAGACCAGTTGGAGCTGAGGGTAAAGAGAAGACAGCAGAAAGAGGACAGGACAAGAAGCAAGTTATAGGAGAGGGACAGAGTGCTAATGTTTAAATACAGCAACGGTGTATAAAGACAGTTATAATGGTCCAGGCTCATCTGATCCAGCCCTAACTATAAGCTTTATTAGAAATATATTAAATAGGATGATAACAATAAAAATAGATCCAGTGTATTAAGGGAAATGGAAAGAGAGAAAACAGGAAACAGGTAGATGTTTATTCCCATTGTTTTCCTTTTGAGCATTTGCTGCTTTTTCATGTTTCCTCTGCTTCTCTAACATCAAGCTAACCATCTTTTGCTTTGTCACATGTCCAGTGTCCTGGGCCCTGCAATTCTCAGAGTGCGGACAAATGCCCATATACAGCATTTCCGTTTATGTCACACATAAACCATAGCCCTCAGAGTATAATACTTGTCTTCGTATACAGTACACTCTTCAATCGACTGTGAGCTACATCCATCCCGATGAGCTGCATCTGTAGCTCTGGTTTTCTGCAATGCTGTGTCAGCTGAAAGGCTTGGTTTGATACAATAGGCTGATATGGTGCCCTCACTTCTCCAGGGGGCATGTTGACTTCATTAATGGGTCCCAAAGCCTTTTAGCTCTCACACTATGGCCTCTGGTCTCAAAATATAATGGGGTTCACTCTACTCAGTGGCACTGCCACCAGGTTCCACCGCTAATAGAGACACGGGTGGTGATATGCCCTCATATTATGCTGTTGCCTTTGCCAGTCGCTGCAGCATAGGTTTCAGGAACAGCAGCTCTTATCACTGCAGACTAAATGAAGTAACATAGAACTTTAGGCGAAATGATAGCTTTGAATGACAAATATGCATATGGGCTTTCCTTGGCTAGTAATTTGTTTGCACTAATGAGGTAGGTCAGGTCCACCTTTCACATCTAATTTCCTGATATGACTCCAAATAAGACAGACTGGGTGATCCATAATGCAAGGGAAATTGCCAGAAGTAAAACAGTAGTCGACAAAGACATAAAGCTCGACATAAGCATATGAGATGGAGCAGCTGATGCCAACTGCAGAGAAAGAGCAAAGTATTTTTGCCCACTGGATCCCTCCTGCCCACTTCCACACAGACTTCAGCAACAATGAACACTAACCATATTCCAAGAGACTTTGTATTGAGTAATGAAGCAAAAAAAAAAAAAGTCTTCAAGACATCTACATGTGTGAATGATCTTTAATCTAAAGACATGTAAGGCAATTGCAGACAGTGAATGGAAGATAACATGTAAAGTACAGAGTCCCAGCTGTGACAGAAGAGACCTTTCAGAAATTTCAGAATGGGCAGAGAAAAAGTAAATGAGAGAAACTGAGTGAGGTCACAAATGTTCTCTAGATTGAACTGGCCAAAAGCCTGCAGGTATTTTAGACAACCTCATGACTTAAAGATGGAGACAGAACAGCAGAGAGAGAGAGAGATGGAAAAAGAGCGGAGAAATAGCAGAGCTGGGAAATGAGTAACAAAAGCTGAGCTGTGAGCCCCCTGCCTGGTCACAGTGCTCTAAGGCAGCTCAAAATTGAAGGCAATGATAGTGAGGAAACCTGTCACTCATCCTTTGAAGCCACGGAGGCGATTGAGGGACGAGAGGAGAGCAGGGGGGAAAGTTAGGAAGCCTCCGGACACTTGTCCCCTTTCCAACACGATCATCTCCCACAATAACATTCTTGTCCTCCGCTTCTCTTCTTGCCTTCTCTATCTCTCAGCAGGTGGATAAGGTTAGATTAGTAGGCCACATGGGCCTGCAGGCTAACAGGTACCACACCTTAAATGCTACAGCGGTCAGTCACCGAACCAGGGGTCCCCCTGCAGCTCGGCCTGATTTAGTGTCAGATCTCAGGAGGGAGGTAGTTAAAATATTTACTGGAGTCGCATTAAGTGCACATATGCTATGTCTGATTCTGTGTTTAACTTCCCCTATTTATTACTTTATATTGCCACATCTATGTCATCTGCTACCTGCGTTTTAGTTTTCTAACCAGCAAGGAAATGGTCTGTGCTGTATTTGGATTGTGTGCAGGACAAGTCAGTCAGTTAAATCTAAAAGGTAGTTAATCCATTCATCTTCTTCTGCTTCAGGGTCATGATGGGGCAACAGGCAGGGTACACCCTGACGACCAGCTTAATCTGAACAGAACTGGAGCTATCAAAAAAAGACCAGCAATTGTTTTGGGGTTTTTAGTTTTTAATCGTGCCATGCCTCCTATTCCTAAACTGCCAAGCCAAAATAAATCATCTACAGAAAATTAACCCAAAGAAGTTTAAACTCAACGGGGGCGCCATTGTAGAAGTCGTATTTCTCCACATTTTTGACAATGGCCATGCAAATCTTTGTAGTTGCTTCCCCGCTAACAATGACATTTCCTTGATTTGCACCCACAAAGCACCTTCTCTCACAGAGAAGGCATCGGGGAAAGACATTAATTAAAATCCTGCTGTGTAGCAGATATGCCTAATTGCAAACATAAAACAGAGAATAGTGAATTAAAGCATAGAATGAGTTCAGTTCCAGTCAGTGGGGTTTTTTTTTTTGCCAACTCATCCTCCAATACAGAGGCGCTGAGTTGAGAGGGGGGAAAAGATTTTAAATCTGTCTTTAATAAACCGAATGAATATTTTACTTCCATAAAGGAAAGCTGTAAACCACTGAGTCAGTGTTGTACCATTTGAATAAGTACAAGATGACTCTATTGTAGCTTGTCATAAAATATAAAATACGCTGCCAAAAGACAATGTAGATGTAGAAAGAAAAACCATAGCATTAGTAATTTATGTGTCACCTACAATACTTGTTGAAATGGAACAGATTTAGAGCGTCCTGGCCAGACATCATCTTCTCAGGATAAAACCACGTGTCTGTCTTTGATTGTCCCTAATAACTCTTGCTGGCAATAGCTAGCGGATCATATGAGATTTCTGTATTCTAACAATGCTGCACGACCAGCCTGGCATCCCACATTTGGGTGCGACATCCTTGTTAATACCCTGAGATTAATGTCAAATTATCTACACTCTCCCACTAGTGTTGCACCGGTCCATCTCGCCTCAAGCTAAATATCGAGGCACTGAATGTGGAAGTGCAGAGTTTTTTCTGGCATTGATTGACACTGAGAGATGGAGCCAGTCTGCCTCTAGCCCCCTTTCCTTCTGTTATTCTTTCTGCTCACCCCCCCCCCCCCCCCCCCCAAGTCCTCTTTTCTCTCAGTCTGCCATATGTTTTAGCGAGCTGGACAGATTTGGGCAATCAGACAGCCACCATTGTGTTGCTGTCGGTATGAATAGAACGCGTGGAGAGACACATTGCCATTATGTAGTGACGATACGTTGCTTCTTCTTTTTTTTTCCTGTCTCTTTCACCGTGAATGTTGCTCTCCCTTGTCTCTGTCTGTCTGCCTGTGTCTCTCTCTAGGCTCTTAATATATGTCCTGCGTTGCCTGGATGAATACCTAACACTCTGCTGTCTGCTTTAAAACAAGGGTGAAAACCTGAGCCTGAGTGTGGCAAGTCAGGCTGAGGTGTCTTTTGGCATTTGGCCGTATTGTGCTCTGTCCAGAATGTTTATGACTGATATCTAAAACTGGAAAAAGCTGAAGCTCCTATATACATGACCTGCAGACAACTTGATGGTGCTGCTTGTATTTTGTCATAGCTTTGAAAATACTTAGTTTGTAAAACCGACAGAATAAGTAAAGTGACAGAGAAAGTCTCTTATAGGGTAAATCTTTAAATGTACCTTGTGAAAATAGTACAAGGTCTCTTAATTAAATTAAATTGCTTCATATTTCAGTGAAGTGACACTAATAGGTGTATAAATCTGAATTCTTATTGACTTTATTCTATTTTTCCATTTAGCTTAGTTAGATTCTGTTACTTCCTGTTTTATTTTGAAGGATATTCCTTCATGTGGCTATCTGTACCTTTTCCTTTCTTGGTATCCAATGAAGCTATTTTCCCTTTATCTTAGGAGTTTCCCACTACTTTCCTGTAGCCACATTTGTTAAATATTCATCCTTAATCAATTTATTTAACTACCTCTGTTTTAAGTATATATTTATGTCTATCGACTAAAAAGAAGCATAAACAATGAAAACTAGCATTATTTTAGCATATCCAAAACACAAGGGTTCATGACCCTTTCAGCTGCAGAGATGCTGGCAGACCACTGAGTTTGCCCATATGCATGTTTCACAGGATTAGGGAAATTTCTGTCACAAATATTGTGGAAATTTAGTTTTGCCAGCATGCTGTATGACTTTGGATGACTTTCCGCTCCAGCCCACTCACCTCACTGTGGTTGCATGACACGTGTCAGACCGTAGTGATACTTTAGTCAGCAGCTTATTCTGGCTTCCCCTAGCAGCATGTTGGTCATGGTGTGTGTTCCAGCCATGGCCTGTTAGTGTGCCATGCAAAACAGACTGCAACTCTGTGTGACAAGCCTTCCTTTTGCCACCCCAAAATCCATGCCATAGTAGGAAAGGACACAAGTTTTTCAATCTCGCTCACTCTCCTTACTCATATTCAAAAAGTTTCCCTCCTGAAGTTTTTTGTTTGTTTCAGAAGCTCAATTTTAATAGTTTCCTCCCAAAGTCCATGTACACTCACTTTGTTTAGTGCAAAACATTCAACTTTTCATCGAGGTATGCAGAAGAGCTTTTCCAAATCCACAAGACACTGAACTTCGAGGCACATGGAAGTGGACTGCATAACCACTTCTGCCATCTTGGATGGTAGCATCAAGGTTTGGGATAAACAAGATGAATACGTGGATTCAATCTGCTTTGTGTCAGTAATTCAGGCTGCTGTTGGTGGAGTACTGGTGTGGGTGGTATTTTTCTGACACACTTTGGAGCCCTTATTATCAGTGATGATTGAGCATCGTTTAAACATCACAGCCTACCTGAGTATTGTTGCCGACCATGTCCATCCCTTTATGACCCCAGTTTTAACACATCGTGTCACAAAGCTCAAATCAACTCAAAGTGATTTCTTGAACATGAAAATGAGTTCACTGTAATTAAAAGGCCTCTGCAGTCTTCAGATCTTTTCCCAATAGAGCCCCTTTGGGATGTGATGGAGTGGGATTCATATCACTTAAGTGCAAATGACAGAACTGCAGCAACTGTGTGATGCTTTAATGCCAATTTGGATCATAATCTCAGAGGAATGTTTCAGCACCTTGTTAAATCTATACCATAAAGATTTTAAGCAGTTCTGGAGGCACAAGGGGATACAACTCAGTACCCAATAAAGTGGCCAGTAAGCATATGTCGTGTTAACTGGCTAGTGCAAATTGGTCATACACTGCAGGTGTGGGTGTGAGCGCTAATTGTTGACTGTGTCTCTGTGTTAGCCCTGTGATTGATTGGCAACAAGTGTGTTCCCCGCCTCTCGCTCAGTGTCAACTGGGATATGCTCCAGCTTCCAACTGTGACCCTCCAAGCAGGGAAAGCTAATGATGTGCTACCTTCAGTTTGCTCTAGGTAATGTGTTGTTATCTAGATATTGTGGTCGTACCCGTAGCGTCTCCATTTAATCACAGCAGTATTTTTATTTCTCTTGATGATTAACTAGTCTAGTCTTAACATGCGGACCAGCCTTCTCACCGTTTGATGTAAAGTGGTTTCTACACAATCGCAGCCCAAGTTCACAGAGATTATCCCAAATCAATAGATGTTCTAAGATGTGTAACCAGAGGTACTGAATTTGAAAGGGCAATTTTTAGTGGAAGAGGGTTCCAGAGGGGCAACAGCATTATTGACTGCGGATATGGAAGGTGTCTGTTGATTCAGCCATGACACTACAAGCAGTCTGTGTCCCTCATATTGCAATAATATTATTTAGTGTATTTTTTCTTTACTGTCCTCTGATACATTTCTACAGCTTTTCCCTTTTTTTCTTATACAAAATAACCCTACACTTAACACACAGGGTTTATTTTTGAACATCACGTGAATTATTCTTAGCATTATGCTTTTACCAGCCCGCAAGCATGCAGTTAGAGGAAATACCATACCTTCCATGTGCTTTTGTAGCATAGAGTGCCAATATGAGCAAACTGAGCAAGGGTAATCCTGTGGTTTTCACACCGGAACGAACGGCTTCCCCGTCTGTATCACACCTTCTGCTAGCTGTTAGCCCCATGGAGAGAGGGAAATGGTGACTTTAGGCATATGATTTTTCATGGACACAGTCAAGGCAGGAAGTACCATCTGCATATGATGTTCCGCTTGTTTTTCTCTGCACTCTGACTGTTTTATTAAATTATCTATAGCCGTTAGATGCATTCTTTTTGATCAGCACTGCACTCACATTCTGCTTATGCTTTTTTGGTGGATTGCAAATAAGACTGTAATAGTCGGGCCCAATAGCTTTAAAGGCCTATATAAAAATATTTTATATGCACTAAATGTATTCTTGAGACAGTATGATCACTGAGACAAGATCCTATTTGTGTCTCTACAACATTGTCACTGCAGAGCCGACTGCTCATAATAGCAGCTGTTGTAGTTGTCTGTCACAGCCACTAGGTGGATGCTATATCTGGACAAAGTAGTCACTCTGTGGAGGATTTTCCTATATGTGAACTGTGATGGTGTGAATCAGTTGCATGGTCCTCCTGGCACAGTCGGGAATATAAAAAAAATATTGTATGCTCTGTGTGTGCGCCCTGAGTCAAAAGTGCCAGTAAATTTCCCGGCTCTTCCCAGAGTATCTCCTACAAGCATCTCCAGCCAGGAAGCCTGTATGTGTGCGTATAGGAGTGTGAAAGGGAGAGACAGTGAACTGCTAATGTTTCTACACACACAATCACTTGCATGTTCATGTTCATCTATATGTGGGCCTAGTGCATCCCTCACCTTCCCACTACTCTGAGGCAAAATGAAGTCTGTCTGGCAGTGAATGTCTATTGTGTAGTGCTAATGTGATAGCAGAGATTAGCATTGTAATCCATTTAGCATAGAACAGCTAATCCACTTTATTACTGTTGAAAAGGAATCTGATAATATTGGCTAGCACCAGTGTGGCTGCCTTAATGATTTGAGGCTGATGAAAAAAAAATACTTTAAGATATATTCATAATTACTGTCTCTGATAATGAATGTAGGATTAGTAGGTTCATAACAAACCATGTCATTAATTTTAGCATTTAATCAAGAAAATAAAAGTGGTATAGTAGTATGCTGTTTTGTTTGTTGAGTCTTTTTTTTGTCTAATTATAAAGGACTTTTCATGCACTAAGTGGATATTTTATATTAATTCTTCTAAGAGCAGAGATTGATATAAAAGAAGATGAAGACAACTCTGTTTTAAAAGCTACAAACCCCTCTGTATGTGCCAATTATTGTACAAACAAGACCACTGGTCCTTGATTTAAATCAGTCTTTCTCCCTTGTGCGTTCCCCTCTGGTCCCAGTGTGACTAAACCAGCTAGCGTTGCATTCTTGCAGACGTGCTCCATGCTCCCTGGTGGCTCGTTTGTTTTGTTGGTGGTCAGATTGAGGGATAATATACAGGAACTTCCCCTTGAAGCCTCTTCGCTCCTTGGTGACTGTGGATCTCTCCCAACACAATAAAACTCTACATCCAGTGACCGCTATAGACTGTCAGCCCTTTAACTCTACACAGCAAATGACTTGAGACCTTTATCACATGCTGTTGAGGTAAACTGATACATGTTTCCATGCATGCACATGCACAAATGATGAATGCTGTGCGTATATGCTTTGCACCTAAAATTAACATCCCCAATTGGGCAGATTAGATAACCCCACCTGCTGAATTGAGCTCTGGCTTACAAGAAAGTTTCTTTCTTCTTGCCTCCTTCTCTTCTTTCTTTCTCTCCTATTTGCCTTCTGTTCCTTTCTTTGCAACTGACCCTGCATACAATGGCTCCCAGTGGAAAAAAAGAACTCAAGGTTCTTTGAGATCGAGGTCACTACACGAGCCAAGCAGGAGGCTGAAAAAAAAGAGAGAGGAAGGAGAATGAATGAGAAACAAAAAAGGAGGGAGAGTGGGGTGAAGTCGGGGTTAAACAAGGTGTCTGTTTAAAGAAATGCGATGTTGTGAAATGGGATATCAGTAGAAACAGCAGGACAGGGCAGCACTTAAGCTGCAGCCAGTATACTTATAGTAGGTTTCTTTCTTTGCTCTACAATAGTTGACTGTCAAAGCAAAGACAAAAAGAAAGTTGCTTTGAACTATAAAGAGCTGCAGATTCTTTGGTTTTTGTTATGTAGAGAGTAAAGGAAAAGTAGAACCAACTAACATTGTCACTTACTATAAAGAACATCCTGATTGAGTTTCTTAACATTACCTTAAAAGTTTAGTGATGGAAATTCAAAGGCATGAGAGAGAGAAAAACTTAGAGTAATTTCCTCAAAATCCATCTTAAGATGAAGTTTAAAAAACGTAAATGCCCACTAGTCCTTTTTATCCAGCCTTTAACAAAGATAACCACCTTTTATTGAACGGTTCAGTCAGGCTACTTGACCTGAAAGAGACTTTAACTTGAGGTGTATCAGGTTATGATATTCAGACAGAACACAGAGTATGATGTCCTAGGGTTATTATAATTAATCAAAAAATGACTCATCTGTCTAGTCAGCCATCTGCTTCCTATCCAATTATCTCCTGTTTATGCCTGTTACCTGTGAACCCGTAAGTGCTGAAGAGCACAAAGAACTACCAAGAGTCATCACAACTTTAACAAGACTTAGTTCACACCTGTCAAAAAAACCCAGAAAGGGCTGTGCGTGTGTGTCTGTGTGTGTTTGTCTATTCTATTGGGTGCTGAAAGTTGCTTAGTTAGGTAGAGTCAGGACTTTGTGTTACTGGAAAAATGGAGCCAGAGGACAAGATTTGGAAAGGATCATTTGCAGCACACACAATCAATCTGATTGTGTGTGTGTGTGTGTGTGTGTGTGTGTGTGTGTGTGTGTGTGTGTGTGTGTGTAAGAGAGAGAGAGAGAGAGAAACACAATGTAAGCAGATGTTCTGGCACAACCCAGACCACTTCCATCACATCAGCAAGTGTGCGTGGGCTCAATTCCATGCACTTTCTGCTGAATAAATTCACCTAGGGGCCCATAGACCACACCTCTTGCCTTATTACCATAATCACTTTTGAATGGCTTAAACTGTGATAGAGAAAGATGTCCTTCTCAGCAACAGCACCGACAGCCTTGATGCAAGGCAAAAATCCCAAGTCAGTATATCCTGGGCAGTTTAGCTAATGAAAACATCCAAAATTACCTTTTAAACGATTCCTTCATTTGTATTTGCACGCTTTGTTGTCCTAGATACCACCTTTGTTCCACTGCCAAGTCCTTCCTGGAAGGCAACCGTTTTCTCTCCTGTGTTTCTTATTTGCACCTCAGCTGTTCTTTATTTCGATGTTATGTCTTTAGCCATTTACTCAGTTACACATTTATGTAATTGGACTTAGCAGTTGATTCATGTGAAGTTTTAATGTCATGATTGCAGTACCCATGAGCGCAATGGTTGTGAAAGAGTGATTGAAAATGTATAATAAATGCAGTATGTTAATCTTTTAATGTGCTTCTCTTCTCGTTTTTAGATTCGTGTAGATGGCTCCTCCCGTGCCCTTCAGTATGAGACTGTGCAGGCTGTGGAGAATGGACCCATCCTCAGAGACATGGCCTTCTCTTCTGACCATCACTACCTCTATGTCATGTCTGAGACCCAGGTCAGACACACAAACAAACACATACATCAAAACTCCTCCCTGCTGACTCAGTATCATAACCACTGGCATTTATCATTTTCTTATGTCACAGGGTAGAATAACCTTTGGTATGGCAATAGAGGATTTCATTACAGCCTGACTAGAGGAGGGAAGAGGATTCGATGGACCATTGGATGTTGTGACCATGTCTTTTTATAGAAACAGGCTGTGAGGGTAGAGCTGGAGTGAATAAATGTGTTGAATTATGGCAAGAGAGAAGAGTGGTCTTAGTCCACTTTGGTGTGTGCTGGTGTGTGTATGTCTGAGCAGGCAGATTCACACATCTCTCTTGGTACCTTTGATGACATGGAATGTGGAGTGAAATAGCAGCACTCTATGTAATGGACACAGACACAGAGTCGGCGAACACCTATCAGAGGCAAAACCTTGCCAAAATAGCACCACGAAAAGTCACGTAAATGGACACCTCCCTGACTGGCTGACTATGTTAGATGTTCACGTTCTCTTTATATTCACCACAAAACACAGGCATGGACTTGTATCGTAATTTACATGTACAAAAGCATGATGACCAAAGCAAGGTCACAATCATAAAACGACAAATTCATTTACAGTCAAAGAAATAAGCACACATTTTGCTTAACTGAAGCTACCAATAGTAGCTTAATTATCAATACAGCATTAAAATAACTGAAAAATCTGTTGACATACTGATGGATACTTACAGATACTGTAGATTCATTTCAAATTCCATTTTAATTATATAGTGCTAAATCAAGAACACCAGTCACCTCATTGCACAATGATTCATATTTGAAGGTAAAGACCCTACAATAATACATTAAAATTGCCAACAATCAGTTGAGCCACAATGAGCAAACACTTGGGATGTGGGATGGAAAAACTCCCTTTTAAAACGAAGGAACTTCTGGGAGAACCAGGCTCAGGGCTCTCACCCCAACTGTTGGGGTGAGAGGAAAGAAACGGGACAATGCAGAAGAGAAATATTATATAGAATAGTAAAAAGCTCCTTATATATCTCAACAAGATCATACTTTTTTTTTAAACTTTGGCCTAACAATGCACCAACAATAAAGGTAATGGGCCACACCTCTTAGTCTTTGAACTCAGCTTTAATTTTAGTCCCATTGCCACAGGTGAATAAAATCACACACCCAGCAATGCATTCTGCCTTTAAAATCATGAAGAATGGGTCATTTGGGGAGAATTTGTGCTCCTGTAATAGGATCCCACAATTGTAACAAGTCAGTTTTTTGGAAAGTGGATATATTTTTGGACCCACAGCAATTCGAATTGACAGACGACATAACGTTATGGGAGCAGGATTACAGAGTGCTGAGGCGCAGAGTTCCACACCTCATCTGGTGTTAACATCACCACAAAAGTTATGAGCTGGGAGCTTCACATCATGGGTTTCCATGGCCAAGCAGCTCCTGTAAGGGCAATCTGCAGGTGACTCAGTGCTTTTGCCGATGTAGCGCATCAGCACCTCAGAACTGCATCTAATTGCAGCATTTATTTAGTTACATTTAACCGCTGCAACACTTTCCACGAGGCACTGTTAGCAATTAAATCATAAAGGCCAAATCAAGCCACCAGTGAATCGCTGTCTCTGTTTGCTGTTCATTATTAATGCGACTGTTAGAAATAATTTTGCAGGAGCTCTGAAGTACGGATAATGTGCATATCATTCCCTCTCTCACGCTCGCTCTCTCGCCGCTTTATCTCCTGCCACCCACAATCACAGAAGGCCACTGCTGTTTTGTTGGCATCAGTTGTTACCCCTGCACATTGTTTGTAGCTTCCAGAGGATTATAGACCTCTCTGGCACCGTGGAAGTGTCACTATTTACTAATGTAGTGCATTGCAATTTGTTTGTGTGTATGTGTGTGTGTGTGTGTGTGTGTGTGTGTGTGTGTGTGAATGCGTGTGTGAATGTGTGCACATTTTAAGTGGCCAGATTATCGTGATAACCTTTTAAAATATCAGTGAGTTGAAGGTGCCCTTTCAGATGGTGCTCTCATTGCCTCTCCTCGTCAGCCCATCTGTAGAGCGAGCGGGAAAGCAAAGGAACACAAGTGAGCAAAATAAGGACATTTAGGATGTTATTTGTCACGGCATCCAATTACTACTCTTTTGTGCAAATCTGTTAACCAGCAGTGTGAGAATTTGTGTTTTATTTCCCTTTCTCTTAGATTGTAGTCCATGTAATTGGCTTTATAAAAAATAGTACAGATTAACAAATGAATTATTAAAAATATTTGACTTCCATTTTTTTTACCCTCACTAACCCTCGTTAGATTTCTTTATGTCTCGCTTTTATTGCACAACATCGTGTTACAAATTTAGTATTTTTTTAATTTGCATGCCAATTAGCTTATATTGAAAAAAAGAAGCATGGAGTGGAGTATTTTTTGTCCTGTAGTCGTTGTGCGTGTGTGCTTTATGTCTGTGTTTGCGTGTGTGTGTCTGCATAAGGCCTTGGTAATAATTAGTCTATTAGCCCAGTTGCGGCGCTAACCTACACTAACTGTTTGGGAGGAACATTTGGGAATTACCATACATACAAATAGAGAAAGCAGTTAATGAACACCCCACATGGAATATGCAGATAAATACACAGATAAATCCAGTGCACAAACACACATTCTTCTTTAGTCCTGAAGTGTTTATAGAAAAGGATGAGACATACAACTAAGAGTAACTTTGTTTCATTTATTTGCTTTATGTTTGAGCAACACCTTCATAGGTTAGCGCTATTTTAAGTCCATTATTGATGTTCTATTTCAATGTAATACCTCAGTGTGTCCTAAGTAAGCAGTATAAACTAGCTATTTGTAATTCTCAATGTCGATTAGACAGCTAAAATATGCAACTTTGCCATCACTGTCCTGATTTTTCTGTGAATCAGAGCTGTTTCCAAGTGCCTTCAATTAGTGAAGGAGATGAACCTAAATTCTTGCATGTGAAATGTCGAGAACATGTCGCAACAGTATTTTGAAATTATAGTTTTGCACAGCATGTCTTTTTTTTTCTCAGCAAGTTAGTTCTTGAAGATTTTCCTGCAATGTCTAGTTGAACTGTTTCCTGTCACGCCATTGCTTCAGGCCAAAACAGCTTTTCATAAGTCGTCTACAAACTCAAACAAAGATATAATCTGACATAATACATGTTTGTTTTTATTTATCACACATTTAATCAACAAATAAATTACCCGCATAAGATTTGCCATTAACATACATGACATTACTTTGCTTTTGGCCTTAATGCAGATCTGCTGCTTCAACGTAAAAGAATTGGCGCCTGATTTTTATTCGCAGATTGCCTTAAATTTCTTGGCTGTCAGCCTTAACAGTTAGTGCCAAGTTCAAAGGGCATGTTGTGGTCACCCTAGCACACCGCAGTGCTGGCTACCACGCTATTTGCTGGATCACTGGGGCAGTTTAAAATAACATCCAGCGTACACATACACATTTGCCAATTCCCAGGAGTGTCAAACGCTATTAAAACAGCTCGAGTTGGTCAATAGCAACAGGCCACCTGCTGTTTCTGGGGCCTGGGACACAGATACTCAAAGACGGAGAGTATGATATTTGAAAAGAAGGAGAAATACAAAAAGGGATAGAAGGAGAAGACCAAGGGTGCCCACAACAGGAGGCCAGAACAAAGCTGGTCGATGTAGCTGGACCCATACTGTGCATAGCCTTGAATTACTCCCCTTCTTATTGGCGATGCCCGACCAAGAGGGGGGATACCTCTGGATTCTGGCTGCTGTGTGAACTCGGCACCGAACAGTGAAGGTCAAATACTTATACTGGAGGAGAAGACGCAGAGAAAGAGCATTAAAAATTAATTTAAAGCTCACTTCTTTTGTCAAAAGTAAAGAAGAAGTTAATAAGAATGATTGTTATTGTACTACATTTGGCACACAAAATACAAAGTGTGTTAGTATGGTATTTGGGCATGACATGCTGCAATAATTGGTTGCTCTGTTTTGGGATTGAGTCTCCAGAACTGGCAGGATCAAACCCCAATGTTTAAACCTTTCTCTCATTTGGGTTGTTGGAAGTGGAGAGGATTATCTAGCACATCTTATATAGTTGCTCGGTTTGGTTGAGATGTCATCACTGTAAAGGAGATAACATAAGCGTGTTGTGCGCTTTGCTGAGAAGGTGGTTGGCTGCAGACTCCCATCTCTGCAGGACCTGTACACCTCCAGGACACTGGGGCGTGCAGCTCGGATCTCAGCTGACCCTTCTCACCCTGGACACAGTCTGTTTGACCTGCTCCCCTCAGGCAGGAGGCTCCGGTCCATTCGCACCAGAACCTCTCGCCATAAGAACAGTTTCTTCCCCTCTGCTGTTGAACACATGAACAATAACCGTATGACTGTTCCCACCACTAACACATGACCCTACGCTGTGTTCACTGCATCATTCCATGTTTGGCACTGATCACCACCTGCACTCATGTATATATCATGTATATATCTATCTATCTACTTAGCACTTTTAATTCTTATTCTTATTTTTATTTTTCATGTCTATTTAAGAGTAATTTATAACAGTATGTTTGCACTGAAGCACCGCAGCAATTTCCTAATGTTGTAAACCCGCTCAACATTTGGCAATAAAACCCATTCTGATTCTGATAACACACAAGTCACATAATCGTAACATTAAGCGTATCATTATGAGGGACGAGACCTCTCCTAGAAGAAGATACAGTAGAAATGGATTCAAGCAGAGGCTTTGAGGTTTGAGATTCTGCTGGAAGTAAAGTTGACCTGAATAAAGCTGAACTACTTTGTTGCTCATATTTCTCTTTCACACAATTTACAATGAAGACAACTTATACAAAGATGGGAAAAGGCTCTGGAAGCTTCGTCTGTCTATTAATGCTAGAGAGATCCACTCTTTGTTCCCCCAGCAATCATCACTCTGAAATCACACCGGGAATGAAAGAAAGCAAACATGAATAGTTGGGCCTTATAATGATTCTGCAGCCCAGTGTTTTTTTTCTTTATCCTTGACAGAACGTGTGTATTGGTATCTGCTATTTAACTAGCAGAGCCATCTTCAGTGTAAAGGTGAATATTGTCACTCTCATTGCAAAGAAAAAGAAAAACCCAGCCAAGGATGACAGCAGAAAATTAACAGTAGCTATAAAGTCTCTGTGCAGAATTACAGTTTAATTTAAAAGTGCATTTAAAGTAATGATTACTTTTTAAGTGTGTCACGCTGTATTTATAGTCTTTTTGTCTTGCCTAAATCAGTTGGCAATTAACTGTAATCAATTATAAATAAGTTACAATGGGGCAGAACTACTGGAACATCTTGGCAGAGAAGTATAAATCAGCCTTCAGGGTTTGACTATCGTGCTGAGAGTCACACTATACCCTGCTTGTCTGTGTCAAATTATACACTCATTAGAGAAGGAAGCTGGCCAAACACTTAGACAAACACACATTCTCACGCTGTATTGTGTGTTCTCAAAATGATGTCGACATTGTATTTCTTTCGTGTCCTTGCGTGTTTTATTTATTCATTTTGCTGCCTTTTCCTGCCTCTTTGCTCCATCTTGTGACTGTGTGATGTTTGTTAGTCTTGTTTTATTTCAGGGTTACAGAATTTGCCTCTTGTTGCCCCTGATATTTTCTCAAATGAAAGTACATGAGGGCTCAGTCTTTTGTGTTTTCTCTTGTCCCCCCTTCCGTTCCATCTGTATCCCATTTCTAACTGTATCTGACTCCCCATTGTCATTTAAACCAAGCACCATCCCCCAATCTCCCACCGCCCCCATTCCCCCCCCCCCCAATTCCATACTAGTAAAGTAATCTGTCATCCCTGCCTTCCCCTCATTAATTCAGTGATTGGCTGTCCTTTAATTGGATCTTCTTTTCACTCACACATACGCACACATGTGCACACGCGCATGCACAAGTCATCCTATTAGTGGGCTAAATAGGTGTTCTGGTATAAAGGGGACAGTTAGATTATAGAACTGGGTGTCATTATGGATGCTAAGGTTGCAGTTTGAGTGACAAGGGCAGGTCAATCCCACTGTTAATATGAGCTGGTAGCGTAGTCCGTTATTATGTTGCTATTCTGTTAACACTGGTTCATCTGTCAACTACACCTGGGTAGAATGAATGAGGAGGTGTCACTGGATCTCCGGGATCATTTCACCATTAGTGAAAGGGAGTTGAAGTGCACACCACACAGCAACATTTTTAGTAAAAGCTATAAATATATTCATTGCCCCTCTGAAGTGATGAATTGTGACTAGTTCTGATATAAAAAGCTTATTTTAACGCATACATTCTTTCTTTTCCATATTTAATAAATAAAGGTCATCCAATCAAAGAGAGGGATCTCGTTGCATTAATCTTGCAAGCTTTCCATTAATGGCTTTGGTGAAATGCACAGAATCATAACTTTTAATTATAACAAGAATATGGTAGATGTCCACAAACACTACGGCTAAGTCTGTGGCCCTGAAACTGTGATCTTTGTTTGACTCGGGAAAAATTAAATTAAATCAAACGAATGTGTTTTGAATAGGAAAATAAAGAAGGCAAAGCTGAAGCTAAGTCGGATCTTTTTTTAATGACTGAAAAATTGTGGCGTGTGGTGCGGGAATCTTTTTCAGCTTTTGAAGTGGTTCATGCCAGAAAAAATGCTGAGAACCACTGCTCTAAGTAGGGTTTTATGTCAGTTGGAGTAAAAACAACTTGGATCCAATCAGGAGAATGTAATTTCTATTAATATGATTTTAATGGCAAAGCACATTAGTCAGCAGCTGACTGTGCCAAGCCTTGACATGTGTTTGAGGACATTCGAGAGCTGTTCCAGAGGTTGTTTGCTGTGTCTTTTTCTTTCAATTCATCTTTTAGTGTTCCCATAGCTATACCATTACCCTACAGCAAACACAGCAAATGCATTAACTTATCCTGCCAGCCACTGAGCTGTGAGCCAGTGGTTAGATTGTTTTCTGCCATGTTCCTAAATTGCCCTCGTGCTTGGGTATTTCTTTTCCCCACCTATACTAAAGCTTCTCATTCAGCATATAAACCGTTGCTGGAAAGTACTGTGACTTCCACGCTCATTGTGCTAAATTATTTATGTTCACCGTAGCAAATGTAGATCTGTAAGTGTGAATTATTGAAAATGTGTACCATAGTGGGTGAGATCGTTCAAAGTCAAATGGATTTTTTTTTTTTACCCCCATCCCCCCCAAGGGAAATCCGACAAGCCAATTTGTAGAAGTATTGCGCCTTTGCATCTCATCCAAGACGTTTAGTACAAGCGTCCTTTAATTTTTGTCAGCAGGAAACTTTCTACCACATCTCTTGGAATTTGGCTTCTCTCACCTCTCTAGTGTGCAGATGGAAGTTACGAGGGTGTTTAGATGTGCATATTATGTTGTGTCCCAGTTTAGCTACAGGCACATTGTGGTCTAACAAGGCAAGTGAAGAGAGCTGATATGTCGCGATCACTGCTGCCTGACAAGCTTCTGAAAAATGTCAATAAAGTGGGGCAGACAAGGTTGAAGCGAACTCTTCCCTGATACAAAGTCCCATTTTTAATGTTACCCCGTTCTTCTTTCTCCCGTTGTCTCACTTGTTAACCTTTTCCCTGTTGCAGTATGTTTCTCAGTCTGTTTTCACAGTCTTGTTCAACTAATTTCTGCAAGGACATCACTAAATAAAAGAAGACAGAAATTCGATTTTTTTTTAAAATTGTCATTCAAGTGAGTCACCATCATCTCTGAGCGTCTTGGCTACTGGAAATAGTCCAAACAGTGCACTCCTTCTTCATGATACAGGCCTTATTTTATCCAAGGGCCCAATGACGCATTCTGTGCAGATTTAGACTCTGTGCAAGTACTTTTTTTGTGTTTACTGACCAACATGTCTTGGTTCTTGCAGTAACTATGTACAGTAATAGGACAACATTAGCATCCATCTTTTTTCGCCTTATCCAATTTGGGCTTGTGGTAGGGTTGCCAACCGTCCCTTAAAAAACGGAATCGTCCCGTATTTAGAAACAAAAGCACACGTCCCGTGTTGAGCTAATAAGGGACGCACTTTGTCCCGTAATACAGTGAGAATCAAAAGTAGTCTATAAATGTTAATGGAATTAACGCTTTGTTTGAAAGCATAACTCCCAGCCCCTCTCCTGCTTTGTGACCAATGAGCTGACAGCACACTTATGACAATTCAGATTACCGCTCATCTCATTGGTCGAGGAAAGGTCGCTTGCGGAGAAAATACCGGAAGACAACAGATGACCACAACAAGAAGCATGGCCAACAGGGAAACAAACGCCGACACTGCGGTCTCGGACGACAGTACACCTAAAGCTGGGCAGACACTGTGTGATTTTTTCAGTCGCGTTATTCAGCTCCTGCTCAAACTGCACGATTGACTCGCAGGGGTTAGAAGTTGGTAGGTCACGATTCAGGTCTCACACTATACCGCCCGATGCTCTGATGCGACCCGAGTGCTCACACTGTGCCTCCATAACATGAAGGTTATAACAGAAAATCTGTCGCTCTGTCTTTCACTCACACAGACACACAAACCACCACCATCAACTTTGCTAAATTGCTAATGAAAAACATTGATCAGGCAGCTGTGAATGAGCAGCAGTGTAAATCCAACTATTTTCACGGTTGTTGTGGTCGTGATAATTTTGTGATGCCACATCGAAAAGGCTCGGATGAGCTTTCCGAAGTTCTACAAGTTGTGCCTCCATCGCTTGTGTCCAGATCACACGCTGCACAGCCGTGCTGCTCCGTCTTTTTCACCGACGTTTACGTGTTTGCGCGTGAGCAGTGTGAGCGGCTCACGAGCGATTGATGATCGGGAGCTGCTCGAGGTGTTAATCGCTTCTCGTTACCCCACGTATACTACACGATGCACGATGAAGGCCAAAATTGGGCCGATCACCAAATCGGTCGCACGACTCAAAAATCGTCTCAAAATGGGCCAGAAGCCCAGCATTAGAGCAGCAATGTTTGTTCGCTCAGAGAAAGAAAAAAAGGCTGCAAAAGCACAGGGAGGAATGGGAAAAGGGAAACACCTGGCTGGAAAAGGTCACCATAACACCTATAAAGCGCACTGCACTGTGTGCCGGCGCACTTTTTCCATAGGCATGCTTCTAATGGTGGGCACATGAAGAACATGAGGGGCGTGAAAGCTCGGGGAACCCTTAACCAATTTCTTGTCCACCAGGCCACGGCAGAAGCAGATATGGTATGTAAACACTGGTTTGTTTTTTAAACCCTCTGGTTAAGGTTAATATGGGCATGTGCAGTGAATATCAGCGCTATGTGGCCAGAAGTGTGATAATATAATTTATTTTGTGTAATAAACAACTGCAAGGATAGATGATTACAACAAATAGATGACTAATACATAAAAGTAATACATAGATGAATAATGATGATGAGTTATGATGCGTAATCATGGGAACAAGTGGGTTTACAAACAGGAGCAGCTGATTAGCATTAGAAAAGCTGAAATAATACCTCAACTGAAGCCAATTGTACTAAATGCACTAAATGTGCACAGTTACAAGAATATTTTTCGTTCTATTGCTTTCTATTAATTTATATAATTTTAAGTTAAGCAGGACAGAGTTCTTTTAAAGAAAGATTTACTTTTATTCTCAAAAGTTAAGCATGACAGGCTTCTGTTTAAGAAAGAGACCTGTTTTACTGTGTTAATGTTGTCATTTTGAGCTAAAAATAAATGGCTAAATGATCATTTGTTTCCCATATGGTCATATCACAAAGAATATGCATCTGCTTAAATCAAATTCAAGTCAAATGGTTAAAAAATAATTTCACACACACAAAAAAGAGCTACCACACTGGGAAGGGTGAAGACAACTAGGTTGCCCGGCCCTGGCCACGAGGTGTCCCTTATTTATTTTTCAGGGAGTTGGCAACCCTAGCTTGTGGGGGTGTTGAAGCTGTCATAAGGCGAGAGGCAGGGTACACCCTGGACAGTTTGCCAATCTGGTGCATGGCTAATAGAGAGACAGACAAGCATTCATGCTCACTGTAAATTTAGAATTGCTAATTAACTTAACATGCATATTTTTGGCCTGTGGGAGGAAGCAGAATACCTGGAGAGAACCCAAGTAGACACAAGGAGAAAGGCCCTAGCCTTGATACGAACCCGGGACCTTCCTCGGATGAGGTGGCTGATATGATTTTGCTTTTTGCCCTTAAACCTTGGTTCCAAATTTAAGTAAGCATAAACTAAACTGTTTCAAGCTTGTTCACCTGCTTTTTTCCTCTCTTTGAACGGAGGGCTCACTGTCTTTGGAGTGATAGGATAAATAAAAATGATTGATTGTAACAGAGTCATTTGTCTTAAGCTGACAATCCTGACAGTGCAATAGATGGCTTTGTCATTTAACCTCTGGAACGTCAAATGAAACCAATATTGAACCTGCAGCCACTGGCCCGCTCTGTTAGCTGAGTTTGTGATATAATACCATTGTTTGGTGGCTGACGGATTGAGTGGGACGTCGGCTGTGACGAGGCAGTGGATCGTTGACGTGTCCCTCGCTTCATTTGACTTTAACTTCATTTGACTTTAACGCACCTTCATCCAGCTGGAGGTGCGATACAGAAAGACAAAAAAAGGAAGTCACACTGAAGCAAATGAAGCATCAACTCACATTCTGCGTTAGAAGAGAAGAACATTCAGGATTTATAAGGCGAAGTAAACAAGAAACAAAATGCTGCTTGACCACTTGGAATAAATGATCAGTAGCTTTACCCTGGGTGGGTGTGGGTGTATTTGAGGGGAGTTGAAAAAGCTTGAGTTGTAAACTTTAAAACAATACAGATGGTGGCATGCACACTGGCACTGCTTTGCTTTCTTCTGCTGTAAGAAGCAATACATCGTTCTCAAATGCACTGCAATGTGTTGGTTTGAAAATAACCAAAAAGCACCACATTACTTACATTTAGCACATTATTTCTTGTTAATTTCACTTCCCAGCCAAAAGGATTGCCAACACTGTGCTGAACTAATGAACAAACTCACACCAGGGAAGGAGAAAAAGACGAAGCTAGCCGGGAGGAAGAAGAGAAAAGATAAGAGAAGTTCAGTGTGCCCTACAGGCTGTGAAGCAGGATTGGGCTATCACTTTAATTTCCCTCTCTCTGTTCATTTGGAGTGGTTTAGTTTAGCTGCAGGTGGAATCCCTGTTTAATTACAAGTGGAGTGGGCAGGAAAAGAGTGGGATAAAGAGAGGAATAGAGATTAGGCTGAAGAATTAGTTGATAATAAAAGTCTCTGCCGATTTAATAAATGATCACTTTCCCCATTGCAAGTTGACTTGGATGCCCCTGGCATTGTGTAAGAAGAAGGGGAGTCAGAGTAAAAGAGGGAGCAAAGAAAAACAAAGACAGTCTTTCCTTAGTGGAATGATTAAGGTTTTAAAGTAAAAATTTGAAGATGCAAAGGCCCCCACCCTGACACCCCAATTCCCTTGATACCCATCTTACACATATAAACTGTATATATAATTTGATGCCATTGTGCCGCCACAGTAAATGATCAAGTGCGTCTTCATCTTCCTCCCCACACATTAGGGTATCAAGTACTTCTGTGATCTCTGCCTTTTTTAAAAAGCACGATTATGTTCAGCAGCCTCCATCTCTCCCTATTGTGAAAGGAGGGAGAGTGCAGGGTGTAATGGCTGTCATTTACTCACCTGAAACACGGAGGGAATTATAAATGCCATGCACCCCATCCTTTGTATTTATCCCTGCTGATATGATAGCACGGTCATAGTGGAGAGACTGCGAGCCGTAATGGTCGTCTCACTGGCAAAGCCCACGAAGAAGATAGCATGAAATGAATGTGATATCGAGATGAGAGGGACAAGGGGTGCATTGGGTCGTTTAGCCACCAAATCCCTCAATTTTTTGATAAAAGAGGAGACAAAAGTATTGCTCGCTAAAGTGTGTGTGTGTGTCCGATAGAGGAGCGAAGCTCTGGAGAGATGATGAATGTATGATCTTACACACCTCAGAGCATCTGAGTGACAGAGACAGACAGATAGAAACAGAGGGAGAATGAATGATATCAGGATGTGTGCTCTGGAACAGAGGAGCCACATCGGCACCCATCATTTTTGCCATGCTCTGAATGGTGGTGTGTGTTTGCCTTTGTTTGTGTGTATGTTTTATCTGTTCAATAAAACCATCTCCCCAGATGCAGGCATCTGAGGCGTTGATAGGCATCAGGAGGTTCATTCCATTATAATCGAAGTTTAATTCCATGTGAGGTTTTTTTTGTGTAGGTGTATAGTTGTGGGCGATGTGTGTATCAGCATATCTGCCACTGATGAAGTGTTAAATTGTAAAGATACAGTGGCATCTTTTGCTACAGTTCTGTCTGGGTGCTTAGTTTCTATGGCAGATCACAAGGTGACAAACCACTTGATGGCGTGTCACGGCCACGTAGATGACATAAATACGCACATGCACCGGCAAAGAGAAATCGTGCTTTCATATACTCTTACGATAAGGCTTTTTGGAGCTGAAATCCCACTATAGGCTATCACAATGGCCTTTCTCTTTAGTGACTTAGAGCTTATTTTAGCTGGCAGTGGGGCGAGGCAGTGCTGGATTGCAGGAGGAGGTGCAGGCCCGGTGGAGAGTGACAGGAAAGCAGGAAATCTATCTCGCAAGATGCACCGTGCAATGACGATCAGTGTTGAGTTTGATCATGTGCACACACCATTTCTCCACTATCTCCCCGATTCCATCTCAAACTCATTCTCTTTATCTACCTAATGCAAATACGCCTCTACACAGTAGGGAGGGCAAAAAATACTAGCTATTTTTTTTCCCCCAGAGCAGACACAAGCTTAGCACACAGAAGTGCTTTGTCTCTAATCTGTAATAGCAAGCTGGATTCCTCTTGACTTTGACAAGGAAATACGCCCCCTCTGAATTTATTCAGCTGTGTGTGAATCTGTTTTAGAATGTGTGTGTGTGTGTGTGTGTGTGTGTGTGTGTGTGTGTGTGTGTTTGCAAGCGAGTACGCTATTTATAGTACTTGCAAAGATGCATAAATGTCGCGAGAAAGAGAAGGAACAATGCACTAGTATGTTTTTTTTAGAGTTTCTCCGTCATGTGTCACTGCATGACTCCAGTAGTACTGTATGTGGATGTCTGTGGTTCTTGTGCATCAGTGTGCATATGTCTTGAAATATGACTTCCACCATCAGCGTGAGCAAAACTGACTTGACTTGTGTGGGGTTTTTTTATTATTATTATTATTTGAGAGAGGCTGTCAGGCAGAGATGTGCTGTGTGATAGTCCAACAGAGAGAACCGCCGTCAGTGGCAGGCTGTGCTTTAGAGATACCACTAGGCACAGGCATTTCTGATCTCTTGTTACATTCTGTCATGCCCTACATTGCATGGTTTAATTATGGTCCTTTTCATACCCTCAAATATGGAATTTAGTCAGTAAAATGTGCTGCAACGACATGTATAATTACATCTCATATATCCAGAGGTACACAGAGAGAGAGCAGTATGCAAAACAGTTTGATCCTCAGTTCATATTGTAGGTGGTTGATTTAAGACCTAAATTACATCAGTACTCACCATGACTGCATTAGTATTTGCGAACAGGGCATTAAATCCATGTTTTCTTTAGCAAGTTGCGCTTGAGCTGACCTCTTACTCAAACTTCTCTATCTATATTTTTGTAATTCTTTTTGCTATAAATGTAATGTCTCTCAGGTATCCAGGATAATGGGTTTGAGTATTCAGCAAAGGTATAATAAGTCTATTGAGTATTTTGATGTAAGACTTACTTTTGTCCTCTCCATGATACATCTTCAGTGAATCACTCAAAGAATCCTTAATAAATATGCACTGGAGAATCCTGTAATGGTAAAGGTGTCCTGGCCCTGCCCCCGAAGAGCCAATTAAAAGCTGAACAGGGCACCATATGAGTCAGTCGTGTTGCACATGACACATGCAGCCCATAGATTCAATTGTGTGATGGCAGCCATACCTGTACCTGTAAAAATAGCAAACATGTAGGATAGAATATTATTTTTCTTGTCTAATCATATTCATAGCATGAATTAGCATGACATTTGTGGTTTAGTTTGAGGAGTCGGTTAATGAATATAACAGATATGACAGCATGCATTTTTATATCTCATTGGACATTGCATCTGTTTTAACTGTCTCCCTTTTCATTTAAATAGTACAATAATTGCTTGGGGGTGTTACCAAAGTGACTGCCAAATTTTGAGACTTTCTTGAAACTAGGTGTAACACTGGTGGTGCAATACTAGACCTGTTAGTGCTACTTCTTGCCTTCTTTGCATGTAGTGCGGGCAGTATAGTTACCTTTAACCACAGTACGCGGACAGAAGGGAAATATGGACCAGATCAGACAGGTTCTAGATTCGTAGGAGCCAAGGGTGTATGACAACAGAGGACTTGTACACAGTAGGTGTAGAAAACACAATTGCATTTATTAGCAATTATTAAAGTTGTGCACATTCAACAAAAGTAGAGCGCGCTTCTTGAAAACAAAATAAAATAAACCCCACAAATGGTCGACCTAAGGATATATTGTCTTTTGTGTCTTTTTTTTAAAAGTCAATTTCAGTCTTTCAATGTTCAGTAGTCACTCAGTGTGTTTGTAACCAGTCGGGTTACAATCTACCAGTTCATCCGGCTCTTTGGGCTGGGCTCGCCATCCAGTACTGGAAAAGGGATCCTCGATTCTTCTCAGGTCCTCAAAACCAATCCAATCCAAATAAGCAAAGGAAAAAACCTGACCTGGGGACCAGGCCAGAACACAGTAGTTCAACATTTAAGCTATCATGCCTGTAACTTATTATTACTACTGGTTGCTTGTAGTGCTTCTAAATTTTCTTCAAAATATTCTATGTTGTACAACAAATTATTCTCATTTCAAAGGGAAAAAAGTGCATAGGAAACACACATTTAAAACAATACAAAATAGCTCAGCAGTGCATTAAAAATACACATTGGCTTGAGACTTATCAAGTTTCAGCTAAGTAAAGTGCAGGTGAAGGCACTTAATTTCACATTGCTAATACTTAGTTGTGCAGAACTATAATTAGCACCATGAGAAAAGTGAACATGTGCTAACATAACGTCGCACAAAACCATACATTATACATCAATACCACAGTAATGTGACATAAACCTTTAAAGAACATCTCGTATGCAGTGCAGCAGACTCAGTGCTAATTGCTTTAGCCTCAGAAAAGGCACTTTCATTGCAAAATGGCTAACAGAAGTTAGCATCGGAGCTAGCGGCAAGTAGCATGCTATGCTAGCGCACGTGTACTGCCTGGGACTTACCATGCAAAGCAACAAATGCTACACGGGGCTTCACAGTGCTCACGTTGGCTCACGGCCTCTGGAATACAGTATCACTCTTATTATTCTCGCCGAAAAAAGGACTTTCTCTATCCAGCTAGCTTCTTTGCCGCACGGGTAAACTGATCTTTCACCGTCTGTGTCTCTGGCGTATCTGACTGGCACACGAAGGCACACACAGGTGTCTGAGCAGCGCACAGACTGGGGGAGGGTCAGACCGGCCAATGATTGGTCGCTCAGTGGATCTGACAAACACACTCTACAGGACTAAGTCCTGCCCCCACACCACTTATACATTACATATACATATGTACATATTAATTAAACTTCTGTTTACATGCTTTTTATCAGTATTTATTATAATTAACTTTGTTTTTATCAATATTTATTTATACTTTTAATCCCGTTTTTAACACTGGGTTACACTATCCCCTCTTAGAATCATGCAAGTCCCTTTGCATGGGATAGCTAAACGGTAATGACAGGGGAACCAGCCTTCATGGGGATGACCACAGAATCTTGTTCTGTCAAGGCACTGGTAAAAGCCAGGCTTAGACCTTGAAACAGGGACTGGGCAATGGAAACGAGAGGATTTCCCAACCGACTATATTGCAGTCGTTCTGGTTGGGTTCTTGTTCTCTCTGAGCGCCTTACAGTCGCTGTGGCTTCACTCTCAGTATTTGACTGACTTGAGTTTGCTTGATTATCATTTGAGTTGTCTTCTTCCACTGGCCCATCACAGGTAGATCCATCGGGTAAGTTGGCATCACTCTCGCTTTCATTGTCAGTGGTTGAGTGTTCCACCATGGTTTCACTCTCCTCTAGGCTTCCATATCCAAGTGGATTTCCACATTCAGGTAAGTTGTCACATCCGGTTAAATTGTCAGCTCCAATCAAGTTGTCATGTTCATGTAAGTTGTCTCCTCCAGGCAAATGAGTTTCAGTATGATCGTGATCATTAGGGTGTGTCTTTGGCTGGGGAATCTCATAGACTCGAGTGACCTTTATGGGCTCTTGAAGAGGTTCCTCTCTGAACCAACAGATATCCTCATCTTCCAGTTCTGAATGATCACATTCCTCATGTTGTTTAGGTGATTGCCTTGTTTTTGGTTTGCGTACATGAGTTGGTTGGACAGGTTTCTCTTCAACAGGGGCAAGAAAACCACAAGGGAGCAAGAGATCGCGGTGGACTGTGCGGACTGGGCCCTCTTTTGTTAGGGGTTTTATACTGTAGACGGGCAAGTCACCTGCTTGGTTCACCACAACGTGAATATCAGTCTCCCACTTGTCGGCTAGCTTGTGCTTGCCTCTGAGACGGACTGCACGCACCAAAACTCTGTCACCTGGCTCTAGTTTTGAGGGTTTCACTCGCATATCAAATCTTGTTTTGTTTCTTTCTGCCATTTTGTTAGCATGGTCTGTTGCTAGTTTGTAGGTCTCTTGTAGAGTTGCCTTTAGTTTTGTTATGTACTGAGAATGCGACTTGAAACTTTTGTTGTTAAAGGGCAGCCCAAATGCTAGATCGACTGGCAATCTTGGCTGACGGCCAAACATTAACTCATATGGGGCAAAACCGGTTGTATCATTTTTCGTACAATTGTACGCATGAACGAGTGGTTTGACATAGTTGTGCCACTGAGTTTTGTCCTTTTCCTCAAGAGTACCTAGCATACTTAGTAACGTTCTATTGAAACGTTCTACCGGGTTTCCTCTGGGGTGATAGGGTGTTGTCCGGATTTTGCGAATGCCCATGATCTTGCAAAGCTCTTGGATAATGTGGGACTCAAAGTCGGGACCTTGATCGCTATGCAATCGTTCGGGTATCCCGTAGTGGACTATGAAGTTGTCCCAAAGGGCTTTTGCAACGGTCTGAGCTTTCTGATTGCTGGTAGGGATGGCTAATGAATATTTCGTGAAATGATCGGTTAATACAAGCACATCCTTTACATTACTTCGATCAGGCTCAATGGACAGGAAGTCCATGCAGACTAATTCGAGGGGTCTGGTGGATTTGATATTCACAAGTGGAGCTGCTTTTTCTGGAGGAGTTTTACGTCTTACACAGCGGTTGCATGTTTTGATCTTATGTTCTATATATGCTGCCATGCGAGGCCAATAGAACCTTGTTCGGGCAAGATCTAAGGTACGTTCAGTGCCTAAGTGGCCCATGTCACAGTGGAGGCTTTGGAAGACTGAGTCACGGAGCTGTTCAGGTAAGACAAGCTGGTAGGTAACATCTCCATCTTGGCGAGTTCGATACAGGATGTTATTGTGCATCTCCAATCGATTGAGCTCTCGGAGTAGAAGGTTGATGTCAGGAAGTTCAGCTCGCACAGTTGGTGGGACCTTTTCTCCAGTTTCAATTTGTGCAATAACTTCCCTCAGACAAGGGTCTGTTCTTTGTTCGTTTGTAATCTGTTCAAGGGACATATGGGGTATAACAGGAAGACCACCACAGTCATTTTCATTGACAAAGTCACCTGGAATGGCAGCTGCAGAAATGGCTAGCGAGTGAACCAAAGGGATGGTGTCATTTTGAGAGCTGCATACAAGGTGTTTCTCACAAATAGCAGACACTACTTCAGGACTTAAACTGCTGTCAGGTAGGGACAGGTGAGTCTGTGTGAACTGCTGTATGCGGTCGAGCTCTTTTTGGGACACTGCGTCGTTAAGCAACTCGCCATGTGGCCGTCTAGAAAGGCCATCTGCATCTGAGTTAAGCTTGCCTGCTCTGTACTGGAGCTTAAAGCTAAACGTTGACAGGGCAGCTAGCCATCTGTAACTCATGGCATCCATCTTAGCAGTAGTTAATATGTACGTCAGAGGATTATTGTCTGTTACGACAGTAAACTGATTTCCATATAAGTAATCTGCAAACTTTTCCGTTACTGCCCACTTCAAGGCTAAGAACTCTAACTTATGGGCGGGATAACGAGATTCACTCCTAGACAACCCACGGCTTGCATAAGCTATCACCCTAGTCTGGCCATTCTGCTCTTGATAGAGCGCGGCGCCAAGCCCTGTAGTGCTGGCGTCGGTATGGAGCGTATATGGCAGTTTAGGGTCGGCAAAACCCAATACAGGCGCAGTACTGAGCTTTTCAATGATGGTTTTGAAAGCAAGATCACAAGAGGGAGTCCATCGCTCGCCGAAAGGTGTCTTGGGGTCATGGTACTGGACAGACTTAGCTTTAGGCTTTGTGCTTTTGCGCAAAGGAGGGTAGCCTGATGTTAAGTCAGTGAGGGGCTTAACGATACTCGAATAGTTCTTAATGAACCGCCTGTAGTACCCTGAAAAGCCTAAGAATGAGCGGAGCTGTTTAAGATCACGGGGCACAGGCCAGGTACTTAAGGTTTCCACCTTTTCAGGGTCAGTCTCCACTCCCTTGCTGGACACAATATGCCCAAGGTATCTGACAGAAGTTTGGAAAAATTTGCATTTTTCGGGTGAGAGTTTGAGCCCATATTCTTTCAGGCGATCAAGAACTTTCATTAAGCGAGCCTCATGTTCTTCAAGTGTCTTGGAGAATACAATGATGTCATCGAGAAACACGATCACTTCGCGCAGGTTCATGTCGCCCATACATTTCTCCATGAGCCGCTGGAATGTGCTGGGGGCGTTTGTAATGCCTTGGGGCATTCTATTAAATTCCCAAAAGCCGACGGGACATACGAACGCCGTCTTTGGTTTGTCCAGCTCCTCCATCTCAATTTGGTAGTACCCAGATTTTAAATCCAGGACAGAGAACCATTGCGACCCGATCAAGGTGGAAAACGTTTCCTCCAAATTGGGGAGAGCGTAAGCATCTTTTATAGTCTGCGCGTTAAGCTTTCTGTAGTCGATACAGAGGCGGACTTCACCATTTTTCTTCCGCACGACTACAATGGGTGAAGAGAAAGGGGAGGTAGATTCCCTGATCACGCCAGCTTCTTGCAGTTCTTTGAGGTGCTTACGGACTGCCTCCAGGTCGTTCGGATGTATGGGACGCGCTCTATGCTTGAACGGTGTTTCATCTGACAATCTGATTGTGTGTTTCACTTGATCCGTCTTTCCAAAGTCAAGATCATTCTGTGCAAACACTTCGGGCATTTGGCTTAGCTTTTCGGTTATGCGTTCCTTCCATTCAGCGCTAATAGGGGAAGAGTCAAAGTTATATGTTACATTTGACTTCTGCTCAGTTCGGGATCTTGGAGTTCTCACTGAGTGTTCGTGAGATAGAACTCTTTGATATGCACTGACTTCTCCGATGACACAATTTAGAGGGATTGTCACATCATGTTCGGATTCATTGGTGAGTATAACTGGTACAAGGTAAGGTGCTCGTTCAGGTAGGTCTATGAGACAAGGTTTCACAAGGATGTCACCAGGTAAGGCTGACATTCGTGGATACTCTAACAAGACAGACTTTTCACCGTTACCGGCTGACACAGCTACAGCACCATCTAGAACAACAGTTTGGCCTGCTGGAATCAACTGTGGCTCTTTGTTGTGCATCGTCACTAAACCAAGACTACTGTCTTTGGACTGTTTGTGTCGTGACTCAAGAACTTTTAGAACTGCCCTATAGCCATATGGCAGGTTCAGCTGCAGTTCATGGCATGTGTTAGAGTACAGCTCATAAAGTACATCTAATGTGTTTGTCCCAATTAGCACTAAGGACTGAGAAGCTGTGCGCACATCGGGGACAACTAAGGCAAGTGTCGGCACTTCAGCTTCAATGCCAAGGAAGTCCTTTGGGAAAGTGACATGCAGTTCAATGTAGCCTAAGTAAGGCACAGACTGACCGTTGGCACCCTCAACTTCTAAAAGTTCAAACAATGGCTTAATCTCATGAGAGGACAAATGCTGACGATAGTAGGACTCGGGGACTGTAGTCACCTGGGAACCAGTATCTAGCAAACAACTCACTGTGTGACCATTAACTTTCACTTGTGCAGTACTCTTCGTACCAATTAGACCTTTAGGAAAGTCAAAGGAATCTGATCTTGTGTGTGACTTTAGGCTGGCACGCTTTTTAGGTGAAGCTTTTTGTTTAACCTGGGTGGGACGGGTTAACAAAGCATCAGCCTCCATTTGTCCCGCAACGGAGGCAGAATTTAGTTTAAAGAAAGCTGGTCATTCTGCCTGTCCCATATCTGCCTTCTCACTCTTAATTCCTTTCGTTTTGCAACTACAAGGGCAGGATTGGGCTCTGACTCACAAGTGGCTACTATATGTCCATCTTCCCCACAGCGGAAGCAATACCAGGGCTTGGGCCTAGTACTGCGGCGGCTGGGTGGAGGTGAGTCTTCAGGTTTGGCATGGTTAGGTTTTTTATTTTCAGGTTTCCTTGTTCGAACTGTCTTCAGTGTTGCTTGTTTCTTTGGCTTCACAACGGCAGCTAATTGGCTTTTTAGATCGGCAACTTGTTTTTTCAGCTCTTCTAGACTATCTGACTGTGCTTGGCGAACATCTGCATTTGTTTCAGTGACCGTCTGTTCATGAGACACTGCTTTTGGTTTCGTGGCGCTAAAGTGTTTCTTCATTCGCGTGTTTTTAACTTCTTGTCGGTTTTCTGCAGTACGCAGGAGAAGCAATAGCTCTGCATAAGTGGGCGGCTCCTTATGCTTTAGCTCCAATTGCAACTCCGTTAGCAAGTTATCATCCCAGCAGCCTCTGTAAAACTGTTTAAGAAGCTGCTTATTTACTTCATGTGGTTCAAGCCCACCTCTGCGCACGGTGTGATTGACTGCCACCTGCAAACGAAGCAGATAAGCAGAGGGCTTTTCACCATGATCTTGGAGGGTGTTCATGAAGCGTACAAACAGTTCCTCACCATCTTCGACGGTGCCAAAAGCTGAATCCAGAAGTTTAAGATAGTCTGCAGGAGTGGCTTCTGGCCCAAGAGGGCGGATGACATCAGAAGCGGGAGCAAGGAGACTTTCAAGAATCTTACGAGTTTTTCCCAACTCGGACAAAGAAGCATCTTCCATCAACAAGTCAACATGAGAACGCCATGTTTCATAGTCAGCTTCGCTGTAAGGTCTGGGCATCTTGCCAGAGAAAGCTCTGAGTCTTAATGTAGAGTGAGCATGTGATGTCTTTTCAACACTCTTGACAACATGCTCGACTACTACTTTCTGAACCTCTGGTGGGTTGAGGTCAGTTGGACTCAACATTTGAGGTGTCAAGTTTGGTCTCATGGGGCGTTGGAATGTGCCCTGAATGGGTTCAGGAGGGTGAGGCAGTTCAGTTAAGACTGAAGGTGAGGCTCCAAGTTGTGTGGATCCTACCACAGGGCAAGTCTGATCAGCAGCATCATTTTCAGGGTTTCTCTCAGCTGTCTCAGCAGCTTCAATGGTGTTCCCTATTGTGGATAGGGCCTCCCGCAACACTTCTTCGAAATCCTTCCCACTTAACTTGGCTAAACCCTTCAGGTTGCTAATGTAAGCCTCAGTAACACTGCCCCCTACGGTCTTAGTATAGACGTCAGTTAAGGCTCGAATGCGGTAACTGACATCTGGATTGTCAGTGGACTGTAAGAGGTAAGGCAGCTTAGGTGCTAATATTTCAACGGCTGCACCGGACTCGAACTCTAAAATCTGGCTTTTGTGGAATGCAGAAGAGTCATCATCGACAGCGAGTACTCTACGAATAGTACCATGTTGCTCCAGAAACTCAAATACCTCTTTGTCTTTCTCTCTATCTGTAACACCGCTAACAATAATGGCATTTGGTACTTTAACGGCATACTTCTCGACAAAATCCATTTTCACAGTATGTGAGCATTTGATCAAAGGTCAAAGAGGATTCCAATGTTGTCACACAACACTCTAGGCTCCTGGCTGGCTCGCCACTTTTACTTATGTAACACTGGTGGTGCAATACTAGACCTGTTAGTGCTACTTCTTGCCTTCTTTGCATGTAGTGCGGGCAGTATAGTTACCTTTAACCACAGTACGCGGACAGAAGGGAAATATGGACCAGATCAGACAGGTTCTAGATTCGTAGGAGCCAAGGGTGTATGACAACAGAGGACTTGTACACAGTAGGTGTAGAAAACACAATTGCATTTATTAGCAATTATTAAAGTTGTGCACATTCAACAAAAGTAGAGCGCGCTTCTTGAAAACAAAATAAAATAAACCCCACAAATGGTCGACCTAAGGATATATTGTCTTTTGTGTCTTTTTTTTAAAAGTCAATTTCAGTCTTTCAATGTTCAGTAGTCACTCAGTGTGTTTGTAACCAGTCGGGTTACAATCTACCAGTTCATCCGGCTCTTTGGGCTGGGCTCGCCATCCAGTACTGGAAAAGGGATCCTCGATTCTTCTCAGGTCCTCAAAACCAATCCAATCCAAATAAGCAAAGGAAAAAACCTGACCTGGGGACCAGGCCAGAACACAGTAGTTCAACATTTAAGCTATCATGCCTGTAACTTATTATTACTACTGGTTGCTTGTAGTGCTTCTAAATTTTCTTCAAAATATTCTATGTTGTACAACAAATTATTCTCATTTCAAAGGGAAAAAAGTGCATAGGAAACACACATTTAAAACAATACAAAATAGCTCAGCAGTGCATTAAAAATACACATTGGCTTGAGACTTATCAAGTTTCAGCTAAGTAAAGTGCAGGTGAAGGCACTTAATTTCACATTGCTAATACTTAGTTGTGCAGAACTATAATTAGCACCATGAGAAAAGTGAACATGTGCTAACATAACGTCGCACAAAACCATACATTATACATCAATACCACAGTAATGTGACATAAACCTTTAAAGAACATCTCGTATGCAGTGCAGCAGACTCAGTGCTAATTGCTTTAGCCTCAGAAAAGGCACTTTCATTGCAAAATGGCTAACAGAAGTTAGCATCGGAGCTAGCGGCAAGTAGCATGCTATGCTAGCGCACGTGTACTGCCTGGGACTTACCATGCAAAGCAACAAATGCTACACGGGGCTTCACAGTGCTCACGTTGGCTCACGGCCTCTGGAATACAGTATCACTCTTATTATTCTCGCCGAAAAAAGGACTTTCTCTATCCAGCTAGCTTCTTTGCCGCACGGGTAAACTGATCTTTCACCGTCTGTGTCTCTGGCGTATCTGACTGGCACACGAAGGCACACACAGGTGTCTGAGCAGCGCACAGACTGGGGGAGGGTCAGACCGGCCAATGATTGGTCGCTCAGTGGATCTGACAAACACACTCTACAGGACTAAGTCCTGCCCCCACACCACTTATACATTACATATACATATGTACATATTAATTAAACTTCTGTTTACATGCTTTTTATCAGTATTTATTATAATTAACTTTGTTTTTATCAATATTTATTTATACTTTTAATCCCGTTTTTAACACTGGGTTACATAGGTCCAGTGGTTTAAATCATACCACGGATGTATACTATCGCTGGGTGACACACAATGATAGTGTAGCCTTCTAGTTCCTTTATGTTAAGTGGGTTTTAAAATAAAAGAAACAATTTTTTAAAGTTTCATGTGAGAAAAAGTTGAAGAAACTCAACTTGGATGTTAAAAGCAAAAACAAACTATTTGTACCTTTCTTCTAACAATTTTTTTCCACTGTTTTTTAGTAATTCCAGAAGTATGCAGGCACACGTGCACCCTTTTTACCCACATCGGTCCAACACCGACGATGTTGTCTCTCTTTCTTGGCTGTCATCACAGAGCAGCCTGAGTGACAGCGGTCATCTACCAATGACGGCTCATTTATCAAAAGTGCCAGCACCTATTATTGCACCATGCAGTTACCATGGAGACAAGAGGAGGGGGACAGCCCGAGATCTACCTCAGCTTTGCCCCTTGTGCTCGGTCACTCATGGCCCATGCCAATCAGTGCCAGTCAATGCCACTTTGAATTGGCAAGGCTATACATCATAATGGATGGACGGCTGTCCCAAGTGGCCAAGTTTCCCATATGGAACGAGGTCGATTGGAGCAACGGGGGAGCTGTCGAAAAATAACATTTTAATAGAAATCGGTCATGAAACTAAAAGAATTTATGTGTCTATACAGTATAGTGGGTAAAACTAGTGCTTTAGATGGATTTGTTTTTCGGGCTGTTGCGTAAATCAAGATAAAAGGAAGGCTTTAATTGAATCTTCCACATCTTCATGATGTAATTGTGTTTAATAGAGACAATTTACAACTAGCATAATTGTTTTAATGATCATTTTGTGTTGATCTGAGTCATCCTAGATGGAAACAATAACTCTGTAACAATATATTATATATTATGTTTTCAGTAAAAGGCGTTACTATCACCGTCACCTCTGCACCTACACTTACCTCGACCATACAGCAGACAGATACTGCTAATTGCGACAGCAGTATTGCTGATCTGAAGAAGCTGTCTATGACACCATTATCCAAAGATTCCTGCTCACTGCACTTTCTTATTTGATGTCTTGAAAATGTATCATTATGTCTCTCTGCCAAAACCTGAACACAATGTTTCTGTTTTGTTTCAGAATATTATATATCACTTTCACTAGTTTCAGGCCCTCTCTGTGTCTTGTGGTAATGTTCTCCTTTTGGTATTTCTGCTCATCCTCGCATTATTCATGCAGCCACACAGCTTTCTGCTGTATGTTAATGATATTTGTATCTCATTGCAGCTGTCGAGGATCCCAGTGGAGGCGTGTGGTCAGTACACAACCTGCAGCGAATGTCTTGGATCCGGAGATCCCCACTGTGGCTGGTGTGTTCTGCACAACATGTAAGTCCTGTTAGAACTCTCTCAGACCTAAACACACATGCAGTTCTCTCTTTCCTGCTTACCCCTGATGCATACAAATACTGTATTTGCTCAGTTGCTTCTCTTTCATTTGTTATGCCTCCAACATACCAGACATTTTGAGGGTGTTTTGGGTTGTTAGACTCCCCTACCTCTATGTGGCGCTTTTCCATCCTTTGCAGTCTTTTAGCTTTTAGGGACACCTGAAGCCAGCGCAGGCCAAGTCTCAGATTGCTTTCCTGGGGAATCAGCTTTTTGCCAACAACCCCCCACCCCACCCTTTAGATCCATTACCAAACCTAACCACTGGCATTGTTTACTACCCCTGAAACTAGAACCTGGTGAGAGCATAGATACTGGTGGGCACTGCCAGTGGGCACCAAGCCCAGTTGACGCTAAGCAAGTGATAGCTTCTTTTATTGTAGAAAACTGTTGAATGACATCTCCAAGATTAGTTCATTAAAAACAAATGATTTACTTTTTCTTGCACCCTGTTCCCCTTCGTCTTCTCTTTTCTTATTGCTCCTGCTTTTAAGACCGTCTCCCTCATTGTTTCCTTGAAATGCACAAGCATGCACACATAGATAAGCACAAATTCGCAAACACCCCAACTGCTGTCAAACCCTTGTCCCTCAAGATGGGAGGGAGATTGTGCTTGCTGTGGGCAGGGAGATTTCCCACTCCACTGTAAATTGAAAATTGGTTTCTTGTGTTGGTTCTAGCCCTGGGGTAGAGTGTGTGTAAATGTGCGTAGGTGTGTGTATCAGTGAGACTGAGTACATTTAGCACCTTCATCCCTGCTGGCACTGAGAGGACACAGTGAGGGCAGGGTAGCAGGGTGAGTGTGAGAGGAACATACTGAAAGCTGCAGAGAAGTGAAGATGGACAGATGAAGGGAATAACAGATGAATGGCAAGGTCATAAAGAGAGAGCTAAGGGAACAGAATAGTAAAGAATAGATACTGGCAAATTCTAAGAAACACTCAAGGTATCAAGGATATCATGACATATTCAATGATCAGGGAGTGAGTGTGTCTGAAAGGCGGGCGAAAAAAGTATCTGTTTGTGCAACAGAACATAAGAAATAAAAATAGAGGATGCACATAGGATGCAGCCTGTGAACACTCATTTGAGCGCCACATATTAGAAGTTATAAGCAAGGTCACACACATATAGTAATTCCAACCATACATTTAATTTCTATCACGATCACCAATTCACTATGTGTGGTAATATGTACTGTTTAAGTATGGATTTATGTGTGCTTACAAACCCATTAAGACTTTTCGTATCCTAACAGTCAGAGGAAATGGGTGGTTACAGATTGGTCTGTCACACTTAGCCCTTTCAGCTCACCTCTGTCTTAACACACACATATAAGCCACGAATGCTCACACACAAGCCCTTGTTGCTTGAGAGTTAGTGTCAAGTCACCGAAAACAAGAATAGAACCCAAAGAGAGCGAGAAAATAACCAAAGTGCCTCTTGAGTCGATCTCAGGTGTCTAGACGTTTGACCATCACAAGGGCAGGAAAAAGAGATTACAGGTGTGCTGCGTGCATGCGAGTTTGTGTTTGGTGTGTGAGCCTGTGCGGACCTATCAGCACTCACACATTCTGTCATTTAGACAGCCCGGTAGCACACAGCCACAAAATGTAAAATGCACAACCCATTGGGACTGATCGACCACAGGTTCACCTTTCTCAAAGTCCATCCCCCTTACCCAGCATGTGAATTCTTAACTTGGTCCTGGTGTAATTGAAACCCCCCCGAGTTCCACCTCGACCACAGGGTAGACAGGACTTTATACTCCTGCCACAACCACTGCTGTTGTTTTATTAGCCCGTTAATTTATTTATTGTATAGCTCCCTAATTTACCAAATTTAGGCCTCAGCACCAAGGATAACTTCATATTCTTTACATTATTGCTGTGTTTTTTTCCTAACCATTGAATTTTTTCTTGATTATGTTTGAGAAAATTGCAAAACAAAGTTTAATAACAGACTTGTAAACTTCATGTTAAAACAATGGAGGATGGATGTAGCTGTTGAGTATATTTACTAATTCACCACAGACAACTAATTACTGACTGCTGTGCATGGATTGTGCCGTCGCTCATGCAAATATGCGTGTGTAGATACAAATGCATTACACACCATAATACTCTGTAGTCCACATAAACATGTTACTTTTAATGGTCTCTAGAGGATAATTGGAAAATAATTATGTGTCTGGAAACATAAAAATCCACTGAGATGACATGAGATGAATTATGCTTTGAAGGTCCTGAAGCATGTATGCAGTCTGTTAATATTTGTGTATGTATCTTTCCACTCCTTCCTACCCACTTTATTTAATGTGAGGTCAGTAGTAGTGCAAAGCCATTAACAGGCTTGATTCACAGCTTGATAGATAACATCCCAGCAGACCTCCAAAAAGAAAAAGTGTTTACACAGACACATGGCCAATCTTCACATTTAGCTGTAGTTCTCAGTAAAATGTAATACTTTCTCGAGAGTATTTTTAAAATGTCCTTTTTTCCAGTTTTCTATATTTTGAATAGTTGTTTTGTATGGCCGCTTTTCAATTATCCAAAACAAAAAAGGAAGCTTTACAAGTTAAACAGGCTGAAGGATAAAGAAAGTGGGAGAACTAGGGTTTATTTTGCAAGGTAGCATGACTGTTAGCCTGTCCTTGTTGTGTAGGTCTGGTACACTCATACACAAAAATGCACACATGGTTGATCCAAAGCACTTTTCTTCAGGCATCTCAGCAATTGAAAGCTGAACTGTTTGATATTCGGAAGACAGAAATGTTTAACGTTTTTCTTTTCGTCTTCACCCACCTCCGCTTTGTCTTGGCTGAACCATATTTCTGTTGTAACACAAAAAAGGAACAATTATTGATGGATAGCTGCATGCAAGAGTCGATCAGTGGATTCTGAACATAAAGTACTGTTGCTCAAAGAAGTAGTTTAGTCGAAAAGGACTGATACGTTGTTTACTAAGTATACAACAGCTCAAAACTGAACAGTAAAGCTTGCACATTTTCAAACACATTTTCTAATTGTGAAAGCTGTTAAATAAAACCAAAACAAGCCTGTATAGCTTGCAACCTTCGCCTATCTGCTTGTACGCGGCACATTTACTAAAGTAATGATTTAACGACAAGCACAAAATCCTCCATTTCCCTCTGTGACTGGTCACAAGTCCTGCTCAATCATAGAAGTGATTAACCTAGCATTATGACATGAAGTGAAAACCAGTAAGCTCCGTAAGTGAATGACAACAGTTTAATGATGTAAAGCCTCAGGAAAAGTCTGCAGGGAAAAACATAAATATAGGAATATAGAGCTTGTGTGTTTGTCTGCCTTCACACTCAATGCATCGCTATCCTGTGAAATGCTTTTTCCTGGTCTGGCCAAGCCTGAAGATATTTTTACAAAGGATGAAAGCAGGCACCTGGCCTAGTACACTGACAACAGACCAGAGACTTGAACACACATAGCAAAGGCCTAATAACATATAGCAAACGTATAGCAAAAGGGCCGAACCAGGAAGAGCTCAGACTCATACACGGTCTCCCACCCACACTCACTTTGTGCTGGAAAGAGGGGTGTTCAGTGGAAGGATAGCAAGCGGTTCCTCTTCAAAAGTGTTCTTCCAGATAGTTTGTTTTTCCAATCAACCTTGAAATCACCTCACTGGTCCGAGCAAAAGCAGAATTGCAAGCTCTCTTGCTCTCTCTCACTCCCTCACACACACACCCACACTCTCTCTCTCTCTCGCTCTCTCTCTCTTACACACACACACACACTCCTTCTCTATCAGCTTTGCCTTTATTTACTCTATAGATCGGTGAGAGGAGCTGTTAGAGAGAACACCAGGGGAAGAGGAGAAAGGCAATCAATATTACAGGAGAGGAAATCAACAGGAGTGGATGGTGCACCTGGCTGTGTGTGTGTGTGTGTGTGTGTGTGTGTGTGTGTGTGTGTGTGTGTGTGTGTGTGTGTGTGTGTGTGTGTGTGTCTGCTTCTCTGATAGCAGTCATGTCCTTGACATACACTGACCATTTGTTTAGAAAGACAAATATCTTCAATAATTACTCACATGTTTGACTTTGAATGCACACGGCTGCGTGAAGACATATGCTTCCATTTATCCTACTATTTGCAAAATCCCTTAAACCCCACTATATATGTTTAGATCCATCAAAATTTACATCAGACACCCCCCTCCCTCGCCCCTCCCCGCGGGGAGGGCTCACTAAACCTTGAGCCTCACCTGTCAGCTAAACAGACTCGGCCGTCTCATGCCATCTTCTGCCAAGATGCAAAACGTATGCTAATGCCTGTCAAACTCAGCAGGTGAAAGGAAAGTTTTGAATCGAAGCAGCTCCTCCTTTTCATCTTTTTCTTTTTTCCCCCCTACTCTTTTACCATTGACATTGAATACCACACACTGTCAATCAGGGGAAAGCCTCCTACAGAAGAGTGAGCATATTATAGGCTTCCTGTATCCATATGGGCAGAAGCAACCATAAATGCATTCCTACATGCATGCATTACATGATTTATTCTACGCTGCAGAGTGAAAACATTTCACTTTCAAAACAAGTCACTTTTAAAAAGATTTATCTTTAAATGTCAGAATTTGACAAATTAGTCAATACTTGTTATATTCAACCGTGTTTACACTGTTTTTTTGGTACATGCTAGTCTGATAGGGCTTATTAAGCTTTCTGTTACTTCCATCCACACACCAACCCTTCCAAGTAAAGCAGAAGCACTTCTGCAGGGAGCCAATATAACAAAATGTTACAGCCACGTTGTGGTTATGTTACCCCCTGTAATGCCAGTCTGTCAGCTGTCAGTTTTGTAAGTGGTTAACTACGCTGTCAACACGCCTATCGTGCATGACAGCCAGACAGATTGGAAACCATATTTGGAGAAGTACCATTGTCAAAATGAATGTCATCATATTTGGCATGGATTTTGAGAATATCACACATTCCTCTGTGATATCAGTGTCAATTCGAAACAAGTCGTGCTAATGTTGAGATATCTTCACATTAATAATTGGTTTGACATATCTCAATCTCTGCTTTTGGCTGTGATATTGGTAATATTCCCAGAGCACTGAAATCACTCTCTCCTTGTCACTTTTCTCACTTTTTCATTTTCTTATTCTCCTCCTACTCTTACCTCTTTCCAATATCACCATTCAAATTACACTCCATCTCCAGCAGAGTTATCATACACTATATTCTTCCTGGGCACGTTCGTATGTGTTACCGTTACTTCCACTAGTCCATTTACAGTGTGCATTTTTTATTTATTTATCATAATTTTAAATGTGTTTTGCTCTATTTTACATTTTTATTTTTGCATATTTTTGCCCCTTTGATCTGTGTCAGGTGTGAGTGCACTACACAGTACTATGAAAAAATCTTGAACAACCCTTCACTTCTTTATATTTTGTTTCAATGGAGCAAGACTTCCTTGTCAGTTTTAAAGTGGTGTTGTTCTTCAGCCTTTCTCAAAGTCTTTTGAAGTTGGTGTCTGGCTGCTTTTTCCATCCATTTTCAATCCAGTCCTTGTGCCTGACTATTTGAAGGGGATTTTGGTTTTGGTTTTTTTTTAAAGCCACTTAACACTCACGTATGAATCATTCAAGCATAAAAAAGTTGCTTAATTCAAGAGATGAATCATTGTTATTTCCACACATAACAAACAACTTTGCAAAGCTATTTTAAATTGTATTTAACACATTGTTGATACCAGCCTGTCACAAAAACATAATTTGTTCTCAGTTGCTTAGTTAAATGTATATATATTTTTAGATATTTTTAAGAAAAATGTTTCTCCTTCTATGCACCGGTCTTTCTGAATTAGTTGTTTGATACTAATTTAGTTATTAAATGACCATAGATAACATTATATGACAGGTATAAAAACATTATTGCACTAAGAAGGTATTCCCAAAGCGTTTTTAAACAAAAACTAGAAGTGCCAGGTCTAAAAAACTATCTACAGCAGTTTTAAAGTAATTTCCTTAAGAAATGAGGAAAAAATGCAACAAAGACCTGACACAGGTCCTAGGAGATGCAACTCCTTTCAACTGACCCATCTACTTTTCACTGAAGCCTCATTGAAAATGGTCTCAGTGGAAGTGTGGCTGTCAAGAAGCCCATTATAAAGAAGGGTAACCGGGAGAACAGGATGAGGTATGTCAAATTAAATAAGAATTGGATGAAAAATCAGTGACAACAAATTAGAAATTTTTAGTTCAACCATCGTCAATATGTACGCAGGTCAAGAGAGAGGTACAGTGAGTTTCTACAGCCATCTGTGGAGGCTAAAGACTGTCATGGTTCGGGAGCTGCATTTGAACCAGTGGTCCTGGAGCTCTTGTCAAAACTGGTGGAATTATTAACGCAAAAAAGTAACTTCAGATTTTGCTCTGCCATGTAACACCATCGAAAAAGTATCTGATTGGCAATGGCATAATTTTTCAGTGTGACAATGGACAGAGCCCAGACCACAAAATTATTGAAGCAGTGTGGGATCATCTTGACAGAGAACAGAATAAAAGGCAGCTAACATCTAAAAAAAAAAGGTTGAATGTCCTTCGAGAATCCTGGAGAACTATTTCTGAAGATTACTTGCTTGTCTAAAAGAGTTCAGGCTGTATTGAGAAACAAAAGTCATCATACCAAATATTGTTAACTAAAAAATTGTTTACATTTATATATTTGAAACACTATCCCCCCAACAGCTTGTGGGGATAGGTTAATTGATTAATCCAAATTACCCATAGGTGTGAATGTGAGCGCGAATGGTTGTCTGTCTCTGTGTGTTACCCCTCCGACAGACTGGTGACCTGTCAAGGGTGTACCCCGCCTCTCGCCCTATGACAGCTGGGATAGGCTCCAGCACCCCCCACGACCCTGAAAAGGATAAGTGGAAGCGGATGGATGGATATTTGAAACACTAGTTTCTAGTTTACAAATATTTTTAAATAAATCACTGCATCTGTTTCTAATTTTGTGAGCAAAACATAAAGAAAATCAGAGATGGCTTGGGATTTTTGCACACTAATGGGAATGGGAGTAGTAATGTCATGCTTCTGGCAATAGCCAGATGTCATGTTCTAGCTTATCAGATAAGATCTGTCAGTACAACCAGTAGTAAATCTCTACAGGTAAACTGTGATTATACTGGGGCACCCTAATGAATCAGTGGACCCAGATGATACTGCTACTAAAAGTGTCAATTTGCTTGAAACTTGTAAAGTTTTACAAGCCCACAACTTATATTGTCTTTGGAGTACCACTATGTTTCATAGTAAATGAAGGATAACATAAATCTAAATGCTTCTATGCAGTTGTATGCCAGTGTCCCACAATCACGTCTCCATAAACAGTTGTCTAAGATATGTACATGTGTTTTCTTTGCAAGCTCCTTTGACAACATATGTACAAGCTTATTAGGCTGATACAAAAAGTTCAGGAAGTCATTAGTAAACACAAAATGGCTGATAAAACTTGCAAGTCATGCTGCAAGCTTCTTGCCCCTTCAATCCTTTGTATTCCCAAGACATCTTTGGTGCTGTCAAACGAATAACCTTTTCGGAGGGAAAAGCTAATTGGCAGATCCGTTGAACGTTTTTTTTCTCTCTGTCTTTCTCCCCTCTCTCACCCACACATTAATTCTACACCACCGCTACCTGTCGCTGTGTTCACAGCCATCCATTACCTCAGTATGCTCATTACTGTGGTATGCCACACTAATGCTAATTAAACTGCAGTGCCACAATTAGCATGCCGCCATAGACTCATTGTGTTTGGTTGCAACGACCACTAACCTGCCCCTGGAGGACAGCTCTAAGTGCTTTGAAATATATTGTTAGCAGGGACAGTGACTGTCAACACAAAAACAAAGTTTTTGCAATATTAAAAGGCATCAAATTTAGCAGTTGGCCTAACACCTTTAAGCACCTTTAGTTGCAGTGTTCCCAAGATCAAGTAGGCTGAAATTCTATTAATTCCAATACATCCCTTTATTCTTTTTTTTACAACAGCAGTGATGTTATGCAGTCTAGTCTCTTTTAGGGTTGAAATCACAAAGCAAGTCTCAACGTAATATAATGTGTCCCATGATAATGATGGCACCATGATACAAATATTCAGGAATACTCAATATACTCTAAAACAATTATCCAATGTGTCTCCTGGTATCTGTGTAATTGGAGATGGAAAGGCATACAAGAAAAGATGACAGTCAAGAATTATTTGATTATAGCACTGTGGTGTCAGTGTCTGTGACTGTGCGTTAACACTATTATGTAATTCATATAATGTCTCACATCTAATGATTTGTGTTCCCCCCGCTGTCTGGAAATTATTGGATGAAAGCGTGTAGAATGCCTGCATGCTTTAAGAACAGTATTCAATATTTGGCACCAGTTTATCCCAAGAGGAAGTAGCACAATATATGAGGTGCATAAAGTTGTGCTGTTCTCCATGTGCCTGCACTTCTGCTTTTTTAGAAGTCCCGTTTCAGTCATCTCAGAATTCACAGAACTTTTTGATTATGCCTATGAGGTGTATCTATTTTGTGAATGTGCTTGTAAATATATTTTGTACAGCTAGAAGCTAACTGAGAGAAAATGGAGTCTTTATAAAATTCATCTTCTGAAAAGTTACTGTATGAGCATATCCAGTCATTGATAGACCTCCAGTGAAGGGAAATGGCTAGAAAGTCTTATTCTTGCATCATATAGATATAAAGACGCCAGCTATTTGAAATTTGTTTCAATCACTTCTTAATGCACTGCTAAGATCAGTGTTTAAGAAGTTGTACTCAGTTTGTTAAAGTCCTAAAGATGACTTGACCAACTCTCAGAGTATGTATGCAGTTGTTTCTTTGATCTTGAGATTCTTGGATCTGTGGCATTGCTCTGATGTCTGTGGCCAGGGGAGGATGGCCACCCCTGTGTATGGGTGACTGATTTCACCCCTCACCTCTTGGTGGGTGCGAAGGGAAGTTGAGGGGAAGGGAACAAGGCCAAGAAGTGACAGGGGCATCAGGACGGAACGGAATTCTGCACATCCCAGTTCCCTCTCAACTGTCACCATCATTGTGTGAAGACACACACACACACACACACACACACAAACCAATCTACCTAACCCCAACACACATCCGCAAGCAAGCACACCCACTTTTAAGTCAGGACCATTGCTCACTGTCACCTTTTGTCACTCTGCCACACACAGGGAAGCACAGACACTGGGAAATGGACATAAACACACCCACATAGTGGTGAAGGTGTCTTGCCTTTGTCTGGCAGAGCATGAACCAGACACAGGAACTGACATAAGACTGAGAGGATTGAATGAGAGACATGGCAAGAGTCAAAGGAAGTAAAGATATATGGCGATGTATTCCAAGTGATGAGGTAAACTGAGGAAGGGAGAAAGAGGTTGATTATAAATTCACAGCGAAAATGAGGAGGGATTAGGAATCTTCTGGTTAAGTAAACTAAACTCTGTAAGCAGGTAATCTTGATGAGGATGTGAGGGTAAACACACACACTCACAAGCACACACACTCACACACACACACACACAGACCATATGAGAGATCACCTCTGGGGAATCGTACTCAGGTAAATCACTTCACATGTCCCGTCACATAGCTGTTTCTATGGCAACAAGAGCTAAGTCACAACATAATAACCTTGTTATATAATCCAACGGTAATCCCTACTGATGTTTCAGCATTAGTGTCACCAGTGTGTTCATTTCAAATCATACATTGAAAGGCTGAATCGCTTGATCTATATTTAGTCTTGATATATTAGGTGTAATTAGCTGATTTTAGATGACTATATGCAAAAAAATTGGTGTATTTGCTATCCAAATTTGGGATTGTGGGGTATGATTTATTTTTTTACTCAGTAGTTGAGCCATATTTTGTGCTCTTTTGTTCATGCATACCTCAGATGATGAGCGTGCTTCTCACAGTGAACAAAGCCAGCTATTAATATGCGGCATGGACTAGCTCCTTGTTAGCTCAAATTCAGACTAGGCAAAAAGGAAATGTTCACAGTAAAGTATGAGATTGTGTTGAGAATATGCAATAGGCAAGACCATTTCAAAAGCTGTGCTTTCTGAGATGTATGACATATTTAAAATGAACCCATTGTGGAGCAGGGAAATTATTTTACTGCTATTGTTAAATAATTGTCATCATTACCATTGCATTAATAATATAATCTGGAGTTTATATTGCATTCAGGGGTTGAACAGTGTGTCTTTCAGAAAGGCTAAAAGTAACAGGACAGGAAATAGGCTTGGAGAGTTTTGCAGAAGTGGAAGTTATTTTGAGCCGCAGGCTAAGACGAGGCTTTAACAATGTAACAGATAGCTTTAAGAAGGCCTTAAGCAGTTATGACTATTTTATACACAATGCATATCTGTGCTTATTAAAGAGTTGGAGCTCGGTCAATTAATTGGGGGTCGGAAGCTTTGTTCGGCGCGATGTCCGGACAATCTATTGTGCAAGTGACTTGAAGCCATAGAAGGAATTGCAATACATGCTTACAAAACACTTATATATCAGATCATTTTATATTAAGGTTTTAGTAGAGGTTCTTGGTTAAAACATTTATTTAGTAGAAGACATACACATAGTCTCAGTGAGCCTCTGTCCTGGTGAAAGGTCAGAAGTGCAACAGGTGAATTGAGAAAGAGCATGTGAGGTCAACACACACACACATGAGTTAGATTTATTTAGAGGAGAGATTAGTCATGTCTCGGCAAGAAAGAGGAACAATTCATTTTAAGACAAGAACGGAAAGTACCAGCCATGAAAATAGAAGATGATCTTCTGGGTTAAAAGTCTGATCTATGTATAAAATGTATCTGTGACGCATGAAGGGGCGTCAGTAAATCAAACCCTGATGCTATAAAATATCTGTTCATGCTTTGATTAAGTCGAGGACTACTGGCTGTCTGCGTACAGAGTGTCTTCCCACACGTGTGTTCATTAAAATCATTGTTTGACCAAGAGCTTCTGGACCAAGAGTGGTTTGTACTCTCCCTCCTCAATTGTGAACCTTAACACCATCTAGTTGTTTTGTCAATGTCCCCAGTTCGAAACAGCTTTGTGACCGTGAATAAACACACCTTAACACCCCAGGCTGTATATCGACTGCCTGAATCAACAGTATCATATGCCCCTATCTATAGTTGCACACATGAAGGGAAATAATACAATGTACTGTAGATAAAGATGAAAGCTGAGTGCACTGTTGAAACTCCATTGAAAACAACCATGCTGTCCCCCTTAAAGGGAAGTATGAAAACATCAACATGGAACCTAAAACATGGAACCTCTGGAAATACTGTAGATGCACAGCAATAGTAAACTAATGCGTTTCTTTGTCTGGGCTTCTATCTTATGAATGCCAGGTCAAACTGTGTTGATGTAGTAACAGGACAGTGATATGTGAGCCATTTCAAAACTGTTCCCTTTTAAATCCATCGCGTACTTTATTCCATCTAAAGTATCGCATTTTCTTTGCTCACTATGGGTGCTTAAAGATGATAATCATAAGACTTCCAGTGACAAAGTAAAAAAAATATAGGTTTAAAAAAGTATAACATTACTAATTAATTACTTGGTTTCTGCCTTTCTCACATGCACTCAGCTAACCAGCATACCTGGTATGGTCTAATGGCATTATCTGGACCAGGAGTCACATCAAACACGATTAAAACGACAGCCTAATAAACCTGTCACAGCATGTCACCACCGCCTGTTTCTACCAGGGGACTGTTTGTTTGTTAGTGTGTGGAAGTGAGAGAGTAAGACGTTGTTGCCGTGTCTTTTGACTACTGCTAAATTTGCATAGCACTAAAAGTCATGGCAGAGAAACAGCTGCTCGTTGATGCCCGGAGGCCAGGGCTGATGCTGCCAAATCTAATCACCGCCTAGTGCTAGCATCTTTTTTGGGTTTTTTTTTGTGTTTTAAGATTTATAGGTTGTTGGAGGAGTTTGAGCTAATGACACCCATTTAGAATATTGGTGACGTCAGCCTCTCCTTTCCTCACTTTTGTTTTCCGGTCATCCATCACGAATTACATTTGACGCTATTATAGAATTTAATATTGCAGCGACTTTATATCCAAATTGTAAGCTTTGTGAGCACTTTGGTATCACGATGTTTAGCAAAAATATTTTGTCATCAGATAGTCTTTGGTGATCACATATTAAAGCATTTCTAACTGTTTACATATTTACGGTATGCAGTTTATATATACTTTAATAGGTTCTTTTAAAAAAAGTCTCATACAGCTTAAAACCTGTGCAAAGGAGCAGTCTTACTGTATAATTTTCTACTCAGTTGGTGTTCTTGCACCAGTGGTATGCAAAGGGGATAGCTCAGAGATTTCTAGACCTGGGGCAGAGATTCTGCAATTTCTGTGTCTTCAAGTATGGCCTTATAAAAGACAGATTGTGTGTGTGTGTGTGTGTGTGCACATGTGTGCACACAAACCGGTTCACACAAACCGGAGTAACAGGGTCATGGCCAGTGGGCCAGGTAATAACTCTCCCGCCAGCCCCTTCATGCGGATTTCTGCTCTGAGGACCACCACTCTTAATGATAGCAGGAGGAGGTACGCTTACTCTTGTGTGTGTTCATGTGTGTTCAGCTGCGTTCGTGTGTTTGGTCACATGTGCAAGTGTGAGATGTAGCCACCTTAAAAGTTGAAGTGTCATTTGACTGAATCACTGTGACATAGCCCCTGCTCTAAGGTACTTTATATAGGCCGAGGCTATTAGTATGTATAGACTTCTATATGGTGTCTGATGATGCATGGTTAGCACAGTAATTGGTTTTTAGTTGGACTACAGAGTGCCTATTTGTAGGGCATTGAATCACCACAAACAACAGTTAATATAACAAAAAATTGTGGGTAATATATAACAAATCCTATCAAATTTAAGTATTTTAATTCATAATAAAGTGGCATTACAATGTGCCTTATTTAATGCTTTAAAGTACAAAGGAGTATTGTACACAGTTGATATTACCTACCCATTGTGTTTTTGCGATGACATGACATCAATCATGTCACCTTTTTAAGCTAAATGGTACATGGTAAAATCATATGCATGTCATTTTAATTCATCTCCTAGTGTTGACTATGTATCTATTTTTCTGGCTTGTACGCATATGTTGCATACAATACTGTAGCTATGATAAATATTTTGTGGTGAAATGTATTGTTCATAAGGTTGTCTTGCTTTTAATAGCTGTGACAGCCTTACCAACAGTTGCCAAAGCTAAAAAAAAAATTCCTTCTGTGCCCTTTGCCCAGTCTCTCTCTATAATTGTGTCACCTTATCAAAGGCTGGGAGAAACAAGAGTGCAGATTAGTTTTCATTCAGGGCCCATCTAATCCTTTCAGCTTGTTCTTTCATAACGTGTCATTGCCAGTCAGTCAAACAGCTCTTCACAACAGCAGTGTTTACTATCCAAATGAATAGATGTTGGACGTCTAATTCTCTGGAAAAAAAAAAAAGGGAACAGATAGCCCGAGTCAAGCTTTTTATGACTGCTATTTGAAATCTAAATCGCTTTGATCTCGGGGGTCCTCTAAATGTTCTATTCTTTGATGTTTACAAAAGGGTGAGATTGTTGCATATTGTTACAAATGATGCAATCTTTCTTTCCTTTCAGGGTCCGCGTGGAACGTAATTGAAAACAATTATCCAGTGCTTTCCTCTGATAATGCCCATCACTTACATCAGTTAAACCATGTAAGGCATTATCTTAAACATCCTTTCAGTAAAAACCCAAGTCGCCAAATGGCCAGATAAATTCTCCCCTCTCCCGGCATGGACATAGCCAATGTGTGTAGCTATCCTATGCTTTGGCTAGAGATTCAATCAGGATGTAAGACCATTTGGTAAATGAAAATATTCATATGCATCTGTTAACTGGTTACCCACTAGCATCTCAGTAGGATTCTCTGCTGGGAGTGAATAAAATAAAAGGAGGTTTTATTTAATCAAACTAAACAGAGCATTGGTATGCATGAATTGTGACTGTGTGCTGGTGGAAGATGAACCATTTGATCTGAATGTTTGCGTGATTGGTGGGTGACATTGCATTGTGCTTTAAGAAAATGCTGATTCTAGAGCGAGCCTGTGTTTTGTTGGTGTATCCCTCCACCATGCCAGTGATCTCGATGAACACAAAAAAATGAGACATCAGCTCTATTGCCCATTATTAGGAAGGTAGATTAAAAAATCGGTAGCTTCCCTCTTCTCTTGAGTCACTTTCTCTGCATTGTTGAACTCAAACAGAAATTATTTGACCCCTTTGTTTTTGTTTAAACCTGCTCAGCAATTCTGTGACCTTAAGACTCTGAAGTGCAGATGCAATATACAGTTTCTGCAAGGCCAGAGAAAGCCAAAGTGAAACTGTTCTAGAAATTAGAAACACTCTTGCAAAAAGAGACCTTTTCTTTCTAGTTCATCTTGTGATTTAGTGCGTACAGTTTGTTTAAATAGTAGCTTTACAACAAACAATCTTATAACATTGTCTTTGGCAACATTTATAGACCCACACTTTCCATAAACAGCTTAACAGAAGATCAGTAAACAAGTTGAGGGATGTTGAATAGCTTGGATACATGTCTGATGATCTACCCAAAACCAATTTAATCGTGACCATGAAAAATATTTTCAACATTAACAGAAGCTATTTCAGTTTACTCACACATTATAGATAGGGCTACTTATGAATAACCAGAAAAATCAAAGTAAAAAGTAAATATAGCAGGATTGTTGTGATATATAAAAAACAAAAGTGTTCTCAATTTTAAGCATCTGTTTACATCAAACGAATAGCATCTCATGCAGATGCTATTCATTGAAGGAAAACTTTACAGGGCTGAAGGCAAAAGCAAAATGTTCACTTTGACCAAGGTGAAAGTGACTTTTCCCTTCAAAGTCCTGGAAAAAATAGAATTCTCCATTCCTTCTGTCTTTTTATTTTTTCAGTTTATTAATAAAAGCTGGTAATCACATGCAAATGAAATGTTACAAACCTCCTGTAAATATTCTTAGTTATGTTTCAGTGAGCTATTACCTTAACCCCAGCTGTTAAATAACGAAGGCAGGCATTTAATTGCTATCAAACTATTAGAATAACAGCAGTCACCATGAATGAAACTGATCATCACAAAATGATGGATAATAATAACCATCTTTGTGTGTTTTGTAGTGAGAGATAAGGTGTTGATGCTGTGTCGGTCAGGCGGTGATGTTTGAGCTGCGGTATTTCAACACCTCTGCACTTTTCTTAGGACTGTCACAAAACACATAATCCTGAAAATAAATGTAATTAAAAAATGAATTAATTGTATTCATGTTTTTAATCACTGGCATCATACTTTACACATGACAACAGATTTGATTTACTGGAATAATGTGGTCTTACAGAGTACAAATACTTATATGTATTCTATATTTCTCTATAGGTGTGAAATTAATCTATAGCAGATTAAATTCAGTGAGTCAGGATATTTTTTTTTTTAATCCATCTTCACTGCACATAACAACCAAAACAAATTGCCCCCTGTCCACTTTTTAAAGTAGAGGATCATACCTTGTCTCATAATCCTGTATTAACAAGTCCCAGTCCAGCTATGCCAGGTCTTGTTGTTGCAACCATCCACTCATACTGCATCATTACGTCTTATAACTGCATTAAGATGCGTTATAAGTCCTGCGGATGATAAAACATCAGCTGCAAATCTTGGTAGATGTGAATATTGGACAAAAATAAACAATTCAACGAACACATAAAAAGAAAACTGTAAAATTTGAAAATGTTATTCACTGCAAACTCAGCATTTACACATCCTCGCATCTTGTCCTGTTTACTCTGTTTCATTCTCTTTACTGTTGTGTTCCTACATCGTCATCATCCTCTCCACCACTGTCATTTACAGCAGCAAGAGTCTCATAAAGATGATGTCATAAATCTGGGTCATAATAAGGTTCAGCAAGGGACAGCAGATATTTATCAACCCTGAGCTTATCCCTCATAAATCAAAATGCTACTAGGGTTTGTTTTATTGGTCATTTTCAAAAGTCTGGTAACTTTTTCTGCAATGTTTTCACTGTAACTGTGCTGTAGAGATTGGAGTTACTATATTATAGAAAAGAAGAGGGGGGGGGGAAGGAAGATCAACAACTCCAGATGTAGGTCGGTCAGTTCATCTTCAAGGATGTGTCATTTGTGAGAGGACATCTAATTCCTTCTTTGAAATTTTAAGGAATTGTTCTATCTGTTGAACATTTTCTAAATGTATTAGGCCTGAATTGAATTTAGTAATGAGGCAATCATGCATAGTGATGATTCACTTAAAGAGATTGTGCCGGTTAATGTTAATAATGCAATACAGCCAGCGATTTTGGCATGAAATGCATGTTTTTCTACCAAAACACAATGTACCGTGACACTGTTAAGGAACGCACACAAAGACAAACATCATTATGGGCACAAAAGCACATACAAAGCAAGTATTTAGAACCTTATTTCCAAAAAAGTTGGAATGCTGCTTAAAATATGAATCAAAACAGAAGCCAATGGTACGCATGTAACACTATATCTAATTTTGAATGTTGCTGCAAAGCTAAAACTGCCTGTCCAATATTGTGTTGCTTGGTCTGCAGCAATGTTTACGTGGGTGGTATCTGTCAGAGTACAAAGTAAGATCCGCATAATGCCAGAACCCAAGGTTTTCCTACAGAACTTTGCATGCTAATGAGATGATCCATGTCACGCACCGCACCTATCAGCACTTTTAATGTCGTGGTTGATCAGTGTTTGTCGGTGAAAGTGTGCTTTTTTTGGCAGGGGGGGGTTATGTGGGTTGTTTGCCTGGGGGGTTACTTATATGATGCGGCCTTATTAAATCAGTGCTAGAAGAGGAGGCACAGACATCAGTGATTGAAAAGCACAAAGGAACCTGAAGCGATTAAACCCCTACTCAAACCAGCTTAGAAGGGAAAGCTTCACAGAAAGCCAACAATGGTTGCATTCCTGTCGTGCTTCTCTTGTGCTTTCTTTTCCACACTCTCTCTCTCTCTGTTTCTCTCTCGGCAGCGCTCTTTACCCCTCCTCCTGTTCTGTGCCTTTCTCGAACAGATTATTTCTTTTCATTTTCTTTGTCTGTCTTCTTTGCAGCACGTTAGGCCGCTTAACTTTACAATGCTCATGTCAGGTCAAAACCCACCCTCCTTCTGTCTGTCCAATTCAGGAGAAAAAAGCCTCTTTCTGCATAAGGTATTACTGTATCTCAGACGTCAACCACCTCGAAAGTCTTTCTTTCATTCGTTCATTAAGGCCTCTTTCTTTCTTTTCAGCCTTTTATTCCTCTAAAGGAGTTTTAGGGCGCTCTCTGGATTTTCCAGGTTGTTAATTGCACAGAAAGTTTTTGTCTGAATCAATAGGGGATTAAACTTGAATAAGTTTATGAGGGGATTCGATTAGAACAAGAGCATGTGGGTGTTTGTGTAGAGAAGAAGGTTGAGGTGATATTACAGTCTGGGGCTGTTTTTTAGAATTTCTCGCTAAGCATATATTTAACAACAGTTTAAATAATTGTGTTTCCCAGCCACTTCTACTGGAATTTTTAATGTGAAAACTTTCCATTGCAGCAGTTTTGGTGAGAACCAGTTGCGCTTCTCATACTCCTTTAATTACGAGCTCATTTAGATCGCCCAGCTATGGGAAATGACCTTGTAGTCTATCAAGGGATTGTTTTTGGAACATGAGTCAGTAAACTCCTCTTACACCACAAATGGTCCAGTACTCCAGCTCCCCAAAACGCTGTATTCTACTGGATTAGACAGAAGTAATCTATCCCACGTCCCAAACAACATCCACATATCCACCTGCATTTGGCACTGCCCATGAATGCCAGTCATTAAGATGACTTTGCAAAGAAGAGGACTACTACCTCTTTCCCAATGGGCCGTCTCCACTTCCACATATAGAGCAACCATTGTTTTAAATGTAACTGCTCCCAGCCCTGTGGTGACCAGCCTTCCATTCACTGAACACTGAGGCTGGTACGCTGCCAGAGAGGAAATATGATAAATGTGTATAGCACCAACTGTCGGGGAGGGGGAGGGACATTCTCTTTTTCCCAGATGCCAACAGGTGGAAAGGGGTAAGCCCTGGTCAGGTTACTGCAGGCATGCATATGCCAATAAGCATGTGTGTATTTGTCTCCACGAATAACACTCCCTGTTGTTGTTCTTTTTCCAGGTGTGCCAGAAAGGAGAAATGTGAGCGCTCATCAGAGCCCCGGCGCTTTGCATCCGACATCAAGCAGTGTGTGCGTCTCAGTGTCCATCCAAACAACATCTCCGTGTCCCAGTTTAGTGTCACGGTGAGTGGAAAACAAACTCACTGAATCAGATACCCTGAAATGGAAACAAAGGCTTGTTTGGGGCTTTAGATGCGCAAACCTTGTGTTTTTTCCCTGTGTGTGTTACATGTCCTATACTATCAGGCATCAGTTTCCTCTTTGTGTCACCTGGAAGATTAAATTTAGTCACATTTTAAATTGAAGTAATTAAATATATCTTTCTCTGACTGCATATGGAATATTTTTAGCAGCCAAACGTGCATTTGCTTTACTGGAGCCACATTGCAATAGAAAGTGAGGATAATTGAATAAGTTTCTGGTGAGAATATCTTGTCTGGCAGATTGACAAAATCACACTCTCAAGCATAATTTGTAATATGGTGGAATTACGCTCTAAATACTGATTAGTAGCTTGTTTTAACTCTGTAATCCTGCTTTATATGATTTTACTGACTGCCAGCAGGCATTCCTCAAATCCCGACCTCACAACTTACAATCCCGTCCAACAAAATGGTCTCCCAACAAATGTCAACAATCATTGACAGAGTATAGTTTAGCTCGGCTGTGTTTATTGTGATTGTTGGCAGCCAAATGCACCACTTTTCCCCCTGGATGTTTCATTCTCAAACAGCTGCCAGATTTAAAGGGTCTGAATTGTTTTTATTGTTTAAGTGTATTGATTGGTGTGCAAAGAGGCTGTGATCCATTGCAACAAAAATATGTCTCTGCAGAAACTGGAGAAACACAAGCGCTCGAACTATCTCGGTGTATCCCCGTGTCAGCTTTCACCACGACACAAAATCTTTTTTTTTCTTGAGGCTAATGTTTTAAATGTCAGCATCTTTGACGTTACTAGAAAGTACTGCAGTAACACTGTGTGTTATATAGTATAAATATTCCACTTACCTTACTGTACCCAGCATCAGAGGTTAACACGGTGGTGCAATTTTAACTCATAAAGTGCAATCAGCATGAAAGATCTCCATTGCATCAAGGGTCACGTGCGGATTGCATTTTTTTTTTAAGAAGAAGAAGAATTCCTCTGCAACACAAAAATGATATTTATGAGTGTGTGTGTGTGTGTGTGCGTGCGCGTTGTTGCTCAAGCCTTTCAAGTGTTTAACCTTTTGCCAGACATATCCCATCCAGGGGCTTCTGCCTAACAGACAAAGGCTTTTGTTTGACCTTTTTGTTCTTAAATATTTGTTGAGAAAGATAAGGCTTAGAAATTCTTGACAGAAACGGGTACACATCACCGCTGAAGTTGGACCTACTCTAGACGAAGCCATTATTTTCTAAGCTCCAGAAGTTCCAGAAAATAACTTTCTGAGCAAATAGTTTTAGGATCTGCCTCAAAAGTCATCATAAATATATCTGGCTGATCACAGCCAACACTGGAGGAAGAAGGGGTTGTGCTCGTTATAATACTATTATGCTTCTAGAGGGACAGATGGAACAGCTGTGTCATGCAGTTTTTCACACACACAGAGGATGTAGTCTTTTTACATGTCGTAATTCTCTTTCATTTTCTTAATTTTCTCCCTACATTGCTTTGCTATGCTATGGGTGCAGACGTTAGCAAGTCAAGAGGAAATGCGAGTGGAAGTTATTATAAAATGAAATTGCTCTATTGCATCTGGGCTTTTAAGAGCTAATTGTTGCTTATATGGTTGATATTTCCATAGATTTTTTTTTTTTATATGCCAGATGTAATGCAGGAATAATGTACTCTTAAGTTTAGATCTTACTTTTATGTCACTCTTCTGGACATAAAAGGTCATAAATAAAACAATCATGTCTGCTTTAAAGCTTGCTTAATAATAAACATAAGAAGACATAAAGTTTAAGTCAGTCTTCTCTGTAGCGTTGACTGCGTTTGAATAAATCCTCTCTGCAGCGAGGATATTTTTCACCCATCTAAGATGAACACCAACACATATTCTCAGCGTCAGGCATGGTGTTTTATAAACTACCGGAGGTCATTTGTGCGCGCGCATTTGTCGGCTGTTCCTATTAAAGATGAGTATGTTATTTTCATACTCATGCATCACTGCTGCGGCTCGGCTCTAAATGTAATTGAGGGAACTCTACATCTGTCCGCCTTTCCTTCTTAAAAGGAAAAATAAATAAAGAAGACGAGAAATAAAGGAGGTGAGAGAGAGAAAAGTCATGCAGTGTCCACCTTTATGCTGGATGTTGTGTATCTATTCACACCAGTACCCATTAAATAGCAATATAAAAACAGCTCAGGTCAGCCCTTCTTTGGCGCTGAGGCAGCTTTCAACATTACTACTACTATAGGCTACGCTTCAAATCAATGCCTAGACCAAAGCCCCCTTGCAGACACAGTTTCCCGTCAGTATGTATATTTCAGTCTTGACCCCTCTCCATCTGCTCCCCAAGTCTGTTTTTTTTTCTCTTCCTTTTATCCACGGAGTAATTTTTCTGTCTCCCACTGTTACTAGTTCACCTGAAGCCTTTTTTTCCTGAGAAGCTGAAAGAGCTTGCATAGCATTTTCAAATGAAGAGGAGGAATTTGCATTCTTTATTTCAAAAGTCTTCTTTTCACTTGCTGTCCAGCACCCTGCGTGCCAGCACTCTCACTATTTCATCTTCTCACTAATAGTTCATCCTGCACTTTGAGTTTTACTTTGGATTTGAGTTTTCTGTTTTTATCATTTTATTCACCTTTTCCAAAACATTTTATACCACAACACCTTTTGTTCTCAAAGAGCCAGACAGCCAGGAATTTAATGTGGAACTGAAAAATCAATGTAGCTCATACAATGCCACAAGGCATAATGAAAGGTGACTAGAAAGGTATCAGTGCTCTTGGCAGTTGGATACAGCCTGTTAAGATGGAACTAATTTCATTTTTATGTCTTAATGCATTAGAGGGTGTCCATGTTGTGTGGACATTCAGCCAGGATATGCAACTGACACCTGGTTCAAGAACCCTCCCAGTGTCCCCTCTGGCCACTGACCACTGTGCTGATTGATCTTTACTCTGCAGTGACCTTGCATGAGTTCCCTGCTCAGCAGTCTTATCTGAAAATGTGAAGTTCTCACAGATGTGTGTCAGACATAAAATTACATTTAGGGCTTGTTTATCTTGTCTCACTTGTTTATCTTAGACCGCAGGGCAGCTATAAAATGCACCTGGATATGAGTCATCATGTATGTTTTAAACTGGCTTTCGTGCTGTCATGTATGTGTTAGCTTTAGCTGGCCTTAATCTCTTTTATCATATCTGACGGCTTGTATCACTTTTCTTTCCCTTTCTGCAGTTGGTGTTGGAAGCCCATAATGTTCCAGAACTCTCTGCAGGTGTCAACTGTACATTTGAGAACCTGGCTGAGATGAATGGCTTGGTGGAGGGAAATCGGATAAAGTGCTCCTCGCCCGCTGAAAAGGAAATGCCACGAATAATCGTTGACAAAGGTAAAAAAAAAAAAAAAGAAGAAGAAGAAGACTGGAGTCATCACGTATTAGATTAGGACTTGATTGACTCTCAGGTACATGCACATCTGGATATTCTCCCTTCTGTCAGAAGCATGCTTGTCCTAGGGCAATGAGTGTTCTGTGAATTTTTGTTTTCTCATTGCCATCAGTAACTCAGCAGGCCTTGAAGCACTGCCTTAGGATATGTTTAGTAATTGAATGAACATTAGTTATTTGTCTGAATGTGGGATTTTTCTTCTCGCCTACCTTAACATGAATACGCTCTAGAGGGAGTTACGGGACCCTAGTTAACCTCGGTGTAAAAAGCAGAAAATCACACTTCACAGCGTGGTTTTACTACAGCATTTCAGCTAACGTGTAGCCTAGAGATAATATAATCTCTGTGGACAGTTTCCCTGTGTACCACTGCCTTACTGATCGTTTTCATTTACATGGAGTTTTTCTTTTGATAACCCTGTCCTTCTCTCTCTTGGGTGGCCAAGCTTGTTCTAATTGAGAAAACTCCCATCTGGGAAGGTCTGTCTGCAGGCAGTTGATCCTTCACCAACACTTATGTGTCCTCGTGTTGAGATAATGAAATTGCCATCCCTTGATTTTTCTTTCTAAAAGAAGAAATAGAGAACAAAAAATATTAGGATTCGGCTGTAATGCTACCATTTATGATGGAAAGGCTCTAAAGAAGATCTTTTCAACTGTTTGCGCGTCGTGCAAAAAAAGTAGTCTCTACATTGTTTATATAATGGATTCAAATGCAAAGATACACATTCGCGTTTTTCTTTATTCCTCGATTGCTCCAAGAACAGAAGAACAGAAGAATCACACATATATGTGCCTAACAGACATATGAAATCATTTCAATAAAGTTATCCACAGACAGACAGCACACATGTACATGTATAGCTGAAAGGGAGCCTGGGGGTGCTTTGGGGAATTTGAAGAAGAAAAAAAAAACGTTTGTTCAATGTTTGCTATGTCACATGTAAAGCTGGTAATGCTGCAGTCATGCAAACATTGATGTGCAAATATGTACTCTGAGTCATCCACAAATGATCCATACAACATTTCTCCCTACCAACTGCTTGTTACCCTCCACTCTCACAAACATATGGTTTTCCTGTTTTAGGGAGAGGAAACCATTCCAAGTGTTCGTGTCTTTTATCTTCAATTTTTACTAGTACTCATTAGTCTAAGCTCAGTTGAAAGAGGGAAAAGGGAGAGCGATGGATGAAGTGACGAGAGGCGGGGAGAGATAGTGTTAGCAGGCTTCAAGGTAACATTTAGGTGGCCTAATTAGGACAGATCCGTTGTCAGTGGTGCTTTACTGTGATTGATGAATGATTCCTCCTTTGTTGGAGAGATGGGGGACAGACACGAGGGAGACGAAGGAGTTGCAACATGGAAGGAAGTGAGGAGACCTGGGTAGAGAGAGAGAGCGAGGATGAGAGAGAGACACATAGGTAGTCTAGAAAGAGAGAGAGCGCATTTAGATGTGTGGATGGGCTGTTGAATTAAACATGAACTCCTTCATTAGTGCCAGACAAAAGGACACACCAAATACAGATGAGGCGCAAGCTCATGGACACGCACACTCGAACAGACACACACAAACACACACGTACTTTCCGTTTCATCTTCTTCTTCCTTTACCTTGTCAAAGACTCTCTCAAAGACTCTTCCAGGGGAATATTGTCCATCCCGAGGGATATGCGCCAACTTTTGTTTCTTGTAAGACGCCAGGAATAGGCAGAGTTAACCCAATAAAACCCTCTTCTTCTACTCTCTTTCTTTGCTAAGACATACTGCCTTTACCATTGCAACAAGCTGATCACCTGTAGCTCCTAGCAGTGCAGTCGTTTTCTTTTTCTTTAAAACGACATCTAACTCGACGTCGTAAAATGATATTTGAATAAGCGAATGAAATGATTATCATACAAGTGGTGTCGACCCCCTGCCTGTGCTGAAAGAGTAACGGTGACACTCTAACATTACCATTATAATACTGTTTTGTTTCTCCTACTTGTTTGAAGAGTTGAATGAAGCTGTCAATAACGGCTTCAAGTAACGTGTTCTGAAACAAAGGCAATTCCTCCTTCTGTTAGTTCTCATTGTTGTTGTCCTTGTCTTGTGTTTCTTTGTTTTGTTAGCAGAGTACAAAAGCTTTCTTCCTACCTCTGTGTATCAAACCGTTAATTTTGACTTTAATCTGTTTTCTCTAGGTGACCACCAGATCGTGCAGCTCTATCTCAAGTCCAAAGAGACCGGCCTGGCATTTGCAAATACAAGTTTTGTTTTCTACAATTGCAGTGTGCACAAATCGTAAGTTTATGTCTACTATTAGTTTCTAATTGCACTTCAGTGAGTGTATAAAACAATGCCAAAGTTATGTTGTATTAATATCTGGGGGGCCGAACTAAAGAGTCGAGGCATGCAGCACTTGCAATTAGTTTGTGTCTTGCTTCCTTGGCCTTTGGGGTGGCTCTGGCTCAGGAAGTAGAGCAAGTCGTCTTCTTACTGAAAGGTTCATGGTTCAATCCTTGGCTGCCCCAGTCTGGGTGCCAAAATATCTTTGGGCAATAACCACAGGTTACTCCCAATGCATTCATTGTAGTGGGAATGTTTGGTAGAAAGTGTATATACGTAGACAACGTGAATGAGATATGTTGTCTAAAGTGCTTTGAGTGCTCTGTGAGGTCCAGTACATTTAAAACAGATACTTTGTTGCAAATCTAATTCCTCTATATTGTTGAAAAGCTGCCACAAACTATGTGCAGAATCCATTTGTGCACAGAAGTTGTTACATTGAGCTTTTGTACTTCAGTGCATTTGGTGCTGCTTAGTCCTAATTCAAAACTATGCTCTCCTTGTAGGTGTCTGTCATGTGTGAGTAGTCCCTACCAGTGCCACTGGTGTAAATACAGACATGACTGTACCCATGACCCTCGCACATGTTCCTTCCAGGAGGGTCGAGTGAAGAAGCCTGAGGTGAGTCCCAAACCGAGCATGAGATTAAAAGTTTGCATTGGTTTTTGTTTTTATTTTCAACCTGTACAGGTATTGAAACACATTGTAGCACCCAGAAGGTAGACGATGCCGGTGCTAGGCGGGATTGTAAAGATGTGCTGTCAGAATTGTTGTTTAAGCAGCTCTCAAGGGGGACCATGTTTTCTAGCATCACTTCTGTCTATAGATCTAAAGACTGTCAAATTACATCCCGTTAAGACATTGTCCACAAATCCTCAGATTTTACTGCTGCCCAGCTTCAGTCCAGCCTCTGGGTATTGAGCCAGCTAAGTTATAAAACATGGTGAAATAAATTGAGGGGAAATGTTTGGCTATGTGAGACTAATAGCCATCGGTGGAGGTTTTACATGCAAAAAGAGTTATGTTAAAAGGACTGAGACACCTTTCAGCTGTAGTGCTTCCATCTGGCATGAGCCTCTTGGCATGTCTCACTCTTGACTGCACATCAAAGGGCAGTGGAAGCTAATAAAACTGAGTCATTTCCACTTGCCCAACCCTATTCCCTGTGACAGCTTAGTCTGTGTGAATTATCAATAGTATTGGCAGCCAGTTCTATTCCCTTCGAAACAGAACCCACTGTAATTAGGCTGCTCTGCTGCAGAGGACAAGCCACTCACTGGATGGGGTACATTCAGTGAATGCCCCCAAAGCAGCCACTCCCCATCCTGTGAGAGAGAGGCTTCATGCTGATTTAGAGTGGCTGCAGCAGTAGTAGCCTTTAGGGCAAAGCGGCGAGGTAAAGGAAATTTAGGGGATGTCCCCGTGATTTGGGCCTGTGGGTACATTATTCCACGGGTATCTGCATTTCTCTGTATTTTTATGTGTATATACAGTGTGTGGCTGTCTTTGGCCTGTCTGTTTGCTGACAATTCGCAGTGGCTTTCAGGGGGAGGGTTTTACAGGGAGTGAGTGGCCTGTTAATCTTAGCCTGAGGTGAGCTGTGATGAAGATCACTAGTGCTCATGTCTAGGTTGGCAGACGCCGCACGACGGGCAGGGACAAGCTTAGCCAGATTGTCTCCTTTGATGAGCAGTCTGCTCTCGATTGTGTTATTCCACCCGTGTTTCCCCCGAGCCATTCAACCTGCTCAGACGATATTATTTTCTTTTTCCGCCGTTTCCATTATCCTTTTGAACCTTCTGCTTAGTTAGGCCCAAGCGTGAGTCTTTGCAGGTTTACTTTTCCAATTAGCTCAGGCGCCGGTGGTCAATATTGACTCTGGATAATAACGCGTGAATCCTCTCCTATTGTGTTGCTGACTAAAAGAAAACCATAAATAAAGCAAGGCGGATTTTGGTATTAGCACATTAATGACATCCTTTTTTTTGACATGTTGTTTCAAAAAAGACAGGTGTTTTGCAGGCTTAATGACTTTTAATTTGCTTTTAATTAACCCCTCAAATCCAGGGTCATGTTTTTTTTTCTGCTGGCCTTTTGGTGGGCTTTTTGAATTAACAGACACACAGTTCTACAAGCTTGATAGCATGCACACTCACATACAGCCATAGAAGATTTTTCAGATTTCACAAAAGGCATCAAGTCAACTTTGCTCTGAAACGGGATGGCCTCTTACTGCAGCACATGAATTTTTGTGTACTATTACAATTAGGGGATTTCAGGAAGTGATCTGAATAATCCCCTAACTCTATGCTAATGATCGAGCCAGGCAAATCTCCCTACTGGTTGAGCTTGTTGTTAGTATGCATCGGAGGACAGCGTTAAAGCCCAGCCTGGGTGTACGGTGAATGCCTTTTTATTCATGCCAGCAATGATATGGGCACACGGATCAGACATTTGCCTGTTGGCACATTAACTAAGGGCGTGTCCCTGTTTACCCTCCACACATGTCAAGGACTTAGCCATCATTCTGATGATGATGTGACAAAGGACGTGCTTGCAGCTTCATTCAGTTTCACTGTAGAAAGAGCCAACAGTCATTTCCAACCTCTGCAGCATTGACGTGAATAGGTTGTGTTTACCCAGTGAACAATATTTGTTTTCCTACATATTTAGCTCTGTTTCATCTCTCCTCCCTAATTCACACATGGTCTCACCTAAAGACACTGATGAAACTGGGGACACTTCCTGTTCTCTTTGTCTGATGAAAACCACAGGGGGATATTTCCCCCTCTTCTTCCTCCGTCTATAACACAGCATGTTCATATCCTGAGTCTCTGTCAAGCCTTACCCTAATATATTCAGTTGGTAGGAAGATGCAAAAAACACACAAATATTAATGTTACCAAAGATGTATCACTATCTCCTGGCACATAAAGCATCCTTGTCCTTTGTTGTTGTTTGATTATTTGCTTCTTGACTGCGTGATCAATGCCGTAGACTTTATTTACTAGGAAATTATTGATCAAGTGATCAGGATAATGTTATTAAAGAACCTAAATGCCAATTGTAATAGCTATTAGTTGCCAATATTAGACAGAAATGGTAGCGCGAGGTGCTTTGGTTCAATTCATGGACAAATCAATGCCATGCACACGCACTGACTGTTGAGGACCAGTTTGAGCATTTGCAGAGAAAAGAGGAAAAATGGATATGCGAAAATCGAGAATGAAAGCAAATGAAACAAAGTTGAAAAGAAAATTACAGAAAGGCGCTGAAAGTGAAAGTTTAAAGAGGTAAGATCTGAAAAATACGGGAATAAAAAAGGCACAATAACAAGAAACAGAAGCAGTCAGATGATCATAGAGGCTTTAAACAAACCCCTGAAGTTAGGGAAATTTATTCGGAAATGGCAAACAGAGAAATGATTACCAACAATGTGTTTTAAGATCTGGGCTGACAGATGAAGTTAGTCTTCCTACCATAGTTGTACATGTACAGTGGGGCAAAAAAGTATTTAGTCAGCCACCGATTGTGCAAGTTCCCCCACCTAAAATGATGACAGAGGTCAGTAATTTGCACCAGAGGTACACTTCAACTGTGAGAGACAGAATGTGAAAAAAAAATCCATGAATCCACATGGTAGGATTTGTAAAGAATTTATTCGTAAATCAGGGTGGAAAATAAGTATTTGGTCAATAACAAAAATACAACTCAATACTTTGTAACATAACCTTTGTTGGCAATAACAGAGGTCAAACGTTTACTATAGGTCTTTACCAGGTTTGCACACACAGTAGCTGGTATTTTGGCCCATTCCTCCATGCAGATCTTCTCGAGAGCAGTGATGTTTTGGGGCTGTCGCCGATCAACACGGACTTTCAACTCCCGCCACAGATTTTCTATGGGGTTGAGGTCTGGAGACTGGCTAGGCCACTCCAGGACTTTCAAATGCTTCTTACGGAGCCACTCCTTTGTTGCCCGGGCAGTGTATTTTGGATCATTGTCATGTTGGAAGACCCAGCCTCGTTTCATCTTCAAAGTTCTCACTGATGGAAGGAGGTTTTGGCTCAAAATCTCACGATACATGGCCCCATTCATTCTGTCCTTAACACGGATCAGTCGTCCTGTCCCCTTGGCAGAAAAACAGCCCCATAGCATGATGTTTCCACCCCCATGCTTCACAGTAGGTATGGTGTTCTTGGGATGCAACTCAGTATTCTTCTTCCTCCAAACACGACGAGTTGAGTTTATACCAAAAAGTTCTACTTTGGTTTCATCTGACCACATGACATTCTCCCAATCCTCTGCTGTATCATCCATGTGCTCTCTGGCAAACTTCAGACGGGCCTGGACATGCACTGGCTTCAGCAGCGGAACACGTCTGGCACTGCGGGATTTGATTCCCTGCCGTTGTAGTGTGTTACTGATGGTGACCTTTGTTACTTTGGTCCCAGCTCTCTGCAGGTCATTCACCAGGTCCCCCCGTGTGGTTCTGGGATCTTTGCTCACCGTTCTCATGATCATTTTGACCCCACGGGATGAGATCTTGCGTGGAGCCCCAGATCGCGGGAGATTATCAGTGGTCTTGTATGTCTTCCATTTTCTGATGATTGCTCCCACGGTTGATTTTTTCACACCAAGCTGCTTGCTTATTGTAGATTCACTCTTCCCAGTCTGGTGCAGGTCTACAATACTTTTCCTGGTGTCCTTCGAAAGCTCTTTGGTCTTGGCCATGGCGGGGTTTGGAGTCTGACTGTTTGAGGCTGTGAACAGGTGTCTTTTATACAGATGATGAGTTCAAACAGGTGCCATTCATACAGGTAACGAGTGGGGGACAGGAAAGCTTCTTACAGAAGACGTTACAGGTCTGTGAGAGCCAGAGATTTTCCTTGTTTGAGGTGACCAAATACTTATTTTCCACCCTAATTTACGAATAAATTCTTTACAAATCCTACCATGTGAATTCATGGATTTTTTTTTCACATTCTGTCTCTCACAGTTGAAGTGTACCTCTGGTGCAAATTACTGACCTCTGTCATCATTTTAAGTGGGGGAACTTGCACAATCGGTGGCTGACTAAATACTTTTTTGCCCCACTGTACGTACTTTACCTTATTTTCATTGTTGTTTTTTACAATCAACATTATAACTTAACTAACTTTAGTTTTTTGTTGTTAATGATGAAACAAAGTGGTTTGGATGAAGCCCTGATTACTTGTTTTTTATTCCTCTGTGGGATGTGCTTCAGTGCTGCTTCTGTATTCTGAAATATGAACATTTGGTTTATTGAGTTGAATGTTTTCATAACCTGGAAAATGATGAAAAAACACATTTTAATAAATCCTAACAGTTCTTAAAAACAAATGGATGCAAATGCAGAGAGGAGGAAAAAATAACAGATATAGTAGGGGAAAAAAGGAACCAGTTATTTGGGAAAACTTTAAGGCAATGAAGGAATGGATGGTGGGATAAAAACAGGGATGAGAAACGAGTGAAGAGCAGAGAACGTGGAGAGTGTCTTTGCCCGAGGCTCTGTTGGATATGATAAAACAGAGGCTTGTTAAGGGGCGCTCTTGGTAACCACTAAGTGTGTGTGCGCATGTATAAAAACTTAAGATCCTCTTCATCTTCACACCTTGCACTTCTATAATTATGTCTGTCTCTCTCTCTTTCTGTCTCTCTCTCAGTCTCCCTCCCTCCTTAGCTTCAAACTATGCCAAGGGCTTTTACATTCACAGCTCCCATTCTGCTTCCTACTCTCTGTCACTTTCCCTATCTCCACCCATCCACACCTCCCACGAGGCTCTAATTATCAGATCTAAGTAGGTCCCAAAGAAGAAAAGGAGTCAGAAAAGAGGGAGGGCAATCAGCGAGAGAGTTGATAAGAGAAATGAGAAGGGTCAGTGAGATAGATCAAACAGCACAGGATGCGTTTAGAGAGATAGAAATGAAGGAGGGAAAAAGCATTACTGAGAATCAGAGGTGAGGTTAAAGAAAACATCGAGGCGGCGATGGAGACGGGAAGAATGAAGAGTTATTACATATTTGTGGGGAGAGGCGCCGACTTTTTTCAAACGTCTTAGCTTATTATGTTGTTATGATGAGTCATGCTATTGACAGATACTCTCCTTAGTGATTTACTGCAAGTGTTTGATTACATGACTGGAAGAGTGTCAGTGAAGCTCCCGGCATCACACGCGCACCGACAGACACATAAAGTAAAACACATACAGTTAAGCAGCTAGTTCAATCCACATCAAAGTGTAGTTTGTAGTTCCCATCTCTCCCACTTTAATATTCCCCCTTTAAAAAAAAAAAAAAAAAAAAAAGCCCTCCAAAAACTTCTACTTGTCTCTACACATGCAGATATTTTCAGTGAAATATGTCCTGGATTTTAAGATCCCCACAAATACACAATATGTTCACGTAATTAAATTTAGGAAAAACAACAGCAACATCTCTTTCCAGAAATTGTTTTCCTGTTGTTCTAAATAATCCATTTAACATGCTGTCAGTAGTTTTCACGGGGAACTAGAAAACTGGAAATAATTATTCTGAGCCACTGGAAAAGCTTCCTTTGCATTTAGTTAGTGTAATTTGTAAATTATGCGAGCGCCACAAATTAATTTAACCCCTGATTTATTGGATTGCAGTGGGAATCTGAGTAAAATAACTACTGATTTCCTTTCTTCTTTCATGGAACCTGTAATTCGAACCCCACTTATAGGTACGGCTTTGAAAGAGTGCAAAGTTTTCTGTCATTGTCTGCCATTTATGATTTGTATGTGTTTATATGTATGAATGTATTTGTCTGTGAATCTGCATTTCCTCCCCTGCTATTTGGTGCACCTCAGTCATTGAGCTAGACAAGGAAACAATAAATACACAGACATTAAACCTACCTAACACTGACATAAATCTCAACAGCAACAGCAAGCATCACTGCCAGCAGCATGAGCATCTCTAGCCAGCTAGGGGATATGCATGTGTTTGTCCAAACCAATAAAAGCCCACTTGGCCTCAGGAAGAGCTGGCAGTGATCGTACTGTTATACAAGTGTGTCTGAGTGTGTATGTGTACATACAAATATGAAAAATTAGAGCTAAGTAGCAAAAAACACAGACTACCACCATTATACACACTGCCTCGGTTGTAATTTCACTTCCGCATGGTGCATTTATAATCGGTATTTAAGCGAGATTTATGTATTTCTCCTTTTTCATGTTTATCTCTTCTGTCACAAAATATGATGTTTATTTAAAGGTGGTTAGGGAGGTTTTTTTGACTTCAACATACACGATGAATGATACCTCACAAATCTCTCAAAGAATACAGGGCTTGGTTGTGAGGTTATACAGGGAGTGCAGAATTATTAGGCAAGTTGTATTTTTGAGGAATAATTTTATTATTGAACAACAACCATGTTCTCAATGAACCCAAAAAACTCATTAATATCAAAGCTGAATGTTTGTGGTGGTAGTTTTTAGTTTGTTTTTAGTTTTAGCTATTTTAGGGGGATATCTGTGTGTGCAGGTGACTATTACTGTGCATAATTATTAGGCAACTTAACAAAAAACAAATATATACCCATTTCAATTATTTATTTTTACCAGTGAAACCAATATAACATCTCCACATTCACAAATATACGTTTCTGACATTCAAAAACAAAACAATAACAAATCAGCGACAAAAAAAGCCACCTTTCTTTGCAAGGACACTCAAAAGCCTGCCATCCATGGATTCTGTCAGTGTTTTGATCTGTTCACCATCAACATTGCGTGCAGCAATGTGGAGTACTTGGACGCGTGTGATGGAGCATTGTCCTGCATGAAAATCATGTTTCTCTTGAAGGATGCAGACTTCTTCCTGTACCACTGCTTGAAGAAGGTGTCTTCCAGAAACTGGCAGTAGGACTGGGAGTTGAGCTTGACTCCATCCTCAACCCGAAAAGGCCCCACAAGCTCATCTTTGATGATACCAGCCCAAACCAGTACTCCACCTCCACCTTGCTGGCGTCTGAGTCGGCCTGGAGCTCGCTGCCCTTTACCAATCCAGCCACGGGCCCATCCATCTGGCCCATCAAGACTCACTCTCATTTCATCAGTCCATAAAACCTTAGAAAAATCAGTCTTGAGATATTTCTTGGCCCAGTCTTGACGTTTCAGCTTGTGTGTCTTGTTCAGTGGTGGTCGTCTTTCAGCCTTTCTTACCTTGGCCATGTCTCTGAGTATTGCACACCTTGTGCTTTTGGGCACTCCAGTGATGTTGCAGCTCTGAAATATGGCCAAACTGGTGGCAAGTGGCATCTTGGCAGCTGCACGCTTGACTTTTCTCAGTTCATGGGCAGTTATTTTGCGCCTTGGTTTTTCCACACGCTTCTTGCGACCCTGTTGACTATTTTGAATGAAACGCTTGATTGTTCGATGATCACGCTTCAGAAGCTTTGCAATTTTGAGACTGCTGCATCCCTCTGCAAGATATCTCACTATTTTTGACTTTTCTGAGCCTGTCAAGTCCTTCTTTTGACCCATTTTGCCAAAGGAAAGGACGTTGCCTAATAATTATGCAAACCTGATATAGGCTGTTGATGTCATTAGACCACACCCCTTCTCATTACAGAGATGCACATCACCTAATATGCTTAATTGGTAGTAGGCTTTTGAGCCTATACAGCTTGGAGTAAGACAACATGCATGAAGAGGATGATGTGGACAAAATACTCATTTGCCTAATAATTCTGCACTCCCTGTATTGTAATGTGGAAAGTCAACTTTGAAAGATTTCAACCTCCACAGAGACTATTTTCTTCTTTTTCCACCATTTCCATTATGTCACTTTAAAAAAAGGAAAAAAATCTACATTTGTTTGAGAGTCACACAACCTCCAGTCTGTGCTGTTGGCAAACAGATGTACTATACTTCATCGCATTGAGAAAATGTAATGAAATATAGCAATTAGTCAATTTTTTATGAGTTTTCTGCTATGCTCGGGTCCTATTCTGCTATACTACTATAAATTTCATATTAGGCTGTTGTTAGCTGGTTGCCAGACAGTGTAATGACATCACGGTGTATCATCTGTATCATAATATTCAACTTTTGAGGAAATTAATTTGATTTTGTTTTCACAAAATGAAAATAAAGTGCTTCTTCAAGTGTTATATGTGTATAAATACACTTATATGTCCTATACTCGGTTATTTTGGCTCATTGACTTTAAGGCAATTATGATATCATAATATCTGATATGGATAAGAACCTTTAGTGACCTGGATACCTGTGTGAAAGAGTGGTTGGTCAACTTTTTATTATATAGTGCAGTGCGGTGAGCTTGTATGCATGAGCCTCTAGACCAAGGCTCACAGTACAGGTTTGAATCTGCTGATTATGTAATGATTTTGCAGAAGCAAGTCCTTTTCAACCAACTTTTAATGTAAAGAGACATTTTCTTCTAATCTTTTCATCAATCTGAAAGGATAGATTTTCACCTTTAATGTTTTATCCAGATTTCAACAATGTTTTAATGTCTGGCAAAGACATTAAAGTTTTTCAGTCTTTTCAGCAGCAATGCATATTTTTGATCAAAATGCAATTTAACCATTCTACTAAAGTGGAAAACTAGTTCAGTCCATAACATTTTTAGTTGATGACATTCATTTTATACTGTAATGTGATTTTGTTTTTGTACATACAGTAAAATTTCTGTTAACCTTAGTCTACACGCATGTGCAAAAGAAGGGGAATTTTGCTCATCTCAAACACCACGGTGCAATTTAACTGCGCTTGCATGCATGCATCTATTTCCTGTGATGTTTGCGTGTGTGAAATCCTGTCTCCTCGTCATCATATGCGGCTATCAGTGTTCATCTGTGTCTTGAAAATTCAGCATAAGTCCCTGTGTTAAGTCATACTCGGGTGCTTTCCATGCCTTCATTTCCACAAACCAGATCAAATTCATTGTCCCCCATTGTTCAAGTGTATTAACTGGAAGAGACATGATTAAAAATGGATTGCATCTCTCTTTGCTCTCCCACTCATTTTCATTCACCAAATATGACCCTTCGTTCTTAGGAAAATGAGATTTGGAAGAGCAAACACGCATGCACCGCAACTTCCTTCCTCTCCTTCACTGCTGAACTCCCTCACCCTGTGTGTCATTTATCTATAATGACTTTGTGAATAGTGTCACAGAGCGTTCCCCTCTCTCACCACACAGCTATCCAGTCAGTCACTCACTTAGCCTAACCCAATCAAGTGGCTTTTAATGAACTTCAAACAAGTGTTATCACCCGGTTCAACGTGCGCTATGCTTCACTCCCCCCAGCTCCATCCGCGTGGGGGCTCACCTTATCTGCTCTCCCTCTTTTTACCGTCTTTTCTTCTCCTTCTTTGACATGCTAAAGCCCGTCCTGTCACATACACTTAACGGTGTTTTTTTCCCCCCATTGCTGTGTTCTTTTGTTGTTCTTCTCCTTCATTTGACCAATTTTGCCATCTCTTTCTCTCTATTTCAACTACCTTCAGAGAAAATAGTACTTAGGGAAGCGCTGTTCTTCATTTTCTCTCTTTACCCTGCTTTACCACCCATTTTACCTTTAACTTCTGGTTGTCAGTCACTTTCCTGTTCTCCTGATAATGCTTTTTGTTTCAGTTATCCTCTGTGGTCTTTGCCTTTCCTTTTCTGTCCACCCCTTCCCCTCTCCTCACCTGTTCTCTTTTTCTCCTCTTCATCCTTCAGGCGAGTCATAGGTGCTCTATATTTAACCCGCTAGTCACACCTGAATTGATTGGCTGTTAATTTTAGACCTCCAATTGCTAAGTGACTTTTACCTCTGTCTTGGTCTTCCCCTTTCTCTGTTATTTTTTTTCACCTAACATGGGCACAAGTATCACAGAAAAAAATCACAAATTTTCCACAGCAGACCCTAGATTTTGAAAAGGAAATGCACAAATTCAAACTCAGAGCTCATAGTCTATCAGAATAAGTACCTTTTTTGTTATATCATTAATGCTCCTCTCCTGTGGGTAATGACATTAGAGTACCTATTGACCTTCACTCGTTGAATGTGAGCAGGCCACGGGCCTGTAGGAAACACAGCTGACCTCTACTCAACAGAAAATCGAACAAATAAAAGCACTAAACACTGAAAATATACTGAAGTGTCATTAAATTAAACTAATGTTTGTGAAGTACTGTTAGGTGGTATGCTATCTAGTGAGATAAATGATAAGTGTGAATGTCTCTGTGAATTTGCAGCTCATTGTGTGTTAGTCAGATTTTAGGAAATGCCCTGATGCAAGCAGCAACTTTCCTTACTGCCTAATAAAAAAATTAAACCGATTTAAATTGTTTTCTTTTTATTCACATCATGAAAAACAGCATAGGTATGAACTTTTTTTGCAAAAAACAGTCCTATAAGCAAGACTGGGCTAGCCTCGCAGGAGATCAGTGCTGCATTTGACCCCAATGATGGGAAAGAGTGACACATCTTACTGGGAATATCAAGAGAACCAAAAGGACAAAAAAAAAAAAACGACTTTCACTCCAAAACCAAAAAACTATTTTGGTCTCTGTGGGTAGCTAGCCTATGCATTTGCACTTTTCATCCAGATATGGGAGTTGAGGGATTTTGATTGGCAGGTGTCTCAACACAGTCAGCTATAACTTGTTGGTGTTTGCTAATTGAAGTTGATGGACCTGTGCACTGTGTTTGTGGTCTCGGTTCCTTTTTGAAGAATGTTTAATGGGATAATTTGACAAAAGAGATATCCTTCTCTTTCAGTTTTGCTGACAGATATTTTAGGATTTTACTGGTTATTAATTAGCAGGCGTGTTTCTCTTACTTGTGAATCCATGTTTTTAAAAAGCTTTCATTCATCTTTCATATGGTCTGTGGATTAAATGAAGTGCAAGTCACTTTAAGACAGTGCTTACACTGCAGAAATCAACTGCACTTCTAACAACAGTGAAGTGGAGAATGCATTTGAATCAAAATATACAAAAGGCTTACTTAAGCAAAAGCTCAACAGCGACACTGTTGGATCTCTTTGAGTAATGAGGTTTTATTTGCAATTTGGCATTAGACCCACTGACCACCTTTCTTGTTTCTCTGCTGCTTTGCCTCCAGGGGTGTCCCCAGTTGCTGCCTGCAGAAAGGATACTGGTGCCTGTCAATGTGGTGAAGCCCATCACCCTACGGGCTAAAAACCTTCCTCAGCCACAGTCTGGACAGAGGGGTTACGAGTGTTTGCTCACCATCCAAGGAAACGAGCACCGGGTTCCTGCCCTGCGCTTCAACAGCTCCTCGGTGCAGTGTCAAAACACATCGGTGAGAAGAGTCTGTCTGTGGGTGTCTGTGTGTTTTCAGTGTCGCAGCTTGTGTGACATATTATCCTTGACCACCACCAACCTACACCTATCTTTGTACAGATGGCCCATGTCTGCAAACTTTTTCTATAAAAGTTAGATTACCTATAAAAGATGTTTTTGCAATCTCTCTCCTTCACATACAGCCACATGCACACACTGATTCCAGCTGAGGGATTTTTGGTCTTCCAGCTAGACAGGTGGTAGATGAGATAAGTGCCTAACTTTGTCTCTAGCTGCAATGATTCTCCATTCACTGACTGAATAATGCATTGACAGGAACGAAGGATGAGCATGAAAAAGGCTTTATGCTGGTCTTGATGCTAATTGTCTGTTGATACAATAACATCCCATCTTCCTGTCTATCTTCATCACTCGAAGTGTGTATGTCAGTAAAGATGACTGTGGGATTTGTGCGCATAATCACTGCACATTCCAAATATTGTACTTTGATTGAGCTGTGAAGGAGGGAAACTGTAATTTAGCAGAAAATGATGATTCCTGCACCAACCCTCCATTCTGCTAGTGTTACAGAACCAAATGAAAAATAATCTCTCAATGCTCGCTGGTGTGTATAGTGTGCGTTTGTGAGTTTAAAGCATGTGTGTTTGAGTTTGTGTGTGTATTTTCACTGTGCGCGCGTGTGCACATGTGTACAGCAACTTGTTGAGGATGGATTTTTGCATTTTCAAAAAAGTATTTTGATACCACAGGCTTTTTCAAACTTAGAGAGAAACAGTTAAGACTTTGTATCTCTCATTTGCTTTTCCCATGTCTCTTCCTTCCCTCTCTGGTTGCTATGGTGATAGTATTTCTATGATGGGATGGAGATGAGCAGTCTTCCCGTGGAGCTGACCGTCATCTGGAACGGAGATTTCAGCATCGACAACCCCGCCCACAACAAAGGTAAGCATGCACAGATGCATGAGCATCTGTGTAGGCACAGGCACACACATGTGCATACATGCACATCCACACACGGACACACGCACACGCATATCAGCTCTTTCCATATTTCTCGTAGTATCATAGAAGAACATATTGAGTTCACAGTCTCTTACAAACTCACTTAAACACACATGTGCATGCACACATAGACACACTCCAAAGCTGCTGCTTCCCCATTGTTGCCCTTGGAGCCCATCTCCATGGCAACAGGCGGGTGGTGTGCTGAGGTGCAGCATCCATTCCCTGATGTTGCCATGTAGTGGTTAACTTTACCACATCCTCTCATACGCTTTCGTTTTGTCTCCCCGTCTGCCTGTCCAGCACATCACTGTTGTCTTTTTGTCTTTTTTCAAACTCTCTAAATTTAGTTTTCTCACTACCGTTCAAACATAATGTCCCCCAATTCTGCTGTTTCTATTATTTTGACACCTCTCTATGAGTTTGGCAATCTTTCAGTCTCCATCTCCACTGCCTCTCTCCTTTATTTTATTCATTCAGTAAAGCGCACTGACATAAATTTCACTTCAGCCAGGACCACTATAGGCATAAAAGAGAGTATTTCTATCTGTACTCATTCTTATTTTGTGGTATGGCTCTGTTCTCTGTCCCAGAAATTGGAAGAGCAAATGCAAAAAAACCTTTGCATCATATACAAAACAAATGAGAAAACATCAATGACAAAAAATGTGGCATTAAGTTAGAAACAGCATGAGAGATGCTATAAGGCATGTTGCAAAGTGGCTTGCAGATGGTCAGTAACCGTGGGTGGGTTAAAGCAGCTTAAAAATCACCAACTAGATGTTTAAATTGGTATCAGGTGAAGCCATCAGCTGGTGTGAAGCACTGAGCTCAGCTGTTTTACTATGACTGTAACTGAACTTGCTTTTAGGGCCTGTCTGATATAACACTAACTACTAAGCCCTAGTAAAGAAATTACATTTATTATTTCTTTCTCTATATGTAGAGAACAGGGGAGTACATTACATTTCTCTATTATTATTATTATTTCAACCTTTCTTAGTTTTTTTATGTCCAACCTTTCATCCTTTCATGGTATATCAGCACTGGGTTTTTAAGAATTCAGGATTCAGCTGCTGAGCTTGATTCAGTTTGGCCACTGACAATCCACCACTTTAAGTGATTCATGCTGGGGGTTATACTACTCTGACAGGAAAACAGCTTATTTTAACCAAAGGCAGTGGAGTCAGGCATAAGAAGCATGTTGTTAAAATGTGTATTATATGCCAAAATGACACTGTGCTGTAAGGCAAAGTTTGTAGAGTGTTTGTGTGTGTTTCTGGTTGTGTGCATGAGTGTCTGAGTCAAATGTGCTCTACAAAACATATCCTTAAGCATAACTGCAGAATCAAAGAAGCAACAGAAGTTAGAGAACCTTGAACTAGAGACTCCTCCACTACTCTCTTCCTTCCTTTGTTTGCTTGTGGAGGAAGAGGCCTATAGGGCTTTTTAAAAAATTTAGTTATTTTTTGATGGGCAGATCACATACAAAATTAATGGCAATTAAAAAGAAAATGGTTGCTCTGTTGCCATGGAGATGATATGTTAAATGTGCGGTGGGTGAGGAGTGGCAGGCGGCAGTAGTGTAGGAAACTCAGAGGCAGGGTGGGATGCCTAGGGAGTGTGTAGAGATGATGATGGAGCGATAATGAGACAAAGATGTCAACAAATGTCTATCATAATATTCAGTTTATTTATTATTTTTTTGCATTGTTCAAACAGCTTTATGTAGATGTTGAGTGATTTGGGTAAACTATAAAACAGTTTCTTTTGTGTTTTGAAGTCTTTTGTTACTTTATTTGATTTTTGCCCAGAATAATTTTTAGCTGCATTTGGAGTCATCATTTGTAAAAAGCTTGTTCACTTTTCTCCCTTCTTTCTCCCGTCTATCTTTGTCTTATCTCCTCCCGCCTGCGCAGTCCATCTATACAAATGCGACGCCCAACGAGGAAGCTGTGGTCTGTGTCTGAAAGCGGACCCTTTGTTTGGGTGCGTCTGGTGCAAAGGAGAGAACCGCTGCACCCTCAAGCAACACTGCGCCAATGAGAACACGTGGCTAGAGCACAACGGCATCAACAGCAAGTGCACCCACCCACGGATCACCAAGGTGAGACGTATGCATCAGCGTCCACATGTGTTCACACAGTTTACACGTTAGCACATATACGGACCAATCAATCCAGCTATTATTGTAAAAACCTTTTGCCTGAAAGGCCATACATACACACCTTAATTATAGTGCGCTCGTGGGAACATAGTCATACTCATCACCTCACTGACGGTGTGGCAGTCGATCATCTCAACATAATGGCAGAGGCTGTGAGTCATTATCAGCTATTCAGTCTGACACCATTTGTGAAGAAGGATATGTTTTACACCTTTTTGTAGTGCAGCAACACATCACAGGAAAAAAAATAAGTTTCAATGATAATGGCATACGAGAACTACAATTGCAGCAGTCGTGTAATTTAGCATTTTAGATGTCTTTTCTTCAAACCGTAGGGGGACAGTAGTTATTTTTTGCCAACGTTAACTCGAAATGTCAATGTACAAACACATATACAGATCTAGAGAGACAAATCATCCTCACTCTTGTTAGTTATCAATCAGCTGCACAGATGTTCAGGTGAATCCCTGCTTAACCCAGCGCCATGTGGGGTAAATAGACTTGACCTGTGCAAGACACATAAAAAGGGTGAAAGCAGCAGTGATAAGGGTCAGCAAGATGAAGGATAATAGGACATAAAGGAAAGATGGATGGAAAGCTGCCAGATGAAGGAAGAGGAGGGTGGATTTGGGGGAAGGGGGAGAGGCAGTGATGGATGGCTAGGCTGAGCCAGAAAAGAGTCACATGAGGCTGAATGACTGAAAAGAGTCCCCCCTTTTACCCGGGTCCACTTTTCCAGTGATGGATATAAAGGTCCACTCTGCATCCTTTTCCTGGGAGGAGAGTTGAGGGCAGATGATGACTGACTGTGGATGAAACATAGAACAGATAAAAACGACAACGAGGGGAATGCCTTTTGTTGTCCTGGAGATTGATACGGACAGAGAGTGGGAAGAGGGGTGCGGAAATGGAATCTGACCCTCTATCATCCTGGATGTAGCGGCATTCAAGTAACTGCCTGATCACAAGGAATCTGGCTGCTCGCTCATGAGATGTTAACCTGATGGGTTACGACAGAATCGTCTAATTTCCCCCGAATTGCTTCTAAATAAAGGAGCAAGACAGATAGAGGGAAACAAACATGGGGGAGTCATAAGAAGAAAAATAAAGGGGCTTATTGTAATTACTCGACCCTCACAGATGACCCAGAGTACTGTCATTATTTTTATTCGTTCAAAATCAACTCTTAAGAAGAGTGATGTCATGATGGTAACATTTTGTCCCCCCCCCCCTTACACTTATTTAAAGAGTCTGGATCAGTCATTTGCACTCTGTCATTCCACTTCTCTAATGTTTGTCTTCTCCCGGAGCAGTGGATTTATTCTTGGAGATGGGCCTGTATTTCTCCTTACATCCCCGAGGCTGCAGCGGGGACATATTGCAGCCTTCTCACGTCCCCCATAAAAACTGTCAGTGGGTGAGGAGTGAGGACTTTCCCAAGACAACCCAGGCCCTAATGCATTCTAATACGCTTCATTATAATGACATCTCCCATCAACAATGAGAGGGTGAGACTCACATAGAAAGATGAAAAGTGAAAAGGAGAGAGAGAGAGAGGGAGAAGTGATTAAGTGTTTGCCTCTACCCAACCGTCAATTATCTTGTCAAAGTCACAAATCTAATCAACGCCTCATTGCGTCTCTCCTCTTCGCTCTCCCTTCTCTCTCTTGGTTTCTTTTGCTTCTTCCTTCCCAGCTTCCCTCAAAGTCCTTCTCCCGCTCCATATTTGTTAATAAATTGAGAGCCACGAGGCATTGTGTGCAATCTTTTTAATTGCATGTATTGTAGCCCTGTTCCCAGAAGGCTCTGTTTTTTCATTAAGATATCAGCAGGGAACTTTATTAATCAGCGACGCCGAAGCATACGATAACGATATCTCCCATATGACAGTCGCAGGACTTGTGTTGTGCATGACCTGGCTTGAGTTTGCCTGAGTTATTTGACTGGTGAGTTCAGTACTCAAATAGTCAAATTAAATGCTTTTGACGTGCTTGCGGTAGTGACATACGGAAAGTCGCGCTTTAAGCTATGAGATAAAGGCAAACACACTCACACCGCACTCTACCTGTGAAATGACAGTCACCATTAAAGCTGGGCTCCTGCCTGCAGCATGAAGCCTAGAGGACTTTTATTTGGCAGAGACAGATAGACACAGACTATTCTGTGTCCATCTCTCACATCCATCCATCTGGACGGGCCTGATGATGTGTACTCACACGTACACTGACTGGCCAAAAAGTAATTGTGTGAGTAAAGTGTTGATGGATGTTGGAACCACATCATCAACAATGAGAGATGTTACTGATAAATCAAAGGACATTGTGATTACTGCAAAGGTGTCACCCGATGCCATGATATAAGTTAATCTTATGAAATACTTCACAGTAGATTTCAGTGTACACCAGATAGAGAAATGACAGTTGTTGACCCCGAGTCTTGACCCTTTACCAATCACTGCATCGGTCCCGTTCCCCAAGCTACAGACTGCTACCTAATGTGTGAACTTGAGCGCTTATCCCCAAGGACCTTGTGAAAACCAGCCATAAACTAAAGAGTTGACTACCATTTGAAACACCCTTGTGATATTATTTTTTTGTACAACCACAAATTTATAACATGAATATTTTTGTGCCATATTCTGGTTCATTCAGATTTCACATTGTTTTGCATGCCTATTTGTTCATTTGAGATAAGCCTCAAATACAGTTTTCTTTTAAAATAATGACCTCTAAACCTAATTACACAGATTTGGATAAAGAATGGACAGGGTTGTCCAGTTAATGGAAAGCTAATGGAAACATGTGAGAGATTTATTATGTTAATTCATTAAACTATCAATGAATTATGGATTAACTTACTACTTAACAAAACTAACTAAATTATATATATTGTCTCATTGCTGTTATCATGCACATTACCTTGGAGAATTAGCTTTCCACCACTTTCTATTTTTACATTGTCAGGAAAATAATTGTGTTGCGTAAAAAAAACGAAACTAAATAATGTTCATAATCATCATTTCCAACAGATCACCCCTCTGCGAGGCCCCAGGGAAGGTGGCACACTTGTGACTATCCATGGTGAGAACCTGGGACTGGACTTTAGGGAGATTCAGGGTAATGTGAAGGTGGCTGAAGTGGATTGCACTCCAATACGTGAGGGCTACATCCCTGCTGAACAGTAAGTCACATGTTGATCACAGTAAATGGTAAAAAAATAAGGTAAATGGCCTGCATTTGTATAGCCCTTTTCTAGTCCTTAAGGACCCCAAAGAGCTTTCACATAATGAGCAATTAAAAAAGGTGACATGACTAAGCATTAAATAACACATGAAATGGTCATTATCAGCTTAAAAACATTCATTCAGAGCTGCAATGCCAAACCTTTGACCTTGTGGTAATGAGTGTAATCACACAAACACTAATGCCGGTTGCTTACGATGAGGAAAAACCCCTCTAATGGTGTCCATGTTTGTCCTCACCATTGCTAGCTTCCCTATTTTAGGCTGTAATCCTTCTCTGAATGAATGAAATAGATCAAAAATGTATCCAATGTTCTTGAGGTTCTAATACAAAAGGTTCCCCCTAATTTCCATAGACTATTCCATTGAGTGTGATAGTTTGTCTCAGTTCTGGCACACCAATCAATAGAGGTTGAAGTAACACAGAGATAGGTTACAGCTCTTCACACTATGAAAACTGTATCCACTGGAGGGACCCCACAATACTCAAGATAGGTCTGAAAAGTTCAATTTAATTCAATTTCAATTAAACTGACACTCAGTTTATGAAAATGTCACGCAATGCTTTAGCTACTGTTGTTAGCTAAGGCATTTGTAGCCTACAACCAAGCTTCTTTCAGCTGCTCCCTTATTTACAAGGGGATGGCACCGTGGCTGGATGCACATATTTGATTTGGCACAGATATTTATACCAGATGCCCTTCCTGGCACAATCCTCCGAGGGATTTGTGTCTATTCCCAGGCTCGAATGGGAAACCCTTTATTTATTAGGTGAGTGCGTAAACTAGGGTTGCCAACTCCCTGAAAAATAAATAAGGGACACCTCGTGGCCAGGGCCGGGCAACCCAGTTGTCTTCACCCTTCCCAGTGTGGTAGCTCTTTTTTTGTGTGTGTGAAATTATTTTTTAACCATTTGACTTGAATTTGATTTAAGCAGATGCATATTCTTTGTGATATGACCATATGGGAAACAAATGATCATTTAGCCATTTATTTTTAGCTCAAAATGACAACATTAACACAGTAAAACAGGTCTCTTTCTTAAACAGAAGCCTGTCATGCTTAACTTTTGAGAATATAAGTAAATCTTTCTTTAAAAGAACTCTGTCCTGCTTAACTTAAAATTATATAAATTAATAGAAAGCAATAGAACGAAAAATATTCTTGTAACAGTGCACATTTAGTGCATTTAGTACAATTGGCTTCAGTTGAGGTATTATTTCAGCTTTTCTAATGCTAATCAGCTGCTCCTGTTTGTAAACCCGCTTGTTCCCATGATTACGCACCTTAACTCATCATCATTATTCATCTATGTATTACTTTTATGTATTATTCATCTATTTGTTGTAATCATCCATCCTTGCAGTTGTTTATTACACAAAATAAATGATATTATCACACTTCTGGCCACATAGCGCTGATATTCACCGCACATGCCCATATTAACCTTAACCAGAGGGTTTAAACAACAAACCAGTGTTTACATACCATATCTGCTTCTGCCGTGGCCTGGTGGACAAAAAATTGGTTAAGGGTTCCCCGAGCTTTCACGCCCCTCATGTTCTTCTTGTGCCCACCACTAGAAGCATGCCTATGGAAAAAGTGCGCCGGCACACAGTGCAGTGCGCTTTATAGGTGTTATCGTGCACTTTCCCAGCCAGGTGTTTTCCTTTTCCCAGTCCTCCCTGTACTTTTGCAGCCTTTTTTCTTTTCTTTCTCTGAGGGGAACAAACATTGCTGCTCTAACGCTGGGCTTACACTGTGCGATTTTTGGCCCATTTTGAGCCGATTTTTGAGTCGTGCGACCGATTTGGTGATCGGCCCGATTTTGGCCTTCATCGTGCATCGTGTAGTATACGTGGGGTAACGAGAAGCGATTAACACCTCACGACCAGCTCCCGATCATCAATCGCTCGTGAGGGTGTCACCACAGCCACTCACACTGCTCATGCGCAAACACGTAAACATTGGTGAAAAAGACGGCGCAGCACGGCTGTGCAGCGTGTGATCTGGACACAAGTGATGGAGGCACTTGTAGAACTTTGGAAAGCTCATCCGAGCCTTTTCGATGTGGCATCACAAAATTATCACGACCACAACAACCGTGAAAATAGTTGGATTTACACTGCTGCTCAATCACAGCTGCCTGATCATGTTTTTCATTAGCAATTTAGCAAAGTTGATGGTGGTGTGTCTGTGTGAGTGAAAGACAGAGAGAGCGAGCGACAGATTTTCTGTTATAACCTTCATGTTATGTTGGCACAGTGTGAGCACTCAGGTCGCATCAGAGCATCGGGCCGTATAGTGTGAGACCCTGCATCGTGACCTGCAAACTTCTAATCCCTGCGAGTCAATCGTGCAGTTTGAGCAGGAGCTGAATAACGCGACTGAAAAAAATCGCAGTGTCGGCGTTTGTTTCCCTGTTGGCCATGCTTGTTGTTGTGGTCATCTGTTGTCTTCCGGTATTTTCTCCGCAAGCGACCTTTCCTCGACCAATGAGATAATCTGAATTGTCATACTCGAATTGTCATAAGTGTGCTGTCAGCTCATTGGTCACAAAGCAGGAGAGGGGCTGGGAATTATGTTTTCAAACAAAGCGTTAATTCCATTAACATTTATAGACTACTTTTGATTCTCACTGTATTACGGGACAAAGTGCGTCCCTTATTAGCTCAATACGGGACGTGTACTTTTGTTTCTAAATACGGGACGATTCCGTTTTTTAAGGGACGGTTGGCAACCCTAGCGTAAACCTCGACATTATGGAATAGTCTAAAACCAGCCTTTGTACTAGTGATGGGATTTCCGGCTCTTTTTAGAGATCCGGCTCTTTCGGTTCGGCTCACTAAAAAGAGCCGGCTCTTTCGGCTCCGAACCGGCTCTTCAGGTTGTTTTGTTGCTTTAATTAATTTATTATTAACAATAATATAAAATTATGCACAAAAGGAATTACTAACGTAAAAACAAGTGGTTTTATTTATATATGTTTATATATAAATATATGCGGTGGCCCCTAGAGACAAAACACGTACAAACTCCAAAACACATTTCTAGCATGAACTGAACTTCCAAAGCAGAGCTACTAGATCACTTAAATTACACAATTGAAAGCATGTGTGTATTGTTTGTGTATTTATACACAGGCACTCATATATATATTCAAATAATTTAAAAAAAAAAGTTCATTTACCTGTTATTACCACACACCAAATCCGGTCGTTGGTACTTGCTGGCTTGTGTAGCCACAAGATAACAAAGGCTCAACACTGCGCCCAGCATCCTGGAGCACTTCTGTTGTCTTTTGTACGTGTTTTGAGTTTTTATGTGCTTCTGAGTTTTTACGTGCTTCGGAGTTTGTACGTGTTTTTACGTGTTTTGGAGTTTTTACGTGTTTTGGAGTTTGTACGTGTTTTTACGTGTTTTGGAGTTTGTACATGCTTCAGAGTTCGTACGTGATTTGAAGTTTGTATGTGCTTTGTCTCTAGGGGCCACCGTAAATATACTTTTATTTATTCACTCCACATAAAATGTAATAAATAAATCATATAATACAAAAATCAACTATTCACATTTCAAGTTTTAACTATTTAAATTTTCAGCTTTTTCCTTTCACAAATTTAAAGTGAAAAGAACACCTGCAAACCACAACACAATTAAATATAAATTATAATATGAAAACTAAAAGAACATGCATATTCTCTGTCATATGGACCTGCATGAATAAACTTTCTCAATCCTTTATCATCTGCAACCGAAAATAGTTGTGGATGATTACTATACCTTTCTAATGTTGTTGTCCCTGCCTCTCTTTCTCTCTCTCTGGCTCTGTTCCTGTGCTACTGAGTGTAACTACCGCCCCTCCCCCCTCTGCCCAGCGTAAAGCACAAGGCTCGCGTGCAGAGTGAAGCGGAAAAAAAGTGCGAGAGAGAGGCTGAGAGAAAGGAAAAAAAAAAAAAAAAAACACGTGACGGCTCGCGATAAGGAGCCGGCTCGCGTCGTTCACGTCAAAGAACCGGCTCCAAGAGCCATTTCGTTCGCGAACGACCCATCACTACTTTGTACATTTGACTCTTATCAGTGACAAAATGCGTGCTGGACATACTGGCATAAAAGATATCAGGATGATACGTTTTTTTCCAGCAGATTGAATTAAGAACTTGCAGAACAAAGTTAGAACTTAGTGGAGAGGCATTAATTCATTTTCCTGAGTGGGATTTAATTGCACTGTCTTTACCACTACTACAGGAATGTCGCTAGAGACATTGTATTTAAAACTCTGTCATGTTGCAGAATACAGAGGGACTGATGTGGCACAGATGTTCTCAGTCAGCACTGTGTGAACTCCCTTGGCAAAGGCTTGAATGTAACGAATGTTAATTCAAATGGAAAAATCCTGCTCTGCATTTTCAAGCCCAACCTACAGCAGGAGTCTGTTGATACTACGTACTAAATATTGAAGCATATTATATAGATTCTGTGTGAGCACAGTCACAGACCTTTGCTGTTATGGGATTTAAACTGAAAGAACTTTGACCACAGCTGAACACTTCATGTCCTGAAGGGCAAAACACTCCCCTAAGCACACAAACAGCACTTAGTTCAGTGTGTTAGCAACTTGACATATCCTTAACAATTCAATGTAGCGTGGTCTTGGTGGTTGCATAAGAGATATGATCTCAAAGTTGGCATAATCTTCTGACTAGCAGAATGTATATGAATGTAAACTAATTTAAAGTCAGAGCAGTGCACTTATACAGTAGAAGCAATGCTGTGGGTGACAGAGCACAGTTCCTCCCTCAGTAGCACACACAACTCCAATAATCTTTTTTTTTATTTTTATTTTTTATTCAGGAGGTTACATTTAGTTGACATACGAGTTTAATCCAGCGCTTTGGCTCCTTTCAGGTGCGGTCTGTAAATTATTAAAACTAGTTTAAAGTTGGCTTATCAACAGACCCCGTGCTTCTTCTGCTGAGAAAGAAAGTTGTGTGCCAGCACTTTCTAAGCAAATGCTGACCCAGCAGAAGAGGTAGCTGCATTTGAGGTCATATGTAAAAGGATGGAGACTTTTTGCTTTCTCTCCTACAAGTTGGCAGCGCGGGGGAGGTGAAGCTGTTGGCAAATAATGCATTATTTTATCAAGCTTTAAGACAGGTCTAGCTATAAATCTATTAAATAACCTGCTTTGCATTTCCCAGCGACGCCAACTGGTATAGTACAAGTAACTGTGCAATTACACATGCTTTGTTACATATTCTACAATTGTGCCAATGTTTGTTTCCAGGATTGTGTGCGAGATGGGTAGAGCTGAGATGAGCCAGTATACTGGGAACGTGCAGGTCTGTGTCGGGCAGTGCACATCTGAATTTATGGCAAAATCCTCCAAGTACTACTACTTTGTGGTGAGTGTTAACTTCTGTTGTTTTTGTGTAATTGTATGTGGAGTTTTGCAGACTTTAAAAAACTAGCAATTTGATGGTTAAAAATTGAAACGTGTGCTTCTATTAGCAGAAGGGCAACTATACTGCATGTGTCACCCTCGGCATGTTAGCACCTTGCTTGTAGCTGATCAGTCTTCTCACCTACTGTGTTAAGTAGGTGAGAACATGTATGTACATGTTGCTTTTTTGGCTGTGTTCCAACATGGTGTGGTTCTCACTGAGAGTCTGCTTCTCAGCTTTTCTGTCATGCATGTATCAGTCGTGAGACATGACTGACAGTTACTAATGAGAAGAAAATGAAGAAAAAACACGAACGTTGATAAAAAAACCCCCGAAGTGAATAACAAATAAAAATTGAACATTAACACATGAAAACACACATTACACCTTTTTTAACATTCACTCTGCGTATAATTATTCTCACACTTTCGCTTTCTGAAATAAATTAGCAGTTGTTAATGTTATGTACGTATTTTATGCTGTGTTATCATTTTTACTGCTATCCATTAATGGGTGCTGGCTGGGTTTATTTCTCAATGGGCTCCCTGCACAGGATTATAGGATGTTAGGTCTAGATGTCCCACTACACAGCAGGCTAAGGATGAGATTATAAGAACACGAAATGGACTGGAGGAGGATTTACTTTATGCCCCACTTCCCCTGAACTGCATCTGCTGCTACTGTTACTTTAATTTACAAAAGTTTTTCATCAGAGAACACGTTAAGTGGAATCAGTGGGTGCAGGTTAAAGTACAGCACTGTGGAAAAGTCTTGAACTATCCCTACTTTCTTTCTAATTTGAGCGAGACTTTCTGGCCATTTTCAGGGGAATGTATTTCTTTGTTTGTCAGACTGCTTATGAATCAGCTATAAGTGACTTTCTTACCAACAGGCTGTTACAATAACATTTATTTTTTTATTGTTTTTACCAGATTCCAAGGATTATCAGTCTTACGCCAAGCCGTGGGCCAGTCTCTGGGGGAACTGTCGTCAACATTACTGGCAGCCACTTTGATGCTGGGAGCAATGTGTCAGTCATGTTCAAGGACCAGCCGTGCACTTATCAGAGGTTAGTTGGAACAAGCCAGCGCTGACCCCGTCAGTCACACTTTAACAGTCAATTAAACGGTCAGGTAAAGCTACTCTTTCACACTACAGGTACAAAACCTTTCTGACATCACAACAATATCTTACTTTTACACATAAAATGAAATATCACAATGCCCAAGGAGGAACTTTGCTACATTATGATTAATCAAGGGTTTGAGTACACCCATTGCTGAAAAAGAAAGTTTTGCAGCTGGACCCCGCACAAATGTTAAATTCAATTAAAACAACTGCATAAAGACAAATGAAAATTAATGCTAAGTACTTCAAATTGCCTTTGTGCTCAACCCTGTCACAGTAGCAGGCTGAAGGTCTACGTTTAACCATCTACACAGCTGCAGAAATATATTAAATACCTTGAGAGCAGAAATAGCGCTGACTTAGAGGTTTTCCAATTTTGAGATTCAAATTTCTACTCAGTGATGATAAATATTGCACCATAAATGATTGGGCAAATACAGCATCGTTGCAATGTACCATTTGGCATTGATAAATGCTCAGTTCTCAGTTCAGTCAATACATTATGGATCAATGTCTATTTAACCAACCATTCAAATGTCTTAACTATTACATCGTTTTTAGTGTTGGAATAATTTAGTAGTCTGCTTAAAAAAGGATATTGACTAGAGAGATGGCTTTTGGGTTTCTTTACATTTAAATACCACTGTACTGATTCCTCCTTTTGTCTGTTGAACTGTACCACTAACATATCAGTACATGTAACTAATGTTTCATCCTGTCATTGTTTTAGGAGGGGTGGCCTATGGCTTACTTGCCGAACCCATGCTTCCCTACATGGCATTGGAAATGTGTCTGTGTCTGTGAGCATAGATAGGGCCCACCTTCAGAAAGACCTCCAGTTTGAATATGTGGAAGATCCCACCATCACCAAGATAGAGCCTGAGTGGAGCATCTTCAGGTATACATTTTTGTCTGTTTACTTTGACTCGTTGCTCACTGCAGAGAGATATCAACAGAATATTTTGCGTCCTGTGGATGGAAATATCTCAGCAGCACAGGTTATTGTCAGATCCTTGTCAGGAGGAAATGAAAAGGTTTAATCGTCTACTGCAACATAATACAAAATTTACAGCGTACAAATTTTGCATTGGGTGCATAAACTAAGCAATGAATAAATAATTCAAATCACCATTTGTCAAAGCAATCTGAGCTGTCTTTTTTTTTTTTTTAAACCGTCTTTTCTTTTTCCCCTTCTTTTTCTCTTTCAGTGGATATACTCCGATCACGGTGACAGGAACTAATCTGGACATCATTCAGACACCACTCATCAGAGCCAAATACAATGGCCATGAGACACTCAATGTAAGTGAATGTAGATGCAGCGTGGGTGATCAAACAATCACCTCGTGGTTAATTGTGTTATTAAAAACACAATTAACCAAGATAGAGCCTGAGTGGAGCATCTTCAGGTATACATTTTTGTGTTGCAATGCATTCCATTGTTCACAGTTAGGTCCATAATTTTGCAACTTGTTGCTATGTCTTTGATCTCTTGAAATCTGCTTAATTTGTCATGGAATAATGAAATGACAGCCCACACCACTTTGTCCACTTCCTTTGTAGTCTAAAGATAGGTGCACATGTAATTCCTAAAGAGTTAGTGGTAAAGTGTTGTTACAGCCCTTGAGTCAAATGTGAAAGTCTGTACTTTAGTCAATTCTGGATTGTTTGATTTAAATATCCGCTGTGTTGGTACACAGAGGCAAAACCACAAAAAAATCAATACTTGTTGACCTATTTCCATGCAATTTTATTTTACTTTTACTAATGTGGCCCAGGAACAAAAGAAAGTGGCTAATTTAAATGAACACGGCGAGCTATATAGTCAGCCATAAAGTTTCATTTAGTCCAGAGCATTACTAAATTCTTTATTTGTAGGGCTAGGAAGAAAATTCAGTGGCACTGCAGTGCAAAATCAACAGGTTGCAACTGAATAGGGAATAATGTAATTCATCGCCACTGTGTAACAAATAGGAACTTTGATATTGAATTAGAAACCACAGTGATTAGCCTCTTTACCCAGGCGAGGATAGGTAATGCCATGCTTGGGGCTCTGCGATCTCTTTGAAATAAAAGGAAGTAACAAAAGGTGGTAATGCTATCTTTCTTGGTCCATTTAAGCATAGCCCGACACCACGTTTAACATCTGTGCTCAGATGTGCCTCTTTTAGGCATTGTATCTCAAGTGTCTCAGCGTGTCACGATATAGTCTCAATCTGACACAGCTCAGATCTAAATGAAAAGGAGTTAAAAATGGACATCCAAAGCATTTGTCCGCAAAAAGAGTTTTTGTTACTTTTTCTTTCTTTCTTTCTTTTCCTCTATTACCTTCTTGTACCAGTGCATGATCCTTGTCAAAGATGTCCTTGCAGGATTTGTCAATTTGATATTCAAGGAGCCAATTAGGGTGACAGGCAATAGTTTGAATGACTGCATGGCAGAGGTTAGTGTGAAAATGTGAAATGTCTGAGAATGAAACAGAAACGTCTGCGGAGGCGACCTGTGCCCTGACAGACGGAGAGGAATGAAAACGTTAAGGGGATGTTGAAAGGTGTGCGTCGTTTGACAATTGCGCGTCAGTCTGTCTTTGTTTTTAAAACTGGTTTTGACACCAAATGAGCAATTTAAATAACATCACATGTCAAATGAGAAACCTCAGCAAAGACGAGAATGAGGGGAAAAAACAGGAGTGGGACACAAAAAGATGTGAGGCGCTGTAATTGAGCAAAAAAGCGGGATCGAGAAAGATGACTGAGGGAATAAGAATTTGTCAAAGAGAGAAGAAAAGATCACAGACAGGAATAACAGGATGGAATAAAGAAGTGATGAGAGGCTGGGGAGGGTTCTTTGTGGAGGGTAAAGAAGGGATGGTAAGACTTAGTTATCACTCCTGAATCTTCACACATCAAAGCGTGATTGCGGTGAGACTGCACAAGCTTTCTAACTGCACCTCATTTAGTGGCTTCCTTTGAGGAAAATACAACAGGTTCTTCTTTGCACTTGGAAATGGAGGAGCTTCCAGTTTCTATTGTGTCTCCAGTGGGTTTAGTGAAATACACAAGTGTGACATAAAAGGCTGACACTAATGACTTTTGACTGTATGGGTTGGCACATTAGCACTGCCAATAAAGTGAGTGAGCTAACTGGGAACACAGTCAGGCAGTTTGGGTATGATGCATGCTGAGATCCAACCACGAGAAATTTGTTAATAAATAATCTATATTTTTGTATAAATGCAGTAATTTGCAGGCGATAAATTCACTTATGTGCTTTTCTTTGTGAATTAGTTCTGCGACATACTAGGTCCTACAACTATGGTGTGCCAGGCTCCAGAGCTGCCCATCAGCCTAGCCAGACACCAAGAAGTACCTGAAAGACCTGAAGAGTTCGGCTTTAAATTGGATGACTTGCAGATCACACTCAATAACACCAACTTCATCTACTTCCCCAATCCGGAATTTGAACCGATTAGTCCATCCGGAGTCCTGGAGCTTAAACCTGGATCGCCCATTATACTGAAAGTAGGAAGATATCACTCACCCGCATATACACTCAGTTTTCATTGTTATAATATTTTATTATCTTTTATTGCCTTTTGTCTGAATGTAAAGACTTTAAATTAAGATATTTTGCCAGTAATGATTGTGTATATCTTAAAATTCATATAGTACACAGCTTAGAAATGATATCTGTATCTTGGGTTAGTCTGTGAAAACTAACCCGAGATCAGTACCATGTCTCAGGTTAAATATTATAGGTATAGAAAGCTCAGCTTAAACTGATCATTTGCATACCCAAGTAAAATAAATTGTAGAGCATTGCACATAACATATCTTTGCCCAGCTTTGCAGTACGAATATATAGATAAACATAAACATATATCATTTGACTCTTATTTCTCTAACCCTTCCACTTTGACGCTGACAGCAATAACATCAATCATTATTCTTTTGAAGGGGCGGAATTTCCTTCCAGCGACCAATAGCGGAAATGGAAAGCTGAACTACACAGTTCTGATTGGAGAGAAGCCCTGCATTTTAACAGTGTCAGAGAACCAGCTCCTCTGCGAGTCCCCTAACCTGATTGGTCGACATAAGATCCTGGTGAGTGACACAGCACATGTCGCAACGTCAAGACATAGAGCAAGACAGACAAACGACGGAGAGGCAGGCAGTGTTGGAGAAGGCTGACAGACCTAAAAATCGATTGAGAGTTTGACAGACAGACCAACAGACATTCCTTGCGTTGCTTTCTATCCTTCCACTTGTCCACTCCCATTCAGATTATGGCTCTAATCCAATCAGCTGTGCGGTTAGTGCCCACAAGCAGACAAAACACAAACAAATAAGCCTTCAATAAGAAGCATTAGAGCCCCAGAAAACTCAATGAAGATTCCATTTGTGGTTTTAAGAGAGACCACTTTGAACAAGGCATTTCCTGATCTTACCACCTGAACCCAGCATCATAGAAAAAAACAGAAGTGTGTACACAAATCAATATGTCTGTCTGTGTGTCTGAGCTTGGACGTTGACTTAACCACATCAATGTAATAGCTATAATCTCCCCTTTTGTCTGTTACTGTCATAAGGCACGTGTGGGCGGCATCGAGAATTCACCAGGTTCGGTCCACATCACGTCCGACAGCCCCCTCAGCAGCACTGCAATCATTGGCATTGCTGCAGCCGGTGCCCTGCTCATCCTTGTCATCGTGGCAGTGCTCATTGCCTATAAACGCAAGTCTCGTGAGAGTGACCTCACCTTGAAAAGGCTGCAGATGCAGATGGACAACCTGGAGTCACGTGTGGCTCTAGAGTGCAAAGAGGGTAAGAGGTTCATGCTAGTGCAGATCAGTATATTCATTTTACACATTTGTTTCCAAGAACATCTAAAGAATTTTGGTTCATTAAATCTATTTACACGGTTTAATTAAATCTTTGTTAGCAATACTAGAAATTTCCTATTTAATCAATAGGTTATGAGAAAGCATTATATAGGAACAAGTCCATTTACCACATCATCATTGTGACAAGAACTTGTTTGTGATTAGGTAGGTTGTAAAGTTTTTTTTTTTCTTTTAAATAGTACCTAGTTTTCTATGGTACCTCCAATATCTATCCACTTTAACTTTTAGATTGCTGTCTTTGTGCTAGAGGAATTTAAAAACAAAATAGGAAAGAGGTACCTTTCATCAGGTAATAATGAGGACAGAAATAAAACAAAATCAAAAAGTAAAAATGTAGTGAGCCACAAGGAAATGCCCTTCAAAATTATACAGGAAGCAACTAAGAAACAAAAGGTAAGCTCATGCAGATAAACAGGAAGATAAAGATAGATAAACTGAAGGCAGGGTAGAGGCAAAACATCTAAGAAATAACATGTTTTGCTGGCAGACCATGTTAGATACTATTTTAGATATTATTTTATATGGTAAAATCTATATAATAATAGGTTATAGCCTAGCTAAGAGTTATGTAAGACTTATATGTATATATACTAATAAACAATTTTCTGTTTGGTTTATTAGCATTTGCAGAGCTGCAGACAGACATCCATGAATTGACCAGTGATCTAGATGGTGCAGGTATCCCCTTCTTGGACTACAGGACCTATACCATGAGAGTCCTCTTCCCAGGCATTGAGGAGCATCCTGTCCTGAGAGATCTGGAGGTATGATTCACCAATTTTTATTACAAAGGAAAATGCAACTATTCTTTCTTTCTTTCTTTCTTTCTTTCTTTCTTTCTTTTTAAATAAAATAAATAGGCACTTTTAGTCTATGAAAACATTCCTACTCTTTCAAATTGACTTTCTATTAGGATTCTCTGTTTGTGATAAATTGTTGACACACAGACTCTATATAAGGCCCCGAGTCATCCAGGCCGGTTGGTGACCACCAAGTACTTGTCGCTAAAGAAAAATTAATACTCCTCAACCAGTTGTGAATTGTTCCTGGCAGTCGCTGTAAAGTTGTTTACTAAGCACCAGTCATTCAGACCTAAAGACCAATCACACACTAGGTAAAAAAGGTGTTCCCTTTTACTTGTTAGCGAGTTGTCGTAGGAGGTTGAGTGTTGTTCCAAAAACAAGATTGAGATTGCTTTGGTCACTAGCAGATTGCCATGGTCTCCCATAGTTTGTTTGGAACTTATCTGCAAACCCTTGCAAAGTACTCACTAAGCAGCAGTGACTCTGTGAGAAGTGCAACACAAATCAGAAATGGAGGCCGTAAAGTGAAGTTTTCCACTAGCATGCCCAGGTCAAATATTTAGAGCATTTCAATTAAATAGAAAGCTGTAGTTTTCAATACATTCGTGAAAGAAGACAGCTGTAAATATAAGAACTTGTACCTATATTCTCATCAATCAAGTGTGTAACTGTACGTGTCTAACTGTTTATCCGTCAAATAACTGATGCAAAACAATTAGCCTTATTTGAAATTAGAGCAAAATGAGCAAGCAAATTAACAATGTGGTAGGGCACAGTGGGTGAAATAGACGCCGATGTTGTTTGTGTCGCTGTCTGGTAAACAAAACCCCTTTGACGGCCGACAACAACACGCTTTTTCAAAAACAAACAAGGCAGCCCTCAATTCAGGAGTGTGGTCTCATTAATAATTCTTAATGATACGAGAAGCTGTGCCGTTTTCTCTCCCCACCTTAAAGCAAATTAAAAGTCAATCACAGGCAGAAAAGCAAAAGAAAAAAAATCAAGTCATTTATCCTTAGTTGGTGACATTGATAGACAGCCGTAATTGACTAGGTCGTCTTGTTCCATTAAGAGAATGTTGGACCCCTATTTCACTGCCCTCAGGGTTAGCCTCTGTATCCTTGATGAGAATTTCCCAGTAATAAGCAATATTAATTATATTTTAATTGGCATAAATATTGAACTGTATAAGGAGCATAATGTGGGAAAGGAGCCTACTGAAAAAAGCAGCAAGCTTGTCTCGGGCTGCTGATGACTACTTAATTGTTATTGATGTATCAGATATCGCCGTATCAAGTTTTTGACTGTCTACTGTGGACGGAAGTAGCACAGGTGCTGGAAAGCTGGTCTAGGTTTACTTAAGCAGTTTTGTCAGTATTAAAATATTTGAAGACATGCCAGGTGCTAGAAATGTAAGTAGAAAAATTAGTCAATCAAAAGCCAGCACATACAGGTATAGCACACGCGGTGTTCCTTGCATGTCATGCAGTATGCAGCCTGTACACAAAGAAAACGATCTCACGCTCAACACATGCATACACCGACACACTACACATCTTGGCAAGCAGTGTGAAATTAGGCTTGCAATATAACAATAATTCCCAGCAGATTACAGCTACTTCCATGAAAGGTGGAAAGACAGAACATATGCTGGTTGACAGCTGCATTGGGTGCAAAGAGATGCCGTCTTACCGCGAGTGCTCTTGACAGATCAAAAGACATAATCTCCTTAGGTGCTATTTGTGTGGAAAAAAAATGGAGAAGAGAGGAATGTGTAGCAAGTTACTTGTTTAAACGGTGCAGGGATGATCTGGGCTCAGACAAGGGAAATTCACATCATTGCACTCCCTTTCAGCTTATATAGCAGCATCAAAATAATAAACATTCCCTAAAGAGGCTCAGTGTTTACTTGCCTTTATTCTCAATCTTTAGATGAAGTGCAACAAAGAGTGTAAAATGTTAAACTTCTCATTTCCCCAGATTCATCCTTTTCCCTTATTCTTTTCCTCCCCCTTTTTCCATCTTTTATTCAATGGGATGAACCTATTACTTTTAAACTGCACTTTTATGTAGGGAAATAGTGTATTTATTAATTTATAGTTTAATTTTTAATTTATAGTTTTTGTTATTACAAGTCTCGGTGCTTCTGATTAACATAAACACTCATAGTACGTGCAATTGCAAAGAAAGTGTTCTAAATGAATAAATATTTTGACACTTTTTTTTTTTTTTTTTACTGAAAGTTTTGTTCACAATTTTGATATTGACATCAACTAAATTCCAGGGAACAGAGAAAAACTAAACTGAAAAGAGAAAGAAAATGTGGGTGCCAGTTGCAAATGTCCTGCATATACATGCTTACATATACATTTAAGTACGAAAACGCATAGCCTATAAATGTTTTTCATACCTTTTCCTTGGTGCCTTATAATGTATGGACATTATAAGGCCTTGTGTGTTCTCCACTTATCAAAAAAAATTCTTTCAATCTGAACATTACGAAACCTATTTAGAATATTTTCTTGTTAAAGCTTTCTTTGCGGCTCTCAATAAAGTTTTTTATCAAGTACAGGTCATTCCACGCAATGCATTTAATAATGTTCCCAAGATACATAGTTTTAAAATTATGCAATACTTCAGGGGTTTGGAACTCCAGGCCTCCAGGGCCGGTGTCCTGCAGGTTTTAGACGTGTCCTTGATTTAAGTGGCTAAAGTATCTCCTCAACATGTCTTGAAGTTCTCCAGAGGTCTGGAAATTAACTAATCATTTGATTCAGGTGTGTTGACCAAAAGTGATATCTAAAACTTGCAGGACACCAGCCCTTGGCACCTGGAGTTCCCCCACCCCTGCGATACTTGATAGCCCAGAATATTGCCTATTACAAAGTTCATGTTCTTTCATATATGTTTTTTTTATATATTTAGATGATGTTGTCGCAAGCATGGCTTTTTTAACCACATTAATTTTGTACCCTGAATGCTCAGCGAAGGTATTAATTACATTAAACAAAAAAATGATAGTTTGAATTTTGTGGATATATGGTAAATGGTCTGTATTTGTATAGCGCTTTACTTGGTCCTAAGGACCCCAAAGCGCTTTACACTTTACACATCCACCCATTCACACACTGGTGATGGCAAGCTACAGTGTAGCCACAGCCGCCCTGGGGCGCACTGACAGAGGCGAGGCTGCCAGACACTGGCGCCACCGGGCCCTCTGACCAGCACCAGTAGTCAACGGGTGAAGTGTCTTGCCCAAGGACACAACGACCGAGACTGTCGGAGCCGGGGCTCGAACCGGCAACCTTCCGATTACAAGACGAACGCCCAACTCTTGAGCCACTATCGCCCCACAAGATATCGTATGACATCATCTGCAAAAAAGCTGATGACATGGTCTTTCCCTTTAATATTTATTCCTCTCATGTGCTCACTTTGTCATATGGGCTGTGCCAAGGGTTTAGTATATAAACGAAAGAGAAGAGGCGATAGACAGCAACCTTGACGAGTAACTCTCTCAAAGTCTCACGAGTATTGCTATTCCCTGAATTCCTCTGTCATATCAAGCTTTCTTAATTCCGGTGTTTTCCATCCCATTCTGAATCACGTCTGTAGCATGGTCATGATCAAAGAAAACCTGTTTATCCTGATGCATAACTTTTTTCTTCCATGCTTCCATTCAGCACTATGTCCTCCATTGTGTACTGAGGGAAGTTGACCACAACTGATCACGAAGGTTTTTCTGGTTCAGAGGGTTGGAGCGAGAATTCAGTTCTCAACAAGTGTTCCCAACAACTGCAGCAAAGAGTTTTCCTCAGGACACTCTTTTAGGGCAAAGATGGGAATAGATGAAACACATCTAATAAGAGGAGACTAATAAGACTAATAAGAGGAAAGGATTAAGATGGACAAAACACCAACACTATGGACTATGGACATGCCAATTTTAACTTTGTGTTTGGGTAAAAAAGAAACACATTTGTAGAACGATTGAAATAACAGAACAATGTAGAGCAGGAGAAAAGTTGCTTAAGAGGTTTTTGGCATTTTATTCAGCAAGGTGGAGGAAATGTGATGCTTTGAGGGTGACAAGGTGGAAAATTTGTTCACAATAGAGTCACTTTCTCAATCCTATTGACTGTTTTGTGATTAGTCCAACATGCTATCTGTATAAACATTACCTAAAAGTGTCATTTTTAAAAAGAAGACTTAACACATTGTACATCTTGTAAGGTAATAAATAGCAGTGCATTTGAATTACCCAGTGACTAATTGAGTCTGTATGTCATGGCCTTGAATGTACCACTCAAAGTCTGTATTCTTTAAGTAAGTGAACATTTCTTCTGTTTCCGTGCAGGTGCCAGGCTACCGCCAGGAGCAGGTGGAGAAAGGGCTGAAGCTCTTTGGTCAGCTCATTAACAACAAGATCTTCTTGCTGTGTTTTATTCGCACTCTGGAGGCCCAGCGTGGTTTCTCAATGAGGGACCGCGGCAATGTGGCCTCACTCATCATGACAGTGCTGCAGAGCAAGTTGGAGTATGCCACTGATGTCCTTAAGCACCTGCTGTCCGACCTCATAGACCGCAACCTCGAGAGCAAAAACCACCCCAAACTGCTCCTCCGCAGGTAATGAGCAGGCATGAAAACCAAGTAGAGCACTTGTTAGACTGTGATATCAGTGAAGTTGAAGTTACATAGTTGGTGAAGGACAATTTAGTCTTCCTTGCTGTATATTCTAACCAAGACATATCCTACCTTTTTGATAGTAAGTTAATGGTACTATGCTTGACCGTATTGTGTTGGTTCCCCTTATGCTGCCAAAACAGCCCTGAACCATCGAAGCATGAACTCCACTATGTGTGCTGTGGTATCTGGCACCAGGATGTTAGCAATGCATCCTTTTAGTTGTATAGGTTGCAGGGGGGGGCCTCCATTTATCAGACTTAATTGTCCAGCACATTCCACAGATGCTTGATTGGAATGAGATCTGAAGAATTTAGAGGTCAAGTGAACACCTCAGACTCATTGTCGTGCTTCTCAAATTTTTGTGAACCATTTTTCTTTTTGGCAGGGTTTAAATCCTGCTGAAGGTGTACATGTTATGCAAAAATGCTTAGGTAGGTAATATGTGTCAAAAGTAACATCCACATGGATGACAGGGCCCAAGGGTTGAAGAAATAACAGGGCACCAGTAGGTACCCACCTGGTGCTAGGGTTAGGGTTGCCCAAAGCATCACAGTGCCTCGCTTCTCATAGTGCTTCCTGGTGCCAAGTGTTTGCAAGTAAGCAAAGCACATGGAACACACGCATATAAAAGAAGGCATGATTTATCAGACTGAGCCACCTTCTTCCATTGCTCTGTGGTCCAGTTCTGATGCTTAAGTGCCCATACTTGGTGGACAGGGGTTAGTATGACCACCCTGACTGGTCTGCAGGAATGACAACAAACGGTGATGCACTATGTGTTCTAGCGCTTTTTTATCAGAACCATAATTAACTTTTTCAGCAATTTGAGCAACAGTAGCTCATCTATTGGACCCTGTTCCTAGTTCACAACTTTTCTTTCCTTGGTTCACTTTTGATAGAATCAGGGTTATTCACTTCACCTGTCACTGGTCATAAAGTTACAGCAGATCAGTCTATAGGTACACATAAAATGCGTTATCTAACACAACATCTGCTTTTCTGAACCTAGCTTGGTATTCTTGTTGGTTTGGAATAGAAATGGACGTTTTATACAGGTTCCTCTTTACTGTGAAGCACTGGATGTGTCCCCTGACATGTTTGGATTAACTCCTGTGACCTTGAATTGCTGGCTCTGTCTCAGAAACACCAGAGTGTATTACCGTGCACATCATTAGCAAAATAATTATAATTAATTAGCACTGAATCCAATTTCAAATAGCTCAAGAGGAAAAAAAAAACTCATTTATGAAAACGGGAGAAAGTGAGACTGTGAAAAGCTTGCACTCTGGCACAATCACAATCCTCCGTTGGATTTGCAGTCAAAGCCTTAATGGCATGCACTTGAACACAGCACTGTATGTGATTATGCCTCCTGCCTACGGTGTTTGGTAAATGTGATGATTATGGTTTCTTGAGTGAACCGGCTTCCTCACAGCTGTACGTGTGTAGCGCGTGCATGCTCACTGATACTTACACTACACACACATGTTATGTTGTTTTTACTTGCAGGTTGTCACTCAAGTCTTGGCATCCCCAGATAATTTGACAAGCATATCATAAATGAAGTTGTCCATCTCATTTCGATTCTAATTCTTATTCTCCTTCTGCCTAAAAACACCCTCACTCACTCTCGGCCAACGAAGACAAATGCATGAACACAGCAAGGATATGCAGACGGGACTGAAATTAATGCTGTTCACCGTACCATCCAGAAGACAGTGGGCACATTCACCTCATGAACGCCTGTTTAGGCTCTGCTTGGTGATGCAGAGAGAAATTATTGCCGTCTGGGCTGGAAGCTGATTAACTGCAGCCAGAGCTCACCGAATATGGTGCAGCCACTAAACAATGGAGTAACTGCTGATCCCGGCCGTAGATACAGCATAAGAGATGGCGCGTACAGCAGAGACAGGGAGAGGCGGTCAAGGACAATGCAGATACTTAAAGCTGTGTCACCACCTGAGGAAAGCTGATGACTTTAAGGCACGCAGGCGAGTCGTGAGAGCAGCTCTTTGATCACTCAGTTTATGCGTCACCAGAGCCTTGTGTGTGCTCTCCATGCAGATAATTATTAATCTCATACGAGAATTTGATTCAAAAGTGAATTTAGGATTAACTTCACAAGGAAATAGTCACAGAAAGTTCTACAGCGACCTGTGCATGACCAACAACTGTAGACACCGAATATAAGATACTTTATTTTGACACTTCCTTCTCTTCACCCTTGGTGACAGGGCAGATGGAAACCCCGGCGACAATGTCATTGCATTCAGCCAGCAGTGAGGAAAGAGCACATGTTTACAACACATCCACACCCAGTTTGAATCCCTATTTGTCATACACACGATTGTGATTGGCACTGATCAGACTGTCCTTATCTCATTCTTCCTCCACCGTTGCGCTTATTAGCTCTCCAACAACCCAGCATGCATTTCAGATGTGATAAGGCAGTTTGAGCAAGCTCTGCCACCCTGTAGTGTGGGCTGACTGGTGCGTCGCTGGATAGCAACTGAAAATAGCCCAGATATATAGGCAGGGGGCTGTGAAGATGGAGGAAGTAGCACTCCACCCCCCAGTCCCTCTTTAATTTGTTCTGTCTCTTTTCTTTTTCTTTCCTTGTTTGTTCATTTAAAGTATTCTCCTCCCTCACTACCTGACTCCGTCGTCTCACTCTTCGCTGCTCTCTCTCTCATGTTTGTCTTCAGTTCTGAAGCTTGAAGCTTGTGTCCCTTGTGTAACATCGTCACTATCTTTATCACTCACTTGCTCTCCTATACTCACTCCCTCAATCTATATTCCCAGCTCTTTCTCCCCTTCTCCCCCCTCCCCTCCCCTGTTTTCTTGATTGCTAAATCAATGCTTAAAGTGCGTGAGCAGGGTGTCTCTGGCACAGCATCTGAGCACGGATACCCACTGCCTCCTCTTCCAAGAAATCTGTGTGTGTGTGTGTGTGTGCCTTTTTCCCTCTCTCTCTCTCTCTCTTTCCACACACGAACACACATCCTTCCATCTGTCCCATCTCAACCTGTGCTGAAGCACAACCACCAGGCAAGCTAACTAACGAGAGCCTTCCACAACCATCTGTCGCATTCCTTGCTGCATTCTCCTCCTTCAACTCCTCTCTTTGCTTCATTCCTCCATCTCTCCAAGCCTCCCCACACCAGCATCCCTCATCATGCAGAGTTAAACTGCCTTTCTTGCAGCCTTAAGTTTTGTTTGGCGACAGTCGACGCGTCAAAATAGCAGTTTTGATTTTTGGTCAAAAGATGAAAACCCAATATGTTCATGTGTTAATCACAATATTGCTTTGGCTTCATGCACAGACATCCTGTCATCGCACAGGTCTGAAGGGCCCCTTGTATAAGGATAAGCGCTCTCTCTGTTTGGGTGTGAGCAATAAATGCAATAAATGTCGGCGCACATGCATCAACAAGTCCGAGTCAGTAGCAAGCCATCACTGCAAGACAGTTTGACACTTATGATGACCAATCTTCCTCACCCACCCAGAGCCATAGTGACAAATAGAAATGGTTTCTCATTTCAAGCTGTGCTGCTTTAGCATGTGGCTAAAATCAAAGAAACTGCAGTTACTACTTCCCCTTAATGCAAGAGAGACACCTCAAGCTGAATTTGATAGACAGGCAGACAAACGGATAGGTGTCATGAAATAATACTTTGTTGATTGTCACGATATATTTTGGACTTTTAACAACTCATTATTAAATTGATTTCATTTAAAACTGTGAAATACTTTCTGGTTCCAGCTTTTAAAATGTGAGAAATTGTTTGTTAGACAGAGTAAGGACTTGTTAATATTGTTGTAACTCTATTATTCTGGAGGAGCTGCGTTGTATTCTAAAGTGTGAACAAACAGTTTATCAGTAAATGAAAAAAAGTGATTTGATTTGATTAAAGGTGACACGAAAGGTTCTTTATAACTTAATTGGCTGGATATTGATTAATGAGTCACACTAACTGTGTCATATGGACATTAAAATGCACGTAACTTGCAGGTGTGGCCAACGAAAAGATTAAATACTCGATGAGGCATGGAGTCCCATCTATCCTACCTCGGTAATCAATGGGAACGAAATATTGCCAGGTCCCCACAGCTCTAGCTCATTCTCAATGCTCACTGTCCCACTGTCTGTCTGCCAAGCAGACAAGCTCGACCATGCCAACACGCCACGGCACATTTCATTGCATTAACCCAAACATAGGTTGTGCTGTGTTTTGAATCTGAGCCGAGTAAAGGTTTGGAGAACATTGTTCGAAAGTTATAAAACCGAACGCTAATGTTAGATGTTCAAACATCTCCGTCACAGTGCCATTTTTATCCTCGTTCCCCACAGAGTGCGCTATGAGTGAGAATGAGCATAAGCGAAACAGTGCGGCTGTGCCAAGACTTCTTAGCACTGCAGGGTTACCACCCACTGCCAGACGCATGCACAGACACATACAATAAACACTAGTCAGCACACATGATAATTTCTGAATACATGCGCAGTGGGATTAATTTGTGCTTTTTGCACACTAGCCTTAAAACAGCCTTGCAATTGTCCAGGCACACACAAACACACAAACACAGCTTTCATTGGAGATTGGAGTAAGAAAAAGCAAGTTGAGGAATTCATTTTTTTTTTTTTTTTAAAGAGGGAAAGGCAAGCTATTTATTTTAGTTCTTTTCTTCATTTGCCTTGTTCAGTACTGCCTCACTCCTTCCTTGCCAGTGCACCTCCTCCTTTCTCCATGCTCCTTTCATCCCTTTGATAGATAGGCTACATTTGTGGAAATGGAGAGGATTTGGAAGCGTGTATGATTACAGGATCCAGAATATTGCAGCCAGCGGGAGGAAGAGAGAGAGCAAGGACACATGAAAGAAAAGATGAAACGTGACCTTGTTGACCCTTGGATCTGTGGATGGAGGAAGGGCGGCAAAATAAAAGTGCGGGCACAGTGAGAGGCAGGAAGTTAATCCCCCCCAGGTGCTGTGCCAGTGTTGAGAGGGGGGTACCAGACCAGCCCACTGGCACAGCAGACATGAAGCCCCCCCTCCTCACAGCTCAGTTTGAAGTCCCTTTAAGAGGCTGTCTGAATGGTGAGGGGTGGGAGGGCTGCAGGTGGCAGTCGAAACACTAGGGACAAAATCTACACGCACACAAGCGGGCACAATGGACACTAATCCTGAAATATTGATGCCTATGGTAGTTGCTCATTGAGGATGGAGGCAGGGGTGTGTGGGTGTGTATCTGAGGTGTTCTGACAGATTGCCCACACACACCTGCTGCTGGCCAAGAAGGTTGCTGTCAAAAGACATTCGATCGTTGCCTATCCTCCTTTTCTCTTTGCCACCACTGTTGTTATTATGTATGCATATTAGCCATTCACATGGGATCACTCACTCTGCTAGCCCAGGTCAGCACATACACACAAAAAGAGATGCACACCATTTTGCCACACCAGTGGAGCATGGATGCCAGGCAGAGAAAGGGAGGGAGATGTATTCATTCACTTTCTATTGTGCACGGATCGAGTGTTAGTCCAGTGAATAGGCAAGGGAGCGCTTGATAATGAGGCCAGTGTTATTACAGAGTCGCTCCAGCCCCTAACGACATCAATCCACTGGGATCAAATAAAGGCTTTTAATTGCTTTGCCTCATATTAAAATCCCTGCCACTGTAGACAAGCTGCCCTTGGCGTGCCTGAGCATAAAGGCAAGCCGAAAGATTGTCTGAAAGGCCATCATATAGCACGTGCAAAGGCTTTCCCAATACATGGCTTTGCAATTATGTTTGCATAGCCCAGGCGTATTCAATGGCAGTGGCCATCATTTTCAACTTAATATTTGACAATGGTGTTGAATATTAATGATGTAATAAGAGCACAGGGATCATATGTTCATGATGTGCTTTGTCGCTGTCTGTTTCCAGGACCGAGTCTGTTGCGGAGAAAATGCTGACCAACTGGTTTACATTCCTCCTCTACAAGTTTCTGAAGGTAACTCTTTAGTTTTCTGTGATTATGCTTCCTGCTCTCCATCCATTCATCCATCCATTGGCTTAACCATTCATTCAGTTGAGGTTTGCAGGGGGGCTTGGAGCCCATCGCAGCTGACACGGGGTAAGAGACACACTGGACAGGTCACAAGTCCTACACAGGGCTAGCACAAAGACACAAACAACCATTCACACTCATATCCACACCTGCAGCCACTTTAGAATCACCAGTTAGCCTAGCGTGCCAAAAAGGCAAGGCACTTCAGCAATATGCCACAAAAAGCTGAGCTGAGAAGAAAGGGGAAAGGAAGACAGATAGGACAAAGCATAAAAACTGTGGTGCTGAGGCATGGTGCTCAGTGCATCAGGTCCCCCAGCAGCCAGAGCCTTGTGCAGCATAACAAAAGGGTAGTTCGGGGTCACCTAACTAAATATAAGCTTTAAAGAAGAAGAGTTATAGTCTAATCTTAAAAATAAAACGGTTTTCTGCCTACTGGATCTAAAATGGTTCCACAAGAGAGGAGCCGATAGCTGAAGGCTTTGCCTATCATTGCACTTTTCCAAAACTCTGGGAACCACAAGTAAGCCTGCACTCTGACATAAAGTGCTGTATTGGGATAATATGATACTATAAATTATGATGGTAATGATGGTACATTTAATTTGAGGTTGTTTGTTTTTTTTTCATGAAGCCCGTGAGGAGAAGCTAATATGGGACAAATGTGATTTCTTTAGATAGCCCCTGTTAATACTGGTGTTTTGGATCCACTGATGGCTTTTCAGGGACCTCTTAATAGTTCGGATAGTAAGGAACTATAATAGGACAGTTGGCCAGTGTTCCTAATTTTAACAATATTTAACAGCTGAATTATTGTTACTGGTTGTTCTGGTTTCCAGCGTATGGATATATCAATATAGCACAAGCATAATCATGTCTGATGTCCTGTAACTCTGCATGTACTTTTTTGAGTCTGTTAAATCAGATGTTTACCTTTAGTACAGCTGGGTACAGGAATAGCACAAATAGCCTATGAGTGTGCATAAAATACAGCGTACACACGGCATATTTTGTGTGTCGTCTGGGCTTCCATTTGGAAAATGTTTTCATAATATTCAAAAGACAGCCTCTCTGCCACAGCCACCGAAGATTCATCTAACACTTGGAGGATTTGTTGTCCTTTTTTAGCTAGAAAGCATACTGACATGTTGATGCAGCACTGAGGTGTACTTTTTACTTCACAGGACACCACTATTCACTAAAAGCAAAACCACAACTTCTCTCCACCTTTGAGTCTAGAAAATGTCACAATCATCCTGTTTCTCTCCGCCATCTCCGTAGTCATCACTTTTCTGCAGCTGGAGGAGATAAATATAAACAATGATAAATGGCCAGTCTCTTCTTTTTGATAAACAGGAGTGTCTTGGGGAGGGTTTTCACTTTTTTTAAAAAAAATTGTTTATCCATCAAACCTTCCCCTAACTTCGGCAATGGCTCTATATTGATAGGTGGTACAATTTTCTTTAATTTAGGTGAAACAGGTGCAATATTATCGGGAACATGACGTTTATAAGTCTTACTCAGCAACACTTGGAAGTAAAGCGGTTATAAAAACCCGCCACAAAATTTTATCTTCTGAGACAAAAATACGCTTCGCTGTCAGTGAGCTGAGCACAGAAAAAAGGCTTTAAAATGTCTTCATTCTTTTCCAAACGTCCCCCTTTCGTCAAATCTCTTCACAGGAGTGTGCAGGCGAGCCTCTTTTCTCCCTCTTCTGTGCCATCAAGCAGCAGATGGAAAAAGGCCCCATTGACTCCATCACAGGAGAGGCACGCTACTCGCTCAGTGAAGACAAGCTCATCAGACAACAGATTGACTACAAGACGCTGGTAAGGGGTTCACCTGCCCACGGGTCCAAGGGCTCACTGGGGACACTTAATATGCTTTCGGGGACAAGGCGAGAGTAAAAGGTTGGTTATGGGTGGTTGGTCATGAGATTTGCAATGGGACACAAAGTTGTCGTTGTTACGCTTGACATGAAGGGGGCACGGGAGGGGCGACCTCACTTCCTGTTGAGACCCGAGCTGTCAAGCAAAAGAGCAGGGCTTTGGGATGAGGAGGAAGGAAATAGACTATGTTTGTGTATGTGTCTGCACAAGCGCACAGACGATGAAGCTCGCTCCTCATGGAACCTCTGATTTACTGCCCAGATCTGTCTGTTATCCTGGCTCCACTGTGACCGTTGTTGTTTCTGGAGGGGAAACTTAGACATTGTTCGGTTTTCTCTTCCAGTTTGTACTCAGCATTCTGGGAGTACAGATTTGCATACATATTTCACATTGTCTTTTCCAACACCAATAGTTTTCTACCCACCCCAGTTCTTGCAGTAGAAAAATGTCTAGAAACTGCCGATAGTTAACCCTTTTAAAGGGAATTTTTCATTTTATGTACAACGTGGGCATACGTGTTTGGAATGATGCTTTTATAAAAGATGAGACGTTTATTCTCTCACCCCTTTAACGTGTATTTGTGCTCATCTTGTAATTCAGGTATTGCCACCAACACCCAAAGGCAGTACTGTAAGAGCTGATGAATATGATAATATTGTTATAATTAGCTACTTTAGTGCTCATCAGTTCAGGTAGCAAATTACTCTCGTCTCAAGCTCTGAGAAAAGAGCAGTTTCCATAGTGAATATTTTCTTTTCCTGCAGTTCTCTCACGGACCCCTTGGCAGGCACAGAATTATTGCATTTCCATTGAGTACCAATCATCATTATTAACATAAAACACACAAACCTATTTCCTGCAAAGTTGTCAACAACCTTACTTTTTTTTTACCTTGCTCTAAATCAACTTGTTTTTAGTATATATTCCGAAAGATCCATTTTGCATCTGTAAAATAAAACCTTATGATACCGTTTAACCCGCAAGTCCTTATTAGACTCACCACAGTGATGGTTTTGTGCGTGTTTCAGGTGGTAAACTGCATACATCCAGAAAATGAGAAGAGTCCAGAGATCCAGGTTAAGGTGCTAAACTGTGACACCATAAGCCAAGTGAAGGAGAAGATACTGGATGCCATCTACAAGAACGTCCCGCATTCACACCGCCTGAAAGCGTCTGATATGGACCTGGGTATGAATCTTTGCCTTGTTTATGTGAACAGTGTGGGAAAAAAATAGAATAATGAAATAGAAATCTGAAATAATTCTATGATTGGGAGCTCCTTCACATTCCTGTAGATACTGTTCAGCTTATCAAAACAGTTCTTAAGATTCAGTGTTTCAGATCAGACAGCCTTTATTGTGGACTCAATGGTCCAGAAGAAAATACAAACAAGAATAAAACACAAAAAGACAAAAAAAATATGAAATATAGAAATGATCTATTCGTGTGCCTGGAGGAAGCTGGCTGAGCTGAGACAGACATCGACTTTTTATTTTATTTTATTTTTTATCTTCTCCACTCTACCCAGGCCTTCTTAAAAAGTAAAGTCCTCTTAGATATAGAGAAGTTGTTTTGTGTTTTGTTTTTTTTTACCTCGGGAGACTTGACTTCCTGGCTGTGATGGCTCAGATGTCTTGAGATTGGTCTCTCTCCTCCCAAAACTTCCCATCGATCGACTCAGATGTCAACTAGCGTCTGAGTCAGATGATTGATCAGCTAATCAATTGCGACGCTCAGCGAGCCATTCCTTTCCTTTTTATTTCTTCCCTTCGTTCTCTGTGTGTTTCTTTCCTTCCTTCCTAAAGCAAGTAATTACTTTAATGGGCCACTGTTAGGGGAAAGAGGTGCAATTATGTACCTTCTTGGCAAGACATCCTACTGTAGTGCTCAGGGGTTCTTGTACACCTTTATTGGTGTAGGGTACACATGCACACCCCTACTACATGTGAGCATAATATTGTTATCCGTTATTGTTGTCCTGCCAAATACCTACAGGCTGTCTTTTCACTGTGGACTGTTGCTTTTTATGGTTTAATTTTGCCAGATGGATTTTTTCAAACCCCTGTTGTTTTTTGGTAATAGCATATTTATAACCAACCTCAGCTCTCAGATGGGCTAGGAATATACCACAGGGAATCTGTCTGAGACAGCTAAGTAAAAAGATTAGTTTAGCCTTTTGACAACACTCCTGGATGAAACTGTTTTATGGCCCCATTTGGGCAGGACGTGTTGTTCTATTATTGTTTTATTACAAGAGGGAATTGGCAATTGGAGTTCTCTGGTCACTCGCTCAGTGCGAGTGTGTGTGTGTGTGATTGCAAGCATAAGGGAGAGAATGAATAAATGTAAGCAGAAGAGAACGCGTGTATAGAGCAATTTGGTTATTTTTTCAGTGCTGTCTAAACATTTTGCACCCCACTTGTGTGGTGTTCTTTTTTTCTGAGTGAAGTTCAGGCGACAATCTAGTAGTTCACACTATTTTATTATCAAAAGGTTAGAGATTTGAGTTGCACAGCTGTGGACTTCTCTATATCAGGCAGTCTGCACACAGAAAAGTGGAAAAATATTTATAATTCAAAGCATATATCAGACACGCATATATCTGTGATTGGCTATCGCTGGGAAGAGGCCGTGGTTTAGCGCTCCCTGATTCGTTCTCCTCGTGGTCCTTCCTCTTGGCATTGGTCTTCGTCCTCAATCTGGGGTCTTGTCCTGTGTGAGAAAATACCTACCTACTCTACACTTGTGTCAGTTCTAACCGGTACCTCAAAGTTTGTATCTAGTTACGCTATCAACAGTATAGAAACACTATGTTATACCCCCACACATGGTCAAGGCAGCGTCTCCCTAACTGAAACTGTGTTGTGTAAGCATGTAGCAATTTTACCTTCAATACTAAACACTCCTACATCTTGGTTAAGCATTCACACCGTGTGGTTAGTGCTTGTATCCGTCTAATGAGGAGTGTAACAACTCTGTTATGAGTAGACATTTCAAATAATGTTAGAAAGAAACTTTATTAAAATGTATTTCTAACACTTGCTGCACAGATTAAAAGAAGTTTCTCTCTTAATCACAAGTCCATTAGTAGACTTAAAACAGGTTTGACATATCCGTTCACGTCTGTGATTTGTTTTTTTCCTGGTATTGCACAATTAACACTGATGATAACTCTTCAGTGGAAACACATCTTCTATTTCACTTTATTTTCTAACTACATGTACAGGTAACACCAGTGGCTTTTGTAACTTCCGACACACAGTTGTTGATAAGGATAATAGGATTTTTGCAGGCCTGTCTTGAGATAAACTTGCCAGAAGCGTTGTTATCCTGGGGTATTGTTTTTAATTCCACTGCCCTCTGCTGCAGTCCTCTGTAGAGTACAAATGAAGATAGGACCTAGGAACAAAGAAGTAAGCCCTGTGTGTGTTGGTGTCTTTGTGCAAATGCTGGCAGTAGCAAACCTGTGTCTTGCCTCTTTGTCAAGTACCACAGTCACCTTCAGCCTTTCACTTTACCTTCAGCTGTTATTCATTCCCCTGAAGACTAAGTGTACACACACACACACACATCCTGATTAGATACCACTGGATTTGGGAATACGTGTGATCTGTTTGTTGCAGTTTTCACACCAGGTTTATGCTTTTATTTGTTCCTTCCTCTCGTTCTTTTTGTTCCCCGTTCGTCTGTTGAGCCCTGCCTGGAGACAGGCGCTTATTTGCATCTTTATGGGAAGATGAACTGTATAGACAAACAACAGGAGAATCTGTATTTCCAGCAGATTTTTCAGTTGCTAACACAATTCTGGTCAATCCTCCAAAGACAGGCCTCACCAAGCATCGCGGTGATTGCCGCTTTGTTTCTCTGTTTGTGATCAGAATAGGAGATGACAGTGGCTGACAGAAGTGGGAAGCTCAGCAAGTAGTGCAGGCACAATAACATATTCATAAAGCCCATGATGTCTGCAAAAAGAATAGAGAAATCATCTGCCTGTTTGTTTTCAAGATGGCTTTCCTTTTTCACTCATTATAATGTTGCTGGGGTATCGTGAGATGTTTCTATCAAAGCTTTTGTTTTGCTTTGTAGTGAGGTTGCGCAGATTTACAAGGCCTGTTGTATATGTAATGCAGATGTAATTTGGATGTAAGGTCATGTAAAAGCCTTCCTAGTCATTGAAAAACGCGGACTGGAAGTTGCTTGTTTTGAAAAGCATGGAAATTAGATGGTCAGCAGACTCTGGGTATTGAAGTTGCACAATTTTTTGGCAATTTTGTTGTCTCGCTGAATTGTGTTGTGGTCCGCCTCGGTGGAGATTCTGAACAACATTAAGAGCAGCTTGGCAGCGGGATGAAGATGAAAGTTTGATGAAGGAAGCACAGGAACCAATAGTACCTTCAGAGGCTGAAACGTGAAGGCTAGTTCTGTGGGTAGAAATAGAAGTGCACAAACCCTATATTCACAGCCATCGAGTACACCAGCAAAACAAATGGAGAAAAGAGCAAAGAGGAGGAGGGTGATTAATTTAACTCGCATTTTGTAGTCGTCTAGCACAGAAGCATTTTCTGTTTTAGTTCTACCTATTTGCTAACCTTTTACCCCCACCCAAAGACCTTTTTATGTCCTTTTGACTTTATTCAGTCTTATTAGACAATGTTAATTGATTGTTCTGTGGAAAGCAAAGAAAAAAGAGGTCAAGGTGATGATAAAATAATGTTTGACACTCTTATTAGAAAAAAGTTGTGCTTTTTTTTTTACCTCTGGTGTGTGCTTGTTCTTCATCTAAGAATTGCAAACTTAAGCCAGAGTTAGAAACTAACTTTTTAGCCCATAGGGAGACTCTGATTGCTACACAGAGAAACAGCCAGTGTAGAATCCGAATATATCTGACTAACAGAATTAGGCACAAGCTATAAAAAGAAGCCAAGAAAACTAGAGCCATCAGAACTTTTCAACCTTATAACACAAAACTATTTTTTTTCCTTACAAATAATAATATTTGACTAAAAATATGTTTATTAAATGAAAGAATGGTTGTTTCCTAAATTATATGGTGAGATTTTTAAAGAGTAAATATAATCAGTTGAACGGGCTGTGTGTGGGATGGATTATGTATGTTTCGTTTGACTGGATCCCTGAATTTGATTAAGGTATCACTATTTTGGGGGAGGCCTGAAAGCATAACACTCAGACTTTTCTGTTTGGCATCGTCTGTTTTCCCTCTGTGGACTCCTCAAGGACAGTCGGTCTGGCTGTTGTGTAATTTGGGATATAGTGCTCTTATGTGGGGAGACGAGTAGAAGTAGAAAGGGGTATAAAGATAAACTCCAGAGAGCGAGAGAATAAACTGAGAACGGGATGACTATACATGCTGCAAGGTGAGGTCTTCTAACTTCTCAGAGATATCAAGTATCTGTGTAATCATTACATCTCTATTTTATGTTTTACATTTGTGTCTCCTAAAGGATTATTTCGGCACCTGGTCTGATGGATTTCTATAAGAAGATTATTTGAAATATATATATTTTTAAATTCCATCTCAATTGCAGAGTGGCGTCAGGGTCGAGGACAGCGCATGATCCTGCAGGATGAGGACATCACCACAAAGATCGAAGGTGACTGGAAGAGACTGAACATGCTGTCCCATTATCAGGTACGCTTTTAGCGGTATACAGAAAAATGCAGCTGGATCCTGTATTAAACTCATTATTGTGTTCCAGTGATTTAATAGTTACGAACGTTTGCTTTGTGTTTGTCGATGGTGTGGACGCCCATGTACACGTGAAAATCAAAGTTTTACACCACATTGCACAGAGAATGGTGTCAGCTGAAACTTTGAACCTTATAATTTCGGGCTTGCAGTTAATACAGTACAGAAATTCACATTACAAGGTGTAATTAAAGTTCCACGACTACACCCATTAAAAAAAGAAATGCTGTAATTAAATAAAAAATGGCAGATCTTTGTTTATAGATAGCCTCTTGGGGCAGCAAAGCACTGCTTTTAATGTAGTTGCTGTTTTTAGATCGCCTTCTTACCCACATGTACTTGTGGGTTTGTTCTACGTGCTGCGTCTCCACAGCGTGTAAAGACAGCAGTTCTTAACTTAAATACCATTTTGAGCAAGAGCACAAAATTACAAGGAGCATAATGTGATGAGTATGCTGGTTCTGATGCTGTAGCACCTAAAGACGTCAGTCCTTTCTCTCAAACACTTCCTCCTCATGGACAAACCCATGCTGCACATGTGAATGCCAAACAATATCAAGCATGCTCCTGTATCCTATCCTGAGCTATCCTTTTTTTGAGGTCAAAATTAAAATCGGGTAGTTTTATTATTTATTTATTTCATATTTTTATGGGCTAAGTCACAAAGTTTTGAAATTGCAAAAACTTTAAAGAAAGTTAGAAAAGTTTTTGTTGCATTTCAGCAGCAAACCTCAAATGTATCACTTCACATTTTTTTAGAAGAAAATTTGATAGTGAGCACAAGCACCTGGCATTTAGTATTGCATACAATCTGTCTCCCTTTCTTTACTACACATCATCTCACTATCTGTGGCTGCTTTTGCAACTCATCTTCTCCTTTTCCTTAAGCTGACTAGATAATTCAGAGTTCACTTATTGCAGTTATCTATCAAGTACTTGACAGATAAGGACATCCCCTTATACACCACATGTTATCTGCCTGGCTCACAAGGTGAGGCAAGGAACTTGCCAACAGCACAGTGACACTTAGGAGTAATCCCCTGTGTGGAGTGGGCTTCAGGTGTGCTGCCTCCGGGGATCATCTTGTTTTTGACTTTGATTAATGTTGGCGTGGACACACATCACTGGTCAGAGACCGTCAAACGAAGACAAATGCACAAAATACAAAGATGTGTCACTCATTAAATACATCGGTGCATTTACACAGAGACTTTGACACGAATCGGCAGGTGTTTTGTGCCACATGACTCATAACTGCACATCCAGTCACATGGAAGGAGTTTGGATGGGGAAACAGGCCTGTATTGTCAATAAGGTGTTAATAATTCAAGCAGTTGAGCAAGTAGCGACTGTGCCCTCCAAGTGCAGTTTACGTGGTGCCTAAATTAAATGTCAACAGGCTGTGAGTATGAAGCGTGGGTGGAATGGATTAGGGAGCTGATTCAAATTGGAGATAAGATAATGAAGACAGAAGTTAATTCATTTTTTCAGGCTGGGGAATAAGGGCACCTTATCCTTGACAGACCGAGAGAGGGAGAAAAAAAAAACATGGCATCGTCTGTGAAATTGTCAGGAGGCTAAACAGAGCTAGAAAGGGAGGGGACATCACAAACACATTCAAGCTTCAGTCAAGGGCATCTGCAGTCCCATATTTAGCATTTCTAATCTTCTGTTACTGACTTCATTTCTTTGAAATGATCTGATTTGAAATCCGTAGATCGTTGTGAGTGAGATCAAATCCATTGATGCCCTCTATTGATTGATGCCATCTTAAAGAACCCAGATGTGCAGCTATATTTTGCCATTTCCTTCAGACATTTTCCATCAGTATTGTTTGTCCAATCTGAAGCTAATATGGCCAACCAGACACACTGAATAGAATCATGTGCTGTTCTTTATTACACTAATCAGCTTTGATCTGCCACTAGCCAAACTCCCCCCCGCACTTGGTTGTACTGTCACAGTTTGCATCGCAAACTAAGTGGAAACTTCTCATTCGGGAAAACGTCACATGGTAGCTACAAGCAAAAGAAAAGAAGAAATGGCATTTTCCATATCTGATCTTTCAGGCCCATAATGAGACATTTCTCTCCGCCTCCTCTCTTTCAGGAAAGTGTGCTCTGTTTTCTGCCTTTATTCTCCAAATGTTATTTCCCCAAATGCCACTCCTTCTTTTTCACATTCTATTATGTTCCACTGCGCTCTGCTTATTTCATATGGGTTCGACATATAAGAGCAGTGATCAGGGAGGAGATCTGCCCTGTGGGCCTCATACAGACAGTGATATAAACATATTATGCATAAGGAGCAGATTGAGTGAAAGGGTGAAATAACAATGCAATCTTAATAACGCCCCGGACCTCACACACATACACATGGGCTGAAGTCCCCACCCCCTCGGTTGCATCCACCCACACGGTGATAAAGATCACTTCAATTAACCCGGGCTTAGCCTGCAGCCTGGGTAGTCATTTTATGTAGAATAGAGGCATTATGTGCGTGTGTGTGTGTGTGTACTGGTGGGAGAGGCTGCATTCCAGTTTCATTAATTGAATCCTATTTGGCAGACTGGGGAAGGAGGAGCATGCAATTGACTGATTCATTCATTCATTTCCACACACTTCACATCTTCATATACATGCTCTCAAACACACACACACAAACACGACACCCTAGAGGAAAGGTATTATTGAATAGAGACTTTGTGACATCCTCTCTCACACAGGCCTGCACAATGCTCTGCAAAACTCTCCCTCCCACTGTCAGTCATCATATGTATGTGTGGGCAAAGCAAAACACATAAGGGTAATAAGATATTCTCTGTTTATTCACCCGAAACAAGAATAGATGGAAGGAAATACAGAAAGTGACACCTACGCAGTGATATGTTTTTTTTTCCTATTCTTAGTGGCTGTGTCAGAAATGTGTACAAATGGGGAAAGAAATACCACAGAAAATTGCTATTGTTTTGAAGAGAGATTTACATTATATTTGTGTTTCAGGTACCTGATAATGCAGTAATGGCCTTGGTTCCCAAGCAAGTTACAGCCTACAACTCTGTAAATAACTCCACCGTGTCCCGAACTTCTGCAAGTAAATATGGTAAGCCGGCCTCTTTCTGTACCATAAGTTTCAGTTATCAGAGAGCCACTTTCTTAGCTGGACCGAGTTTGCTTTAGAAACTATATGTATTTTGTTTTTTTTTAATGTATTCATAACTCAGTAAAAGAAATATCTTAGGAATTAATGCTTGGTAATGAAAATGAAAATTATTAGCAAAACTATACGTATAAATTTATTTGAAATAAAACAATCCACTCAAGGAATAAAAATATTGCATTTGTCCATTTTGTTTAATAATCCGGTGTTGTTAGAGTAACTCACTGACCCTGCAGCAGTGGATGGTATCACTTGAGGACCCTGCATGTCAGCAGTGGTGGACCAGAAATACAAGATTTCTAAAATATGAAGAGACAAAAACGCACTCTTTCCTCAGTTGTTCCGGCCTCTTGAGAATCCAAAGTGGCTCCTCTTATCCTTCCATGTGTTTTTTCCTGTGTGCCTTCTACACGTCTCCTTGAACCTGAAAAACCATCAAGTTTGTTGATGATCAAAGGGCTAAGCCTCACTGGTCACAAACACTTCAGACACTTCAAATGTGGTCCCACGTTATTAGCATTGTCTCATCTCCATATGGTCTCACCTCATCTCTCCAGCTCTAAATTAGACCAGATAGGGCAAGGTGAGTGGTGCAACAGAAGAGGGAGAGAAGGAGAAGGAGGATGCCAGGAATACCCCCCCTCCATACACACCCCACTATATATATATCTATATATAGATATATCTATATATATCTATATATAGATATATATATATCTATATATCTATATCTATATCTATCTATATCTATATATCTATCTATATATCTATCTATATATATATCTATCTATATATATATCTATCTATATAGATATATATATCTATCTATATATATATATATATCTATCTATATAGATAGATATATATATATATATATATATATATATATATATATATATCTATATAGATATATATATATATATCTATATAGATATATATATATATATATATATAGATATATATATATATATATATATATATATATATATGGAGATATAGATATATAGATATAGATAGATATAGATAGATATATAGATATATAGATATAGATATAGAGATATAGATATATAGATATATATATATATAGAGATATCTATATATATATAGATATCTCTATATATATATAGATATCTCTATATATAGAGATATCTATATATATAGGTGCGGTGACTCCCAAGCTAGGCGAGTGGCTCCAGCAGATCCCGGGAACAACATCGGAGATCTCTGTCCAGAAGAGCGCAGTCCTGGGAACAGCTAAGATACTGCGCAGGACCCTCAAGCTCCCAGGCCTCTGGTAGAGGACCCGAGCTTGAAGGATAAACCGCCCGCAGGGGCGTGCTGGGTGTTTTTTATATAGATATATCTATATATATAGAGATATCTATATATATAGAGATATCTATATATATAGATATATCTATATATATAGAGATATCTCTATATATATATATAGAGATATATCTATATATATATATAGAGATATATCTATATATATATAGAGATATATCTATATATATAGAGATATATCTATATATATATAGAGATATCTATATATATAGATATCTCTATATATATATAGATATATCTATATATATAGATATATCTATATATATAGATATATCTATATATATAGATATATAGAGATATCTATATATAGATATATATATATAGATATATATATATATAGAGATAGATAGATAGATATAGATATATATAGAGATAGATAGATAGATATAGATATATATATATAGATATATTTTTTTTTAAATTTATTTTTAAAGGGACTGACTTCAAATGCAAGTGTGATGCACTTCACAACTAGTGTGGTACTTGAGAGTGACTTTGAACTCTCCCTGAGTACAATAGCCAAATAGTGAAGAAATAGACAAGGGTGAATTTAATAGAGCTGCTGAAGAGCAGCAGCAGGAGGAGGAAGAGGAGTGGGGCTGGTGAGAAAGTTGTGGAAAAAAGTTCAAAGATTCAGACAAACATTCTCTATAACATGTTGAGTTGGAGAATGAAAGGAGAAACCTTTGTGTTTGATCTTTGATGTAATGTTCCCATCAAAAAACCACAAGAAGGGAAACACGGGAAATATAACAGCGCGTGCGGAACTGGATCAGAATAGAATAAAAAGAAAGAGAAACTCTCTCTCCTGTGTATCACTCACTACGCATCACCCTCAGCTCTCCAACTTCTTGAATAAATAATTACCACAAAATGAGCACACTGTTCTGCCATACCACAAGGGCAAAGCTAACAATTCAAAGCACCACATTTTGTGTCGCGCTTGTCCTGCATATAGTGTATGTGGTTTGTTAACCTTGTAACAAAGCTACAGTCAAATAACGCTCAGTGAAGTGCCCTATAGGAGACGCAGGCGTTTGAATTTTTTTAGTTGATCATACTGCGATCAAATATGAGTAGTCAATACACAGACACATAAAAACACACACACTTTGTATCTGTTGTCTCCAGCTGTCCCTTATTTTCCCGCAGACTCTCTTCTCCATACACTCCTCCTGCTTCTCTCTCTGGACAGATTGATTTCTGTCACGGTGAAAATCACTCTTTTTTTTTTCTTTTTACACTCCTCTCCAAACCGCACCCACTGATCAATTTTTTTTTTCACACTGTGTAAACATTCATTGAGCCATGTGTTTGGAAATGTCATCGCCGCTCCAGCCATTGGGTGGGCCATACATATTTCATCTCGTCTGACACCTGTTCGATTTTGTGTCAGGTGGCAATGCTATGTCTTGTCACTTGGAGAAGAAGCCATGAAAAATTAACCATGCAGACTTTCTGAAAGTTTCATATCCAATCTCACACACCTGTAAATTGGAAACCTCAGACCAAGAAACTACATTCTGTTGCTGACATGCAGGTTATAGTTTTCTTTGCCTTTTTGGTTGCATTTTCCTTTTTTTTATTGTGTTTGTGCTGCCTGTGACTGATTCTTTCTTTTTTCCTTTTCACTAGTTTGATTTAGCTTTAATCTGTCTTCTGTGACTATCTGAACAACAAAACAAAACGTTTTTAATGATTTTTATAAAAGAAAATTAACACTTATCTGACTCTGTGTTTTGCATAAATTAGCAGCATTTCATAAACTGAAGCATGTTGTTTCTCACAGAAAACATGATCAAGTACACTGGAAGCCCCGACAGCCTTCGTACCCGTACTCCTATGATCACCCCCGACCTGGAGAGTGGGGTGAAGGTTTGGCACTTGGTTAAGAACCACGAGCACGGAGACCAGAAAGAGGGCGACCGTGGGAGCAAGATGGTCTCTGAGATCTACCTGACAAGACTTCTGGCCACCAAGGTTAGCAATCTATGTTTAGGAGAGACACTAATCTGTGAGGACCTACTGTGCTAACCTCTAGGTCCATATTTTTGTTCTTAGTCTCTACTAGAGTAGCTTTGCATGAATCACTGGCCAAATAATCATTATTTATATTATATTGGGCTTTGGTGCAGCCCATCCTTTTATCCACTGTTTTTAAAAAAAAGATGTTTTAACTTCCTTTTAAGTTATCTTTATTCTGATTAGCTGCCCCTCACAAACAAAGACTGAACAGCTGGTGGGTGGGGTACAGTGCTCACAGACAGAGCTGCGTTTCTGTAATGACCACATTAGGGATATCCTCTCTCATTAACTCAAATAAACTTTCCCTATGTTTAATTTGAAGAGAAAAATCAGAAAAGCATAATAGGTCTCCTTTATCTAGCAACTTGCTCAATTTAGCCAATACTACGCGCACAATTTATATGATCAAACCAGACAAAATAAAGTTATCCAACTCAGCAGTAGCATCTTTAACCGAAGCAGTTCAGCAGGTGAAAGGCTAAAAGGTCACTCCATCTTTTACCCCGTGTTATAATAACGAATAAAATCCCTCGCTGTATTTAAATATTCATGTTTACTTTGGATGAGTCATCTCAGTGGAAAAGATTATTCAAATGTATTCCTCTATCCCCTCAGGTGAGAACGAGAAAATTGATATTTCTGTTTGTTTTTCTTTTTTCATTACTGTTGCATTGATGCAGCAGCATATCAAAAAGGGTAAAGAAGAAAAGACCGATGAAACCAGTGAAGGTTTTTCTGTTATAAAAAAAAAAAAAAAATTATCAGGCAAATATAGAAATGACTATAAAATTGGTCTCTTTGAATGCGTCTTGCGACAATGGCCCCTAAGAAGGAAAAAAAAATACAGTTAATTTGGTTTGGAGGAAAATGTGACTTTGATCCAACAGCTGAATGCAAATGAACAATCCACTCTTAAAGCACCTTGTCCCTCTTCCCCCCAACACCAATACACCCTTTCTATCAGACTCACACAGCCATATGGGGAGGGTAAAAGAAAGTGGGAGGCTGTGAGCTGAAAATTTTTAGGATGTGTTTTTTTTTAAAATTCACCAGCACTTCCACTTTTCATCTTCTGAATGTCTTTGTTTAGCTGTTAACACAGAGAACATAAACCGAGTTCAATATATGCAATATAAATGAAAAGTGTCAGGAGTCTAAAGTGGAGTGTCTCAAACACACCGGTAGCACATCCATTAAACAGGCACAGAGGGAAGAAGCAGGATGATCATCCTTTATGGAACATGTTGGCTAATGAGCAGGAACATGGAACTAATTTGGTTGTGCCAATTCCAACTTGTCTTTGAAATAGTACATCTAGATAATAGGCAAACAAATCCTCTTTTTTTGCCGCTGCTGTTTTTGTCTTTATGAAAGCGTGTTTGCTTTCCGGTGAACAACAGCCTCTACAACCACAAAAGCATTTACAGCAATAAGAAACCCTTTCCAGTTATATTTATTTATCTCGATCTAAGCTCAAAATCTAAACACAAATGATTTAAACTAATGATACGCTGCTCGTTCTGTTGTTCATATTGATACCGAACACATCATTAAGATATTTGCAATGTAGGGTGGAAAAAGTTTATGCTTAACATTAAAACAGTACACGTTATCATCCCATCTACCAATCCCACTATAGATCTGCAAAACAGAATCTCATTTTTTATTATCAGGAATTGTTGATTTGCATTTAGCTGGGCAGATTAAACAAGTTATCTCAGGGAGTTAAGATACTTATCTGTCCACAGTTAGACAAATTGGCTATAATTTGAGGCGATTTAGCCTGCAAGTGGGCACCCAGCTAAGATGAATTCACAGTGGAGTAATAGACGAGAAACCCAGAGTAACAGCTATAAGCTTAAAGGATTTATTGTAGCTGTTAAACAGAAGTTTAACGTACACATACCACGGTCGCTCTGCTGAAAAGATTACCAAAGAGTACCTTAATGCTCTACCGTGCTACACTGGAAGGTGTTTAGGAGCTATGGCTGAATTGTGCAGGATCAATGTAGGGCACTACAAACACTGCAGAAAACAAAATTACATATCAGCTTGACATCATCCCAGTACTGAGCATAGTAATCATCATAATTTTGGTGGGGTTTTTGGGGTTTCTTCGCTTCCTCTGCACCTGGACAGCTTGCCATGATCTGGAGGAAGACTTATTCCCAAGTTTAGCATGGCAACTCATAGGCCCATCCAAAGGTCTTATAGTAGAATCTCGCACATTTACATAATACCATACAACTTGAAACACTGATGTCTGCCTTTTTGAGTAGATATATCACCGTGGCTGTCTAATAGATTTATTCAGTCATTGTTATTGGACTGTCTTTATCTTGCAATATAAAGCACCTTGGGGGAACTATTTCGCCCTATATAAATACAATTGAATTGACAAAGACAAAGGTTAGTATGTGATTATTTACCATATTTCGTTTGTCTCTACCTTGACTTGGAATACTACACTTAATGTACATTCTGTACATTCACTAGCATACAATGCTACTACTGCACATTCACATAATGTTCTTCCTCTCTCCCCCCCTTTTTTGCACAAGTTGAGGAGCGTGTCAGGTTACATTTCAATGTGTGTTATACCTGCATAACTATGCATGTGACGAATAAAGAATCTTGAACTAGTGATACCACATACTTATAGTCAGTACACTTAAAGTTGCAGTCAGTTGTTTTTTGAGGTCATTTAATACTAAATACTAAAAAAAATAATATTTTGCTCATACTTATACATTGATTAGTGGGTAATTACCTTCCATCCATCCATCTTCTTCTACTTATCCGCGGCCGTGTCGCAGGGGCAGCAGCCTAAGCAGAGAAGCCCAGACCTCCCTCTCCCCAGCCACCTCCTCCAGCTTGTCTGGGGGAACACCAAGGAGTTCCTGGGCCAGCTGAGAGATATAATCTCTCCGGGGTGTCCTGGGTCTGATCTGGGCCTCCTCCCGGTGGGACATGCCCGTAACACCTCAACCAGGAGGCGCCCAGGAGGCATCCTTGTCAGATGCCTGAACCACCTCAACTGGCTCCTTTCGATGTGGAGGAGCAGCGGCTCTACTTGAGCCCCTCCTGGATACCTAAACTTCTCACCCTGTCTCTAAGGGAGAGGCCAGCCAGCCTTCAGAGGAAGCTGATTTCCGCCGCTTCTGTATCTGCGATCTCATTCTTTCAGTCACTACCCACAGCTCGTGACCATAGGTGAGGGTAGGGATGCAGATCGACCTGTAAATGGAGCGCTTTGCTTTTATACTCAGCTCTCTTTTCACCACCGGTACAGCGTCTGCATCACTGCAGCTACAGCAGCGACTGCACCGTCTGTCAATCTCCCGCTCCCTTCTCTGGATGATGTAGTTGGCTTCATCGGGTGATGGCCTCCAGCTCGCTCTGGAACGGTTCGCAGCCGAGTGTGAAGCGGTGGGAATGAGAATCAGCACCTGCAAATCTGAGGCCATGGCCCTCAGCTGGAAACGGGTGGAGTGCCCACTCCGGGCGAGAGACAAGTTCCTGCCCCAAGTGGAGGACTTTAAGTATCTCGGGGTCTTGTTCACGAGTGTGTACTTGCATCTTCCAAAACGTATTTTCACAAACTTCATGAATGAATTCATTAAGAATACATACAAGCAGACGCTGGTTTGTTGAAGATGAACAGCTGATTAAAAGCTAACGTAATGCCACCTTTAAGGCCATGCTTATGTCCTAAAAATAACACCATTGTTCTGATAAACCAATTAAGTAGATTCCCACATCATATGAGACCAAAGTGCCCAAGTTCAACAATGTTAGCGCCACTTTGAAGAAAGTTTGACTAACACTGGCTGACTCATCAACTCCTTACACAGAGTTAATAGATATACACATCAGGAGAGGGAAACACTTGCTGACAGCATACACTCACTACAGTTAAACAGTGACCAGAGTTGTTAGTCCTACAGCGGCCACCGTAGCACCGCAGGATTATGCAGTAGAACTGGGAGGTGTATGAAAACGGGTGACTAAAAATCTGCAATCTGCTGACATTTAGTGGTGAGATTCTACACACCGGAAAACCAACAAGTCTGGTGATCAGTTAACAGGGAAAGAGAGGTGCAATAGTGACTGTGAAGTGCAGGGCATATGAAAGAAATTAATAAACAAACTACAGATCCCAGAATGGGATGAGGCAGGAAAAACAAAGCAGCTATCGTCATGACACATACTGTATAGTTCTCCACACACCTTCACACATGCACACGTCGCCTCTCAGCCTCTGTGAGTCGCTCCATTTTCCTGCCATTATCTCGTTCCTGAGTGCAGGAAGGTGGCTTCTGACTACGGACAGCGCATCGTCTTTCCAGATGGATTTTTTGAGAAATAACCAGTTTATCTTGGCTGGCCATCTCTCTTGCTGAGAAATGATTGGGCAGACAGGCAGTGTAATTGACTGCGTTTGGCTTTCACCTTACCAATAAATACCTCTCCTTGGCAACGCCACTCACATCTCTCATATTAGCTCCATCAGTGACACTCTTGAGTGTGGGTACAGGACGTGTTCACGTGTGTGGACTGGTGCAGGGAAGGATTGCATTTTCCCTCCACTTGTACACTTGAGAGTGTGTGTGTGCGCGCCTGTCTCAGCCTCCCTGTTTCATTGCTATCCCCAACGTCGCTTTCCTTGCATTTCAATGCGGAGGCAGATGGCATCAAAACATCCAGATGACACATTGTGTTTAGAGTGCAGTCTAATGACAGGGTAGATGGTCGTGGGGGGGTTATGTTGGCAGTTTCAGCTCCACCAGGGACCAAGAGAACCCTGTGATGATGACAGTGTTGATAGTGGTGCACCCCTTGAGATCGAGGATGACGTAAAATGTCACAGCCTAAGCACTAGTAGGCACATACACAGATTTCACTGTCTCTGCACACATGTACCCGATAGGCCTTCCCTTAGCAACTAGGAAGGCACGTGGGCTTGATATAGAGATGTGATACCGTCTGCATAGAAAAATGGTAAGCTGCCGGGAATGTGGGCCACATTAGAATTATAGCCATGATTGTCGAACTAACAGGATTCCCTCCTCCCATTCTCCCCTTCTATCTCTCCTGACTCTGTGATTTGGTCACCCGCTCCACCCAAATTGGATTTTTATTTGCCAATGCCTGTACACACCTCATCTGCCACACTCAATGGCCTCTTCTTCTGATAGGAAACTTGTGTGGTTTCATTTCCATCTCTGGCTCTCGCCTTTTTCCCGTGCATCCCATCAGCTCATTCTTTACAAGAGGATTAGATTCTCTCACTCTCTGTCTCTCTTCTCCTCCTCCTTCTTAAAGTCACCAACATTAAATCAAATTAGGGTCAATGGTGCAGTGTGGGAGCTAATCCGGCAGCACAAAGAGGCTTAGGAGATGCGCCTCCTGTTCCTAGATATTATTAAAAGTCAGCTGTGAAATAACAATTTCCCCCATCAAAGCTGCAAGCAGATTTAAGGGCAGGGTCTGTGAGATATGAGTCAGACACATAAACATCGGCGCTGGGAGAGAAAGTGTCGTGCACTGCACAACTCAAACTGACACAGAAACAAATATACATATTAATGGCATTTCTGCTACTGTTAGTGAAGTTTTGAAAAATGAGAGAATGACTGAATCTTTGTAACTCTCCTCTCCTTGCTCTGTAGGGTACGCTACAGAAGTTTGTGGATGACCTGTTTGAGACCATCTTTAGCACAGCCCATCGAGGCAGCGCTCTGCCACTGGCCATCAAATATATGTTTGACTTCCTGGATGAGCAGGCCGACAAACACAACATCCATGACCCGCATGTCCGACACACATGGAAGAGCAACTGGTGAGTATCTGAATCTAAATATGCTGTGGGTGCTGATATGGAAATATGCATACACACCAAGTAATTGGTGTCAAGCGCACAGAATGGGAATGTTTAAGACTCCTTAAACAGTTATTTGGATCATTGATGGGCATTTTGATTTTTAAAAGTACTACAGGCACTCTGGCATTGCCTGGGTATTGCCCTGTCAGAGCCAAGTTTCACAATACGCCTCTTCCTTTCCTAATATCCATTAACCACAGGGGTGTGTAATCTTCATTAAAGCCAACCACAAGGGGCTAATCCAATTGGCTGCCAAGACTCTCCATCTATTATCATGGATAACTGGGCCAAAAAAAAAAATTCCTGTCACTGTGGAATTCTCTAAAGTGACAGATGTTCACTCCCGGGTGCAGAAGTACACCTCTAAATTAATATCTGCTGATTAATTTATACCATATTGACCTGTGAGTCCACCTTAAAAGGTTGGCTGGGGTTAAATAACTGACAGTGCCCTGGAATGGGGTGAGCAGAGGAATGAAAAGGTGAAGAAAAGGAAGTGAACACAGTGGGAGTTAAATGCACACTAATATCTCATTAGCCTCATAGCCTCTGCCAAGATCCCAGCATGCATCACTCAACCCAAGGCCCAGGAGAACCACAGATATTGGAGGAAAAATTTATGTGTATCGAGGGACGAATAGACATAAAGGAATGGGTAGGGAGAGGCTGAAGGAAAATATTATTTACTTTATCTTATGAGCCTAATTTTAGGGTTTTTCTCTGTGTTACCGGGCCAGTCACAGTGTGTGTTAAGTGTTCTGAGAAGTCGACGTGCTTCTCCCCATTAGACTTTCACTGTAGGGCTATAAATAAAGCACAATTTATCATAGCACAGCCTGAGAAAAAGCCACTGAGACTGAGCACAGTTTGTGCTGATGCCACCACAAATACCTTCTCAGTGTGGAACGTGCGTATGATTGTGCCCTTAAGCACCTCCCCGCGCGTGCATATGCATAACCTCATGACCTCATCTTAAAAGACTGCAATCTTGGCTTCAACAGAAGCCTTCGTTTTGTCTCATGGTAGAAAATAATAATGTCAGTGTCCCTTCCAAGCTGAGCCCCCATCCCATTAAACCTGTCAGTTCCACAGTTATTGTACACGCCATTAACTTCAACTGCAGCAGGAGCCCCTATATTCTACTACTACCCCCACCTTGAGGGTTCCCTTCCTTCTGTGTCCCCTGATATAACCTAACTTATGTTAGATCCTTCAGCCTTATACCATTGTCATATCATGCCAGTGTATTTGTTGCTATAGCTTACCAGTCAACCGTTGTTTTTTTTATTAGACGAATGTTTAGAAGTTTGCGAAATCTATACTGAAATCAGATTGTGAACCACTATTTTCCCCCATTCAGTGAGAAAATTTTCATAATTTTTCTAAAATAAAAGCAGACAGTTGCTTTGGCATGATTAATGCTGACCACGTTTCCATACACCCTAAAGACCTGAAAGTGACCTTAATGTATCGCTGAACTTTTATAGTCCAAGTCCTTTATATCAAAGCAAGACTATCAAAAAGAAAAAAAAATACTATGCCTTTCTATACCTCTATGATGCTGCTACACTACATTTTAAAATGTGCATTGAGCAGTGTGCAAAGTGCACAGTGCTAAATATGAGTGTAAATGACCACCAAGATATATTCAGATCAAACCAAACTGCAAAAGGCATGTTGTAAACACTATAAAACCTAATTATCATTTGTCCTGCACATCTTAACGGCTGAAATAGCCTTTAGATATGTAGATATTAGTTCTTCAAGCATTTTCTTGTGCTTGACTGTCAACAGAGATGCATAGTAACTTTGCCTATGCCTATGACGTGGTTGGTGGCACACCTTGCAGAATCACGACAGATGATTAAGGCAAATGTACTAGGTGTGGACAGTTTAACAGTTTAAACTTCTTTTTCAGCAGTTTTACTTCTTTTTGAAATAAACTGTATTTTCATGGTGCAAAGTTAAATTTAGTTAAACTGTTAGTTTTGTATGTATTGTGTGACAGAGTTGTAACATGTTTTGTATGTGTGTACAGTCAGTATGTGCGTACATGAGTCACTGGCTCCCAGAGCATCTCCAGATGGTATCTTTTGGATTAGTGGCAGTGTGTTAGTGTCCGCTCTCATCCTCACTCCTCTGTATTTGGTCCGCGTGTGTCCGTCTATATGCGCTGCATTTTGGGATGGAACAGACAGAATTTTAATTATTGTGCAAAACTGCCACATACACCCCTCTTTTCTGCCATCATACTGCAACGGAATCCTACTCAGATTGCTTACTACTACCACTGTGGCAGACCTAAGTATAAGGTGCCAATCACAGGAATAAAATAGCACAGTTTTGCTTACTTAGGCCCTGACTGGAACCAAACTCAGTCAGGTCACCTTTATAAAGCTGTTAATTCCAAATTTAGCTGTTGTACATCACAACATCTGTGATTCTTTTCCTGCCAATGGTAAGCTAATTCATTAGGCCCATTCCACAAAATGGGCAGAACCATCCTAAAATTGCAGATGCAAAGGGCTGCATGAGGTGGTTTTCAGGGACCACAAGGGGGACTTAGCTGTTTGCAGGTGTTGTTAGGTACCAGTGTTAAAGTGTGGATGCATTCAAAAAATAAGAGAAAAGCAACTAGTTAGAATCACATTTGTTCTGGTCACATTTTGCCTTTAGAACAGAAATAATTCTCCTATTTACATCTGCCCAGTTTTGGTAAAGATGCTGTCTAAACTGTTGCTTATTTTGCTTGCTTAATTATACAGTTTTGTTTTTTAAACTATATCACACCCTTTTATCGGTTTGAAATGACTGCACTTTCAAGTGATGAATCAGTGGGCCCTTTTCTTACTCTGCCAGCATAAAATCTTTAGGATATGAGATGCCCTTGATCTTGGCAGCTGATATTTAACCTAATCCCTAACCAAAAGGACCGATCATGACCATCATTCAGATTCCTAAAGCTACTCAGCAGGAGTAAACTCAGATTTGCCTATTTTCAATGGATAAGGCATACTTATTATGGTGGTAATTTTGCACACACAAAATTGTGCAAAATCTCATCATCTTAGAATCCATTGCCCCATTGAAACGCCAGCTTGTCAACAATCAAGACAGCACAGCAGCCGTGTTAATATTCCTTTGATCCCTGCACCTAATCCCACTAGATTTTTTGCTTAGATTAATTTTGAAGTCATAATGCTGAGTCTTTCCTCATTCTGAGTTTAAATCCTCTTTTGTTACATTACAGCTGAATATCTTTGTGGGTGGTTGTACTAGAATAAATGCTCAGTGGATTGTTGAGGAACATTGGCGGTACTTTAAATGAATGTGTTTCAGGTTTTGTTTTTGGTTTTTTTTTACATTTTATACTCTTTTTCTCCTACACGCAGAAACTTCTGTGTAGCGTAGACTGCAGCAGTGTCTGTTGATTTTTGTCACATCAGCTAAAAGCGCAGAGCCCAGAGAAAAGTAAAGATACAGAGATCCAAGTAACACTCAGCTTTTTCTTAATACCACCTGAGCCCCTTTCACAGCAATACACAGATAAAGCTGGCCCTATATCTAGTCATTTTGGCAGAAACAAGCCCTGCAAATAAACAGACTTGTGTATTTTTATTATTCCTGACAGGCACAAAATAGGACCCACTTGCACAAAAAAGGCAATATGAACTGTGTCACTGCGCGGCCCCCAGCGAGGACCCCTGGACACTGCGAGGAAAAAAATGAGAGCCAGCCACCACCTGGTTTTAAAGATAAAGGCTTTATTGAATTGAGCACACACATCAAATAGAGCACATCAGCAACAGCAGGGCCTGTGTACTAGCTTTGCAAAGTGAATGAATCCTCGTCCCTTCTGGCGAATAATATGTTCATGCCTATTGACTAGCTGGCTGTAGCAAATTTGAAAACGGCATTTAGGGACTTAATCTCAGAGCAGCTCAACCGGACATAGGCTGTTGTTTTACTTCACACTCTTTGTTCGCCCATTTGAATGGCTATTCAAGCATTCTGTCACCGAGACAGAACTGAACAATCACTGCAAAACTCTTTTTTTTTTTTTCCCCCACAGGAAGCCTAACAGACTACATTAGTTAGCATGACTCAGTTTTAGATTTTATTAAGAGACTACCTTTATTTATTTATTTTACAGGTGAAAGGAATTATATTAAAGAATTTCATATTGTTGTGTCCAGAATTGGAAATATCAAGATTGGGAAAATTAAAAGGAATTTAAAGAAAACAGCAACAAACAATTATTTATCAGGGAATGAAAAGTTAAAGTGCAAAAGCTGCATGAGTTTGAGTTTGATACTAAACTACTTTTTGTTCTCTTTTCCCTCTCTGACAGCCTACCTCTGCGTTTCTGGGTGAATGTGATTAAAAACCCCCAGTTTGTGTTTGACATCCATAAGAGCAGCATCACAGACGCCTGTCTGTCTGTGGTGGCCCAGACTTTCATGGACTCCTGCTCCACCTCAGAGCACCGCCTTGGGAAAGACTCACCCTCCAACAAGCTGCTTTATGCCAAGGACATCCCCAGCTACAAGAGCTGGGTGGAGAGGTAAGCTGTCAAGAAAAGCGCATGTGCATACACACCAATTACTGGATAGATGAAGAGAGAAAGAACCATCAGAAAACCTGCATTAAGCGTGTTTCATTCCAGCACACACAATGCGACTGTAGCAATGTGATCTATGAGCTGTGAAACCCAATCCAAATTACAATGCAGTGGGAATAGATGGGAGTGCCCAGGGCATAAGATCTACAGGACATAGGAGCCAGTGTGTGTGAGTAGAGGGGAGAGAAAAAAAAAATCAAGGGAAGCATTTTTGAGAGTTGCAGGCAGCAGAAGCCGGTAATTTGTTAAAATGGAAGTTTTATTAAATTTATTTGTCAGCAGGGGAGGCAAAGAGGTCCTGAATAAAAGATGGGGTACTGTGAAGTGGTTCCGAGTATTTATGTGGCTGTAGCGTTGTTGCAAAGCAAGCCTCAGGATGAGAATATATGTGCAGTGCTTGAATGGGTGGAACCAAATGAGGGGATTCAGGCTCGGGATTGTGTGGCTCTCTCTGGTCTCCTATAAGCGATGCATAAAAAAAGATATGCGTGGACAGAATAGAGCAGCTGCTACTGTGAGGGGAAAATGCTGGTTGCATGTTTTGTTTTTTAATAACTGCATATAAACAGGGAATGCCTGGTATCACAGAATGGCGTCAGTGTATTTTGTACTTTTACAAATGATTCTTTCAAATCAGTGATTACTGCAAAGTGAAACTGTCTTAATCTTTTTTAAAGAGCCACACTAATGGTCAAAAGTGGATCTTATGCCGTTTCACTTTACTGTCCAAAGTGCCACAGCAAGGGATTTACAGGTCAGAAAGAAACTGATCACTGTAGAGGTTCAGACGAGATATCCTACTGTTCTCTGTCTCCCTCCTCCTCTATCTTGGTTAGAAAGAGAGGACGCTGCTTTAGCTGGTTAGCAGGCCAGTGGATATCTCCATCCCTTGAAATCAGTGTGTCTCGCTCAGTACTACCCTGCTGAGACTTTGCTTGAAACACCACTTCAGCCACTAATAAATTACATAAGACAACAACTGCATTCAGCACTTCCATGCTATGCAGCTGGGCAGAGCCACGATATCCCAAAGCTTTTTACTTGCTACAATATGTTGATGTTATTAAAAAGGTGTTGTGAAGTGAAGCAGACCCGTGAGCTCCTGCCACCTGCTCTGAATTTGATGTGGGAGTTGAAGGTCTCCAGACAATGACAAATCCATCACACCTGTCATTACATTATTTGTATACAAGACTGCTTGCATATAAATCTATACCTTTAAAAGTATGGAATACGTGTGGTGGTTTTTCCTTTAACGGCTTTTAAACTTCAGTAGTAAACGTTACTGTAGAGACATCGGCACTTGCAACAAACTGGATGTTAAATTGGTAAAGCAGTATTTTTATTTCACTTCTGCAAATAATTGACCAACTAATTACCGGTATTTAAAGATTTCAATGAATTAAATTTAAAAAGTTCGTGGTGAAGAAGAATTCCAAAATGGGGTTGATCTCATTAGAAATATACTCACATTTTCCACCTAACACGACAACACTAGTAATGAAAGTGATCGCTGCAAAAGATATTTTGCAACAGCAAAAATGCAAACACTGCAGCAGTCTTTAATCCGCATAATTGTCACACATCAGTTCAGTTTGAGGCTTTCACAATTTCATATTGTGACAGGTTATTTCACATTTCAACAAAGAAACTACTGAACAGCTAGCTTACTTAGTAAAAAGTAACCTAACTGTAGTGGCTGGGCCTACAGCTATCTTGTGATTTATACAATGAAGACTTTAATTTTGCTTTCCATACATACCACCTCCCCTTTATTGCTTATGCTTGCTTTAGTGAATGTTATGAGCTTGTTGAGTCTATTCTCATGTTCATGACACTAACAGGGCCCAGGTCAGAGCTCTAGCTTTCAGTACTGTGCAGTGTCAATACAGCTATGACCTCTGTGAGTAACACCCACCTGCCTTCTCCTTTGCTCTGTTAGCTCTGACAACTTGTTTCCTGGCAAATATCATCACACGCACTCCCAGAATTATCCATCCATACAACGGGCCTGTCCCCAAGTGGCTGTAGCTCCAGGAATTTAATATGTAAATAAGCAGCTTTAATCAACACAGTTGATATGGGCAACACAGCTGCTGCTGACAGTGACTGATTGCCTTTAGCTCAGTGCGGCGTGTGTGAGTATACTGTATGCTGCTGCAGTGTTCCATTTTAAAACATGAGGCCTCTCTGCATCTACAGGTTCCATTTAGGTCACTTTACTATGAAACGTGCTTTTCGTCTCTATGCTCCACGCATTAGTCAGGCATTCATAAACGATGAACTCCGAAGTAAACATCTGTGTAAAAATACATAACTGGGCATATTCTGCTTTCAAAATCATTTAGCACTTTTCCTTTTAGCATCTTTTTTTTTTTTTTTGCTGCTGTAAACACACCTTAATGCTTGTATTGTTCCTCCTGCCCTCTCTTCACAGATACTACTCAGACATTAACAAGATGCCAGCGATCAGTGACCAAGACATGAATGCCTACCTGGCAGAGCAGTCGCGGATGCACATGAATGAGTTCAACACCATGAGCTCTCTCAGCGAGATCTACTCCTATGTGGGGAAATACACTGAGGAGGTACGTAATGCTGGGACCTATTACACCTTTGGGCAACACATCAGTGCTGTCGCTAACTAAGGGGGTACTTATAAGAGGCAAATCGTACCACGCCCAGGCATTTAACCCCCAAAAGTCATGAAAAGTCAATGAAAGAACAGATAGTGTATTAAAATGTGGGAAGTAAAAGGGACTACCTGAAGCCAAGAACAGTGAGTGTAGGCCAGCTGGGTACAGTGGGACAGTCAAGCTCAAGCACTCCCCAAATCCAAGCCAGTATATCAATAGCTACAATCAATTTCTATAGTAACACAAATAGTAATTTGCTGGATTTTTAAAGTCCTGTTATGTTGAGTGCTTTTAGTAATAGCGTTGTGTGTCTTTTTCACGGTCACGCCGGCAGATTGTGTGCGCACTGGAGCAGGACGATGCAGCCAGGAAACAGAGGCTGGCCTTTAAGCTGGAGCAGGTGGTGGCCTTCATGAGTCTGGAGAGCTGAGAACCGCACTTCCCAGGGTGCACTGGGAAGAGACCCCGTCAGAAACCGAGCTGTGCCTGAGCGAAGACCTGTCCCCATCTTTTTTCATCATGTGACTTCCTCCCTCAGCCTTTCAGAGATGAATTCTTCCTCTAACTTTTTTTCTGCTTCCTGTTTTTGTTTTTTGTTGTTGTTGTTTTTTTCTTCCCATTCACTCTGCTGCATAGACTAGTTTACCTGAAGTTATGCGAGGGGTGGCCCGGAGCTGAGGTTGGCGTTTCCCACAGTGCAATGTGGGGGATCCCTCAGCTTCACCACAGAGAAGCTTCAAGGGGTGATTGCTTGAAAGCTGGCCATATTGGCAATGTGTCGATCCCCCCTGTTGGAAGGAAAGAGGGGAAAAACATTTTTATGTTGCCTTCAAGAATTTACACCGATAGGTAATTCTTTAAAAACCACAATGTTGGGTGTCCATTTTGTTGAGAACTTTTCAGAATAGGATAGTTAAAATAAAACCATCTCTAGAGTTCAGTTTATTGTAGTTCTATATTAAATATACAGAATCAAGAGGAAGCATCAACACTGATGACTGCAAGCCAAATGAACACCTCTGAAGAAAATTCATGCAAGGATGGTTTGCCAAGTTTACACTGTACCTTCAAGCAAAGCATACATATCCGTGAAATCTGGGGCAAATCCAGGCAAGCCTAGAATGTTCTTGTGTTCTTTAATGTAGCTGGAGTTGTATTTAAGAAAAAGACTGATGGGGGAAGGGAAGGATTATAGCTTCTCTGAACTTTTCCTTTACTGAACCATGATGAACTTTACAAACCAGAGCATCCCCAGCCTATAGCCCTTTGCGACATGCACACATTTTTACCTGGCCCAGCATACATTTAAGAAAGTGCTCATGATTTCTGCTTCCATTTGGCTTATATAGCTACTGCAAAATTAAGCTATTAGATGAAACCCTGGAGCCCCCGCCCAAGTTGGATCCTTTGTAAAAAAAGAAAAAGCACACAACCAACTCTGGAAGACAGTGTTTTGACTGCTACTCCAAACACCAGTAGCAGTCTTTGCCTGGCTCTTGCCACTTCCAACCTTGTGTCGCCGCTGCGACGGTCTATCAAAGCACACACATGCACACAAAACGCACACACACTCAGCAGCTACCCAACATCCTGACTGCCCAGATTTCTACGCCAACAATGGAGGACGTAAAGGGAAGAGCTGACTGAAATGCACTGGGTAAGAAACTGCTTGATCAAGAAAAACAAGAATGATTCAATACAGCGTGTGCTACCTAAAGAGGCTCTGTTGTGAGAGTAGCACTTCTTTCCCGGAATGTCCCAAGTTTAAGACTTTTGTGTGAAGAAATCAAATGACACGGACTTAGTTGGTCAGCCAAAAACCAAAGGAGCTTGAAATTTTCAAAAATGGTCAAAAATGTATTTATAAAGTGCCACTGAGGAACTGACAAACAAAGGACTATGTATAAGACAACCACTTCTAAGACAAAAAAAAAATATTGTGACTTGAACTTTAAGCAACATGTGTGATTTTTCTGACCTCAGTGTGTCGAGGTGACAGGCTCTGTGGGCGAGGTGATCCGATCCTCCTTTCATCATCCCGGGTCTCTCTGGCTCTCGGCACACCGTTCACCCCCTTTTTCGTCCAGCTCCTGACTTACCAGTTTTTCTGTTTTGCACAAGCATTGGAGATGGTAGCTAGTTGCATACGGCAAAAACCCCAACTCCTGAGTGTGTAACTGTTTGAGGCGCTCTTGTCTGTATTAGTGTAGTTGTCCTCAGTGGCGGCAGGGGGCGGCCTTCTCCAAACCTCAAAAAAAAAAAAAGAGGAAAAAAGAAAAGAAATTAAAAAAAAAAAAAAGATCTGATAAAGCAGAGCAAGACGTGAGCATCACGGCAAGATAAACAGAAAATGATGGACATAGATAAGACTTGTTGGATGTGAATCCCCACTATGGGAGAGAGCGATGGAAAGATGGAGGCGCCCTCCGTACATTTTGACCTCTGCCCTTTCTTTTGCCTTGACAACGTGCCCCATGTGGTGATGTGAATGTGTGAAGACCGCCCTAGGTCCACCTTGGGTCCTTTATTGGCTTTTTAAGCGCATGTAAAACGTAAACAATTTAAGAAACTTATTTAAAAAAAAAAAAAGTGAAAAATAAGAAAATTAAGCCTTGCAATGATGATGTGGATGTGTTCTTTTATCTTTCTTTTGCTTGGAAGAATCAAGATGGAAAAAGTGGATTGTTCATGTTATAAAAACTATAACTTTCGTTTAAGGTGGAACCTTTATCCAGACCAGTCCCCCTATGACACAGTCTCGTCCCTATGATTTTTGTGACGTGATAGATGCTAAATAAAGGAGTTACTGTATACCTTTGCATGTTGACCTGTTTGGATGGTATGAAATTGAATTGCCTTGCAAAAAGATATTTAGAGACATCTACAACTGCTAGGGGCTTTTGAAGTCATTTCCAACACAACTGCTCATTTTCTGGATGTCATTTAAAGACAGCATGTACCCCATTTTGGATTTTCTTGTCCCATTTACTGTGTCCTCCATTATAGACCAGCACTCTTTGTGTGTGCCAGCTGTGCCGCCTCTGCAGTTTAAATCTGGTCAGGCAGAACATTTGTTCTTTTTATTGGTTTTATTTTTTCCTATTGAAAACTGCGTTAGAGTATTTCATCGTGATAAATGCTCAACTTCCCAGAACAAAAAATCCCTCCTTTACAGTGATGAAGCCTGCCCATTTTTTTTTAAAGAACAGAATATGTGCAGTTATGAAAACAGACGGGTGTGATTAGATGCAGGTTCACGTCCTAAAAAGCAACGAAGGATTGCCTCAATTTGCCAGCGCAAGATGTGAAAATGAACACCAAGAACAAATTAAGTAGGCCTATACCTCTAATTTATCATCCATAGCAGGAGAGGCGCATTAGCTTTATTAGACTTGTGTTTTAGACTGAGTTTAGCAAGTGACTCCTTTTTTTAGAGGGGTCATTGTCTGTTAACAACTTTCTGCAGCTTTTTGAGAGGTGATCAAAAGGTTTTGGGAATTATGTCTTTGTGCATGTTTATCTCTGCAGTGTACACTGGATGTCCTCCACTGCATCTCAAAACCAACCTTTCAAGTTGAGTTTCAATTAGCAGATCTGGAGGAAGTCACAGTAAGGCAAGTCTGGCAAATGTTGAGCGAACAGACTTTGTGTGGCCACAGAACCCCTGCGTTTCGAGTGCACTGCGTGGCACACACCACACTTCAGACAAGGAAAGTCTGAACCCTGAGTTTATATTTAGGATACAGAACCTACTGGAACATTTGTTCCATGCAAGTTTGGGCTCTACTATATACACACTCTGAATGTGCAAATTGGACTTTTGGGATTTCACCTTCAGGGTTATCAGCTAGTGTTAATCATATATGGTTGTTCATCTTCATTTCCAAATTCACAGAACTTTTTGATCACATCTCATGCAGCATACAGAACTTCTATTATTTCAATTTAGGATTAATTTTAGGGACATCCAGGTTTCTGTTCCCAGCTGTGTGTTACTAAATAAGGTGAGAGCCCTTGGCTGTGATTGCAAGTCTGCTCCCCCGGTGTCTCATCCTGTCTTTCATTTCTCCCCCCCTCACCCTGTCACTTCCCGGGCAACAAAGGTCGTCTGGTAGTAGCCACCTAGCGTTGCCAAGAGCACAGATAAAGTTTCCACCTTCAAACGTTTTCTAGGAACTAAAAATGTCCTCCTAGCTCAGTGTTATAGCAGATGTTACACAAACATGCTAGAAAAGACTTTTACTAGATCATATTTGAAAGATAAAGAGTATCTTATTGAGAGATGAAAACGAAACCTGGGGGATATAAGGCGAGCTTCTCTAACTTTGTTATAATTAATTGTATACCTGTGTATGTAAATATAATGCATTCCTATTTTGCAGTCAAGAACAAAATACTATTTGTAATATAGAATAAACTTTATTATGAAACCAAGCATTTCACGAGTCTCGTTGTTCCTTATTGTGCCAGTTTGTGAGAAAAACCTACCTACAGTGCAAGCAAAGTAACACAATTCCATAACAATCAGCTTATAAAGACTACACTGTGTCTTTATGAGCTGGATGGCACTAATTTCCTTTTCAATTCCCGTGACAGTCACTACAGGGTATGTTCAGGGACGTAGAGGCCATCGCAAATCCCCCACTGTGGGGTGCCAGACAAAGCAGCAAAGAAAAGCCACACAATAATGCATGACAAAGAGTCAATTGTACTCTGGGATTTCTCATTACTCCCTTGCTGTTGACTTTATACATGCCAGGATACACAAGGGATAGAACTGTACTGTAGCTGCAAGATCTCTCCGATGATAAGAAACACCATCATCTTTAAATCTTTAAAAAAGGTTGTCCACATAATTTTAGACTTTAAGTGTCCAAATTAGTCAAAATATGGATTCATTCATTCAATCAATCCTGCCCACAGTACCATTGGGGAAGATAAAGGAAACCGTGGATCTGAATGCAAGTGGCTTCAAGGGTAAACCTCTAAATAAATATGTAAATTTGCATCCAGCAATCATAATGTATCTGAAGACTATCACACAGCAATGACATCCAATTCAGCTAAAGCCATTAACGTCATCATAGAGGCTGACACCGGCTAGCAAAGCATAAAGAAACATCCCTGCCAACTGAGAATTGAGGATGAAAGCTGAGGTACAAAAAGCTGGTTGATCCGTCGTGAGCAGCAGATAGTAGCACTGGATGGAGTCAGGTATTTAAGCAAGTAGGTATGCCAATGGCATCCTTAAAAATTTTAGTCCTAAGCCACTGTTTTTACATCATTCATTGTTACAATTTAGAATGTAGAGGATTGGTTCTTGAGATATTACATCACATTTTTGAAGCAACAACCTAAGATTCGGTTTATACAATACACAAATACAGTGAGATATACCCCAGACCCGTAATGTATAAAAATAAAACATGAGAACACAAACAGTATCCTATTAACTGAAAAATTACTTGTACTATAAAAGTGACAGGGCATAAAAACTGTATGAATGAGAACAGAAAATGGTGATAGAATAAAAAAGATTATTCGAGAAGGAAGTACACAACAAAACAGAGCAAATGTATTTTGTTGTCTTAAGGTTCTAGAGACCAAGAAGGGGATATTTCCTGCATCTTATTGGAACTAAAGATCTATGTGGGACCAGAAAAGGTCTCAAAACAGAAGGAGAAATGATGAAAGTTTTTAATGAGCCTAGTGAAATTGCCTCAAAAGATTCAGGCCTCAACCAGCTGAACAGTTCAGACATCAAACGGAAGAGAGAGAAAAAACATGTCATCACCTTAAAGTTAAAAAAGAAAATCCTACATCTGCATCTTGCCAAATTTGTTAGTTTTCTAATTCCGCATTCCAAGCTGGATTTTTTTTTTTTAATGTGGAAACTGGCTAATAGTGAATTTTCCAACTAATGTGCAACTCTGGCTTACTGGACCTGGACCTCTCATTGTATTTGGCTGCAAGTCAGCCTATTAACTTTGCCAACTTATGCAAATGCTGCTTAGCTCCTAATCTGTGTTGAAATAAAATAAGCTTCATGGGCTACCTCCACAGCTCCCGTTTATACTGTCAAGAGACAAGTTACAAAAGCCGATCGTCTTTAATGAGAGGCGTTTCCTGACATGATGTAACCAAATAACCAGGTCAAAAATATTAAGTAAACAGTCGCACTGGTAAAAGATTAGCTGAACCTGTAAGCTTCTTCCAGTTGAAGCCAGTCAAGCAGACCTGAAGCCATTCAGGAAATCAAGGAGGGAAATCCCTGCCTCTAAGCGCATGTCACTCTGCAGAGCTTAGCTGCAGTAAAGACATAACTGGTTTATTTTACTCTGCAACCTGCATTATTCAATGTCGTACATCAAAGGCAGCCAAAATGCACACTTTAATGTATTAAGTTTAATTTGGCTCACCGGCTTCGTTATCTCACAAAACACACAACCTCACAGGAAACTCTTTGTAACATCAACTTTTCCAACCGGTGCAGCTGCACAATAAAGCACAACACTACTTCATTACAACAAGGCCATCTTTAAAACACCTTCCCTGAAACACCCGGGGCTGAAAAAGTCAGAGGTAAGGTTTAAAAAAAAAATGAGTAAATGGAAAACAGGAGTGACAAATGAGGAAATAGAAAGTTCTGTGCAGCACAGGAGGGCAGCGAAAGTGTGAAATGCAGAAAACAGGGTGACAACCTGCTGGACGGGTATATATGGATGTGAGAGGCTGCAGCACTCCAGCAGGCTTAGTACCTGACGAGGACGAGAGATTGAATTGGCCTAGTGTCACCCTCCATATACCAACCAGTGAACTGGGAGTAATGGGTGAGAAATAGAAAGAGGGAAGGTGGAGGGAGAAATAGCAGTAGGGAGAGGTGGGGGGGCTGCCAAGTGTTACCCTAATTTTCTGACTAGTGAGCTGGGAATAATGGAAGAGGAGAGAGGCAACTCTGTGAGGTGATGGGTTGAGAAAGGTTGGATGGAGGTATCAGAGGGGCAGGATGATCGAGGGCCGGCTATGATTGCTTTGCACCGAGGATGGTTTTCCACACTCCCATGATCACCACAGCTCTTTCACCTCAAATCCCCACCCTGCCATCACATCCCCAAGCACTGATGTGATGTGGCTATGGAGGGGAAAAAAACAAAAAACCTGAAGGTCCATCCACATGGAGGTCGAGGGATGGAAAAGAAGAAGTAGTGAGCGGTTTGGTGCTGTTGAGACATTCGGCATGTTGCAGGGCAGGACAATCAATAACGCTGGACCTGCTGCTTTAGGGACTTGAACCCATAATCATTCCTTGGTCACCTTAGCTAAAAAGACTGATCTTCAAGAAGAGAAACTATATTTACCGTCAACAAAGCAATTCAAATGACTAATCTCACCATCAGCTTCTAGGTCAAAGTTCCCTCACAAAGAAAGACTTGAACGAAACTAATGTTACAGAAAGATACGAGGAAGTTTTCAAATCCAAGCTTGTGCACTTTATGGCATGGTGGCATGCTCATTACTTGCACATATACCTAAGTTGTGTTTAATGGTTTGGTTTGGCTAATACCACCCACCTGACTAAAGGGGGAGGAGCCAGAAGTGTCAAGTATTAGAAGGTGAAAACAGCTCGATTCTTTTTTTCTTTATTTTTATTTTTTTTTAAATCATCTGTTGTCAACCTCTGTCATACGCATCTTCGGTGGAGCTGGGAGCTGATCCTCGATGAGGCCTTCCTCAAACCACAGCCTCTGGCCTAACTTGTTGCTTTGTTATTATTGGTCATTAGCTGTACCCCGCCTCTCGCCCTATGACAGCTGGGATAGGCTCCAGCGCCCCCCGCGACCCTGAAAAGGAGAAGCGGAAGCGAATGGATGGATGGATGGATGGTCATTAGTCATTTACATTTGTGTCCTTGCTAGTGAATTTCCAACTCTCTGCATAAATACGGTCTCTCATCCACATTTGAGCTTCACAAATGTGCATGAAAGCATGTAACTGCATGGGTTAATATTTAGAATTAAAAAAAATCACCACCACAAGTTGAATCACAAAACAATGAAATCCATCACAGAATATTACCAAAGATATTATCCATATAGGCCCTTTAATTATTATTTAATTATAATAATTTGTACATTTTTAATATATGACCACTTTCAGCTCAAAACTAAAGCAAAAAAAATGTTCAACTGGGCTCATTTCTACTAACTTTGTAGTTTTTTTATTCAACGTAGAACGATGATTATTCACACTGTATCAGAATCAGCAGCTCTCAGTACATTCCCTCAGAGTATCTCCTCACCTTCACTGAATTACAGCAGGTTAAGTTGCTGCATTGTGTCCATAGAAGGACAGCTTCACGAATATATTGAGCTAAAGTAGAAAGTATTTCAGTTTGGCAAGCATTCATCCTTGCCAAGACTTTTACTAAAACATCTGGCTCTTGCTTGTGATTTCAAGTTTTGGAATTGAATTTTTCGTGTGGCTGCTATCACTGGCTGCTTTTCTGACTACCAGACTGGCAGGATGGATGACTTGATGATAGCAGAACAGTCTGGACACTGGTTGACGGGTCTAATTTCAGCAGTGGACTCAGATATTGACAACTGCACACAAGCAGATGGAAGTAATTTCCGATATTAGTCTATTCTCCTCCATCTGTTCTGTCTTGGTAAACATTTGTGTTGCTGGTAACAGGAGGGATAGAGTGGGAGAGAAATGAGACGGACATGGATACATCCAGAAAAACCCCTCATAGTACAGATGGAGAATAAAGATACAAATCTGTCAAAGGGTTTAGAGCTAAGACTTTAAGTGACCTTCAAGCTGAGGTGTACACTGTGAGTCTGCTGAGTCGAACCAGTAAAAGTATAAGTGTGCGATAGTTCTACCAGACAGAACTCGAGTCCTGTGTAACGCATCACCTTCTAACTCCAGGATAACCGGTGCAAATGCTAAAAATTATTCTGATGATACCAAACTCCATCTCTGAAACCTTCATTCCAGCATTGCTGACTACTTCCACTGCATAAATAAGCTGTACAGTTGCAGAGTCAAGAAAAACAGCCTGTTATGGTAAACATTATTACACCTATAACGCACACACAATCTCTCTTCTAAATCCCCCTCCCCGCATTTCAGCTCCTAATCAATAAGATCCATGGAATTCCTTTTAAGGAGCCCATTTGCTCCTCGGACTCCAGCGAATTACCAAAGCTGCGTGAGCCTGTACAATACAATAAATTGATTATCTGGTTCAGATGTTCATTGAATTTATTTTGATTCTATTGTCTGCTTTCATGCCTGGCACGTTCTTCCTCTTGATAATGGATTACAGCTGTGCAGCAGATCGGTACGGTTTTGTGCTCTTGGAATGGTTTTAAACTGGAATTTCAAAAAACATTCCTAAGCCATTACTTTAAAGCAATATGCAACAAAACAACTTTATATTAAAGGTACATATACTGTATTCAACAATAACTATTGTTCAGATCAGTAGTATCTTTTGTCATTATAAAACTAGTATCCTCTTAACATGAGCAGGTACCACAAAACAAGACCCTGATAAATATGCGCCATTCTTACATAATAAAATACAAAACCATAAATTTTAATGACCAAATAACTCAATTAGTTAAAAAGACAATGTTTAGTATCCCCCAGTTTAATGCGAGGCATGGCTCATAACTACTCTGAGACTTATTAAACTGCACAGTTATTCGTTTCCTTCCTTTTTATACTTAGGAAATCCATCATAGCACAAACACACTGCAATGAACAGAGCCTGTAATGAGTTACAACTTAAAGGGGAAAAAAATGGGTATTTTTTTTAATCATTCTCTTTTTTTAAAATAAGCGTTAGGTGACTACAACTGAACTCTCTCTTCTTAGGGTCACTTGAGAGATCTTTTTAAGCTTTTCTTCAAGCCAGGAACAAATTGACTAAACTTGCTGTAATTTAGTTATTTACAAAAAAAAAAAAAAAAAAAAAAAAAAAAAGAGTGTCCATGGAAACTAAGGCTTTAATAGGTACCGGTGTGCTACAAATATGCATGCCATTAACCAACTAGGTATTGGTGAAAATCTGCACCTTATTATAAGTATATTAACTGTTATTCAAGCTTTCTAGCCATACACAGTTATGCAGCTGAGACTGAGACATAGTAATGACCCAAAAATAAACCATACTGTTAAAGATTTTTTTTAATAAAAATCAGTGGAACAACACTAATATAAAAAAAAAATGCATGACTGCTAAAATTAGAAACTTCCCACCTTTGAATTATGCTGAAAAACTAGTTAATGCATTTGTGACTTGTAGGCTGGAATTTCTTAGTATCAGGTTTTCTAAACGCTCTCTGAAAGCCTTAAACTTGTAGTACTAACAGGGACCAGAGAGATGGAGATAATATTTCTCTTATATTAGCTCTATTTGTTGCTGGCTCTTGATAAATCCAGAACTCTATTTACAATCCTAAAATAAAGTTTTGAATGATCAGGCCCCATCATATCTTAGAGACTTTTAAGCACAGACTTTCTACAGTTTCCAAAAGTAATGGGAGGCCGAGCCTTCACTTATCTCCTCTGTGGCACCAGCTCCCAGTTTGGATTCTGGAGTCAGACACCCTCTCTATTTCTAAGATTAGCCTTAAAACTGTCTTTTTAGATAAAGCTCAGGGGACCCTGAACCATTCCTTACAGAAGTTATGCTGCTATAGGCTTCACATTATATAATGAGTATTTCTTTTCCACTCCTATGTTTTTTTCATATGCCCTTCCTCCATTCTTCCCCCCAACCAGTTATTGCAGATGGCTGCAGTTCCCTGAAGCTGGCTCTAACAGGCTTCTTTCTGTTAAAAGCGAGTTCTTCCTTCCCACCATCGCCAAATGTTTGCCCATAAAGGATCATCTGACTGTTGAGCTGTTGTCTGCGATATCGTAGGATCTTTACCCTTACAGTCTAAAGCACCTTGAAGCATCTGTTGTTGTAAATTAGTGTAATTTAAATCAAAATTAATGAAACATGCAATACAGAAGCCATTTGTTGTCGTCTATTATGTCAGCAACACCACTGCTAAGAGAAATGGTGATATGCTAATTGTTTGAACTGTCAAAATGAAATGGCTCAAAACAAAAGTTACCCATATGGACATTAAAGCCTTTACAGCTTATCCAGAGGTAAAAATAAATACATAAATACAATTTCTAATTTAGTGAGTGCACAAAAGGATGATCATGAGTAATGTTATATTGATTGTGTGTAAGATAAAAGAGTAGAAATATGAAGAAATTGAGAGAAAATGACGATTTGCTGCTCTTTAATACAGACTCAAACATTGGCGATGATAATATCAGGAAAAAAATACATCTGTTTTTGTGAGCCGATCTGGTGAGCCAGCACACAAAGGGCAGCCCTGTATCATAGTCAGCCACCTGTGGGCTTTTGTCCCTGGCCCGTCACGTCACATATCCCCGCCATGTTAGCCTGTCTACAATGGACAGGAGCCCATCAGCTGGATTCAGCGCTGGCCCTGGCCTCTGTGATCTGACTGCTGTATGATACACAAAGCAAAATCCCACTAGACAGACTCACACAGGGATTAACACAAATACCCCCCACCCTCACCCAATAAAAAAAAAAAAAAAAAAAACATATGTGAACAAAGCCACACACGTTTTCACAGCTTCTCCAGCACCAACATTATGAATATGAATAACCCTCTGGCCCAGATTTTAGCGAGCTGTACCATTCGGTGCTGCGTTCAAGCCTTCAAGATGTCAACACAGCGACAGAAGGGCAAACTGAGAAACAAATCTAACAACACAGTGTGGGCCAGCAATAGGCTATAGGCATCAGCCAGTGATCGAGGGTGATGAGGGGAAAAAAGGGGTGTCCCAGTGCTGGCCCAATATGCTTTATTTAGCAGAGCAAATCTGAGCAGAGCCCAGTGACTTGCACCAGTTGTTTATGCACTAAAAGTCCATGTGGTGAACTAAAAACTTTGCAATTCAAGAACCTAACTTGTCGAGAGACTTGTGACGACAGCTTGCTGAGAGGGTACAGATTGTAGAGGGGTACAAACGATGGCAGGAAGATCTACCTCTAATCCAATTCAGTGGCAGCCATTTGAATAATTGATGTGGGGACATAAATTGGTTCATTCCAGATGTCCCCTGCTCCCTTAATCAATACTGATTCCCTTAATCAATGGTTGGCTGCCCAGCCCATGACTTTGGCTGTTCTACCCCCACACAGCCAGGCTGCAGCCAAAGCTTCCCACAGTCCGAGTCACAGGTGGTTGGCTGCAAAGTGGCTGTTTGCAGTGATAGACTCTGGGTAATTGAGGCTCTTACCCGGCGGGGTTGGGGTGGTGAGAGCAGCGGTGGGGAGACTGCAGATTGGTCTCTTTTGTGGAGAAGGCACATGGCTTCCATTGGGAAATAACTGCAAATTGATTCCAAGACTGCCTTGAAAAGAAAACTTTCATCATGGAGAGAGCGACTTGATTAATTAAAAGACAGAGGAACATGGATAGATGCTCTAGGTTGGTGACTAGCTAGAGTGATATTCAGCGTGACTTTCCTAGAGATGTGAGAAAGGGCAAGAAGACACTCACTTGCTGCATAAAGAACCTGAACTTGCTCATTTCTATGCTAATAATCTGCATACAGAAAAGCTGACAAATATGGAGTACACACACACACAGAGCCAGATAATAGTGGGCAGAAGGAGCTGTGTGCCAGGATGCCAGGACAGAGTGGAGCATAGCAGTGTGTGACAGCTGTGTGGCACAGCTGGGGGAGACAGATAACCCTCAGTCTGTATGAGCTGACAAAACATCCCTCCTCAGAAGACTGAACACAACTTCACCTGGCTCTGCTTGCTTTCTCATCATCCCTCTGTACCCGTTGCTCTTGTTGTTCCTCTAAATACCCCTCTCTTTCAAACTGCCTCTCATTTTCTACTCCCACAATCCATGTGCCCGTTACATCCCTCACCTTTTCAATATCCTTTTCATATCTGTTCCTTTTCAAAATGTAGCCTGCAGCTGACAGGACACCGTCTAGCACCTGGCTAGAGTGGGCTGCAGGCTGCCAGCAGGACACTTGCGGTGGTCTATAAATGTCAGGGTATAAGTGTCAGGGGGATGTAACGGGCAAAAGGACTCACATCCAATAACAGGTATAAAGCACAGGCAGCTAATTTGTTAAGGAAGAGAATAAATACAGTGTGCTGATCAGGAAAGAGAAAATTAACATAACAATCAAATCTGGCACGTCTTAAAAATCATGTTTCCAACAGACTTTTGTTACATCTTTCACACAGCTTCAGATGACACCTGCAGAGCCATTTCAAGTTATGCAAAAATCCGTTTCTGGGACGGTGCTGCATGCTTGATGGAATCCCTAGAGATCGCGGCACAGACGTGCCTGCTGTATTCCTGCAGTTTGTTGATTTTTCAGCCCCAACGAATTATTAAAGCATCGAAGTCTTGACATATTATCATCATCCAATAAATCAAGATGTGTCCATTTCTATTTCACATCTGAAATAACAAAAACATGATAGCAAGATGGATTTCGGACTCTACAATTGTCAATAATGAAGCCATAACATGTGTTTATAGCACCGAATAACTAACCAAAACCGAAATGACAACTGCAGATGGGGACCTCTTAAGGGGGAATTGCACTTCAACTTGCATTAAACAAGTTGCAAGTATATTTGAACCAACAACATAATTGGGGTTCTTAAAAAGCTTTTTGTGAACATTGCTAGCCATTTTGTAAACGCGTGCAGAATACAGCACATGTATGTAAACTGTGTTTGTATGCTTGCTTATGCTGATGTAATGTTTAATATCCAATCAGCATTCAAACACACACTTTGGCTCTGAAGTCTTGCTTGGAGCTGACTGGCAGCATCCTTGGAGGGAGGCACAGCTATAATCAATTTACACAGCAATCACAGATCTGCACACAGCAACCTTCAACAAGTCCTTGAAAGCTTGAATCTCTCTGCTGATCACAAGCCGTCAGCAGAAGCTGATTAATGAATTAGATGTTCATATGTGCGTTTAAAGTCACACCAGCTCTGCTACAGTAGTAATCCTCACACTAGCGTTTGGCAGAATGAAAAGCGGCTATCCGTTATGTCTGGCTGTATTTAGAATCAAATGTCGCATACGTGATAAGAGTCACTCTGAATTTTAAAAGTGGGACAACAGAGCACATTTTTAATGAAAAATAGGAAGGGAACAGTGACAGGGTAGAGTGAAAAAAAAAGCAGGAAGCTGGTGGTATGATCTTTTAAAGTTATTAAACATATAGGAATGAAACCAAGTCCCTTTTATATAAGTCAGATATAACAAAAACGATGAACTACGGACTGAAAAAAACCACAAGGCACAACCTCATTATTTGTAAATGCAGAAAATCTGTCAAACTGATACGAGTGTTTCCTCCCATTTCTTTGCAATATAAATGTTGCTACTAATTTTACTAGATACACATAGGAAAAAAATGGAAGGATGCTTGCTGTACTCTGTCAAACAGGAGATACGGCAGAGCGAGACACTTGTTGTGAGACGCTCGCTCACTGTCAGTATCCATCTGTTTACCTTGCTGCCAAAATGGCGCTGGTGAGGAAAAACAAGTGTTCTCTTCAAAGGCCATTAAAAATGGATGCGGGAATTAACAGATCATACGATTTTGGTGGTTGTTTTGGTTTTTTGTATGTGTGTTTGTTTGTTTTTCCAAAGCTCTCAGACCACTTTACGCCTCGGGTTGAAAGATCACCACTCTAAAACATCTCATCACATAACGACAATACTGAATCCCCCACCGTTATGAACCTGAAACACACTTGCAGCTAATGAGCTGAGCAATTAACTTCTAAACGTGCAGAAACTCTGTCACCAGGGAGTTAACCACATGCGCTGCCTGTACGAAACAAAATATAATTGATTGTTCCCATATTTTAATCAGCCTAAAAAGGGAGGCGCTGGTGGAAGGATGAGGTTTTAGGACTCAATCTGCTAATCGATCAACCTGACACAGGTGTTGACAACCTGCCATCAGGAGTTGACAGTTAAATGTCCAACAGCTCGTCACAGGAGTATATGTGACAGATCTAGTGTCGGGTATGACTCGTAATGGGCCCTTGGGTCACACCGCAGCCAGCAAGAGTGTCATTTAGGTGCCCAGAGGTCACATTCTAGTCTAGCAAACACAAACAGCCCTGTTGGTAACCAGGGACATCATTGTCACTGGGCACTGAAGAGTGTGTGCGTGTGGGTGTGTGTAGAGACAGTGTGAGATGGAGGGGGTTGTCTTTAAGGAAAAAGAATGTACTGACAGAGTGGAGACAAAGTGGAGAGGGAAATGCACTTTTCAAATGTCACCTTGCCTTGCCACCCTTTATGCTCAGAGAAAGAATGGTGTGAAATAGTAAAAAAAAAAAAAAGCTTCTCGTTTTCAGAACGTCTTGGGATGTACAAAGGAAAAGGAAGCTAAATCTCTGGTATGCTGATATGGTTTTTAACACTATATAAAGTCCAGCATTATAACTTCAAACTCTGTTAAACCTTAAAACACACCATTCTTTAACTAATTGGACACACTGCACATTATTAAGAATGCTTGATTTGACTCATATATACTGATGAAATGAAGCCAGTTACCAGTTTGAAGATCGAAATAAGTAAAGCCTTGTAAAATAAAACAGTAACTCCTAATTAAACTCGTCTTGAACACAGTTGGCAGATAATTGTTAAACATTTTAAAATCTAATTTACTCAAAGGCTGCCAAAGCAGATAAATGCAAAAGGCCTTTCATTTTTAACCTGTTTAATTTTAACATTGCCCTCCAATCACCAAATCAATGCTGTATGAGTATGTATGAAGTATGACTTTTTTCTCCAATACTCTTAAATCTTTGGTTCATTCAAACTCAGATCTGGGTAAGCATAAATGTAAAAATCCGGTAGTGTCTGACTCACTAAAAATTTGGTCTCAAATTAGAAAGCATTTTCATTGGCGTCAATGTTCAATCTTTACACCATTAATTCATAATCAAGCATACACATTGCTCTCAGGATCAACATTCCAGCTATGGACTTCCAAAGGGATACACACAATCAAGGATCTGTTTATTGATAATCTTTTTCCTTCGTTTCAACAACTTCAACAAAAATTTTCCATAGAAAAAAGAGATTTTTTCAAGTATTTACAAATACGTCATTTTATTAAAGAAACGTTTCCATCCTTTCCCAATGAACCACAAAAGCTAGTTTCAGATGATCTATTCTTAATGAACCCGCTAAAGAAAGGAGCTATTTCTAGGATCTACAACCAACTTTTGCAAATAGACAGTACAACTACATTGGACCACTTGAGAAATGCTTGGAGTGAAGAACTGGCTACTAACATCACTAAAGATCAATGGACTAAGGCACAAGAACTGGTTCACTCCACTTCTGTCTGCTGCAGGCATGGACTGCTACAATTTAAGGTCTTGCATAGGCTCCATCTGTCTAAATTGAAGGTTTCAAGGATGTTTCCAGGGGCCGATTCAAGATGTGATCGATGTGGCCAGAATTCTGCCTCATTGTCACATATGTTTTGGACATGTCCTAATATCGCTACCTACTGGTCTAAAATATTTAAAACTTTGTCTGATATTTTTAAAAAACAGCTCCCCCCAGACCCAGTAATGGCACTATTTGGTGTAGCTACAGTTAAAAACTTAAATAATAAACAAATTCGTGCTCTGAGCTTTATAACATTGCTTGCAAGACGCCTTATACTTCTAAATTGGAAAAATAAAGCCCCCCCAACTCATTCTGCTTTATTAAGAGACACAACGTATCATTTACAGTTGGAGAAAATTAAATTTTCATTAAGAGATAATGTTAAACAGTTTTACCTAATTTGGCAACCCTTTATAGATTACTTTAATAAGTAAAACCGAGAGGTTTGGCCTCCTCTCATATCTGCCCCAAGATTATATATATGGGCCTACGCAGGTGTTGTTGTTTTTTTCTTTGGGGGGTGGGGGGGTGGGGGGGGGGGGTTCGTTTGTTTTTTTTTTGTTTTTCTTTTCCTCTCTCCCTCCTTTGAATATACTTGTTTAGGATAATAAATGTGTATGTATAGACATAGATATGATTGTTTATATAATGATAATTATATTTTATATAAAAAGGATGGGGAGAGGAAGGAAGGGAAGGGAAAAAAAGAGGGGAGGGGAAGGGACAAGGGGAAAAAAGAAAAAAGGAAAACTATGTCAATGTAAATGAAATATATACTTTGTTGCCTGATTTGAATAAAGAAAGGAAAAACCTTAAAACACACCATTCTTTAACTAATTGGACACACTGCACATTATTAAGAATGCTTGATTTGACTCATATATACTGATGAAAAGAAGCCAGTTACCAGTTTGAAGATCGAAATAAGTAAAGCCTTGTAAAATAAAACAGTAACTCCTAATTAAACTCGTCTTGAACACAGTTGGCAGATAATTGTTAAACATTTTAAAATCTAATTTACTCAAAGGCTGCCAAAGCAGATAAATGCAAAAGGCCTTTCATTTTTAACCTGTTTAATTTTAACATTGCCCTCCAATCACCAAATCAATGCTTATTTGGGGAAAAAAACATGTAAAAGCATTGATGGAGTCAGTTTTCATCATTATTCACTAATCCAGTGAACTACCACCTCAACTTTTTTTCCCCACCGCTTTTAGTCACACATGCCTGAGACTGTCTAGTAAAAAATGGGTACTCCCCAACTGGTTGCAAGTGTTTACCGGAGCTTGCTAGCTGATGAGCTAAAGAGGGTTCTTCACTAAAAACCTCCTTGCGGTTGTATTGATCAGAGAAGAAGAATGCATGAAAGACATGGACTTTTCTGTAAACACCTGCTAACTCTCCACTGAGCTAACTACTTGGAAATAAATGTAACGTAATCTGATACCAGAGAACATTCACCTTCAAAGTTTCAAAAGGCACAACTGTAACTTCGAAGACAGGTGGGTCTCACTTTCCGGTTTACGCTGCACTTTTCCCAGTTTCACTACAACTTGGTGAGTAGCTTTCTCTCACACAAACTAAAGGCAGCTTGCTAGCGAGCAAAGCAATCATGTGAAGTTTTTTTTTGTGTGTAAAACTATACTGTATACCCCTTTGCCACCAGTTTCACACAAGCAACTAGCAACAGCCTGTCATGGAACGCACTCTTCCCTGGCCAGAGGTTTCCAGGGGGTCAATTTTAAGGTTAATCAATTTCACAGTAACATCCAGCAACTACCACTAAACAACCGGGGAAAACGTGACCAGTGGCTGCCACATGAATGCTAACTAGTCTTTAGGCCCGTATGACTAAGCTATGAGATGGTTTAACTTTTGGACCACTATCAATTTTTTGTGAGGTTACTGATACATAAACAAAACAGTTGTGTGACCAGTGTTGGTCATACATGTAATGTGTTCCAAAGAAACGGGATACTGTAATTTCAGTAATTCAGTAATGGAGCACATTATGGCATTAAATCCAGCAATTACATTACAGATACACTTATGTTGTTACTCGCATCACAAAGGTTTTTCAGATATCTGCATGCTGAGCAGATGGGAAAAAATAAATAAATAAATTAAAAAAAAAAAATCAAACATTCTTGTTTCTTCTAGTGCTCTTGCATGGCAATCAGCTGATTTCAGTTCATGTGCCAGAGGAAGAAGATGGTGGAGTGATAGACAATTTTGAGGAATGGTGGTATGGACATTACTTTTATTTTTATTGCATGAAAGAACGATGCTGAAATGTAAACTGAGTCCAGAACCCAGAGTGATGTCAAAGGTCTGAGTGTATGCAGACCACAGCCCAGCATCCAGAGCCAAAACTTCAGCAGGTAACAAAGGCAGTGATGAGCAGTCAGGATTGTAGCTTCCAATTCCACCATATTTCTACAGTAACAATCACGGTGGCAATCGCTTTAACACTGGCATGTTTGCTGTGTGGCAGGCAGGAGATTGGACCCAAATGCAGGACTCAGAAACAGAATGAAACTTAATGCGGCAGAAGACTTTCCATACAAAAATAAACTTTGCAAAAAACAAACCAAAACCTCGAACATGAAAACCAGAAACTAAACCAGGAACTGAGAATTAGAATTACTTGGAACACGGTGGAAAACACAGGACTAAGAAGGTACAACGCAACAATGGGCAGAGGAAAAACAGGGCTTAAATATACAAGGGAGTAATGAGGGAATGGGGAAAAAGGAGGGAAACACAGCTGGGATTAATTAGACATAACGAGACAAGTGGAAGCAAAACTAGACACACTGACGTAGCACAGGAGACTATCAAAGTAAAACAGGAAACAACACATACGCAAAGACACCTACTCAGACACACGGGCTTCACACTGAGACGTGACTGACTCGGAAACAGAGGGAACACAGAGCGAAGGGTGACGAGACATGAGGGGTGGGACCAGGACAGGCACAGAGAAAACATGGGGACAGAGACTAAACACAGGCTAAGAAAAATACACAGGAAGGAAGAATTAAGATCATATATGAAAGATAACCAAAACCAGGAATAAGAATCATGAAAGAATATTAAAGCAAGCACTGAAACATAAAAGTACCATGACAAACATCTCTTAGGGCTTGTGTTGATCTTTGCAAACAAAGATTATGTATGTGTCTTTAAGGATGGGGCTTTGTTTTTGTGTGTGGGACAGTGATATTGTTAACTAGTAATTATGACATTTTAGGGATAATTTTAGGGATTAATAATAGTAAGTAATGTAACGAGGAGTGTAACAAATTACTTTCTCTCTAATTAAGCTGCATACAGCATTACTAATGTGGAATAAATCTTTGTGTGCAGCGTCTCTTAAAATGGGAAACACCTAATAAAGTAGATCCACACAGAGTATTTAAAAGTATACTGCCAATCCCAGCTGAGTGCCACAGAGTGATGCATGATCTATCCACTCCATGCCAGAAAGGAAGTTTGACACCTTCTCCCCCCGCACTTCAAAAACACATCAATCAAATCAGTCAAAAATGCCAGAGACCTTCTACTTGTCAGTGTGGGCTACTTTGCTATGATTGATGGTCTGATGGTTGTCTCTCTCCATTCCTCCCCAGCGCCCCCTCCCTTACCCTTGCATCAATTTGCACACCATGTGAAAAATAACAAATGATAACGTTTTGAAAAATGATTCACAATATCCTCTAGCAATTTAGATAAACAATTTCTTTTTACCAAAAGGAAGGAGCAAAACAGAGACAGACGGCGACAGAGAGAGAGGGAGATGTGCCAGCATTTCTTTTTATATTGACATTTATGGCTTAGAGGCTGTGAGAAAATGTGCACGAGGGCGTGTGTTATTGTGTATGCGTTGAGAACAGAAGATGCTTTGAATATCAGATGCACGCTGAAGCCTGCAGTGGCCTCTATAGGCAGTGTGTACATGCGAGGATCCATTACGCGGCACTCTCATCGGGAAGGTGTGAAAGACTGAGATTCAGACTGCCAGAATTCTCTATACACATACACATATCTGTCTACACTGATTCAAATTGGCCTGCGTATGAATACCCTCGAGTCCCCACCCCCCACCTCTTTCTTTCGGTCTTCCTTATTTGTCTTTCATAAAATCTATTCAACTCTCTCTTGCTCCATCTGCCACTTTCTGAAGTGCCACTCATTTTTTTTCTGCTCTTTTTGCTCTCTTCCTCGTGTCTCCTGCTAACATGATTTGTCTGCTTCGCTCAATATCCGCATGTATTCTCTCACTTGCATTCTGTTTTACATGCTGTTACCTTCCATCCTTCGCTCCATAACGCTGATCTGCCCCTTCCCTCCATCCACCCCGCCACCCCCACTCAGAACTGTCAAATGGCTTCATGCAATGAGCTGGAGAGATGATGAGAGAGATTGTAATCCTAATGGAGTGACATGAAGCATTGTCCTAGCCGCCTTTGATAAATGAATTTCACCAAGCACTTGCTCTGTGGTGAACCATGCTAATTAGGCACGGCAAACCAAACAAAGATGTCTCTCGCTAATTGAGGTGAGGTCAGAGGGATTGAGGGGAGTGTGGACATGACTGAAACTGTGTGTGTGTGTGTCAGAGACGGAAAGCTCAAACTCATCTGTCTGTGGGAAGCGTTTGTATGTGTTTACATGGGTGCCCACTGGGAATTGACTTGATACCCTCTTTGGGGAGCCGGTAATGGCGGCCTTTCCCTTTGAGCATTTGCTCTGCAGCTGGAGACAGAAGGTTAGTGGATGACCTTGTTTCCCAAGAGCAAAGGGATTTGTCCCCTATACAGTAGCACAGTTTCCATCCCACTTTTGCCATTATAATTCTAGTGGGGATCTGTGTGAGGTCAGAGTGAAAACTGGGGAAAGAAAAAAAAAAACAACAACAAAAAAACAAGGACACACCACTCACTTTATACTCAAATTACCTAAGCACTCTTTTAGATTGATTTCATCTATGCATTTAAATGGATTTGTCGAGGAACAAAGGCCTGAATGCTGCCCAGTTCAGTCTCTTAAACAAACATATTGACATGTTTAGAGATCCAAACACCCCCTGCTGTTTAGCCTCCCATCATTGATATTATTGGCGTGTTTACAATAACTGAATGGCTATACATCTGTCCTTCCTGGGATATCCATATGTTCATAACTGATCCAGAGAAATGCCGTTGGACAACACTATGTTCTCAGGTCATCAGGGACATTAGAGAGTTTGAGAGCGACAAAAAGAGAGACATAGAAAATGTGTTTTTGGATAATAAAGGAAGGTCATTCAGGAAAGGGCTTTTGAATTTGTATCATTATAAGCCAGTTAATGCACAAGAAATGTTTTGACATGCCTTTAAAATAATGATAGTTAGAAAAACCCTGAAATTTCACATTTAAACCACTTCTGTGTCTATATTTCTGCAAGTGAAGGTTATTTAAATAAGCAAGTTAAATGCTCAACACGGTATCAGCAACAAATATAATATCTCGAAGTCATGAAGCAATATGAGAATGAAAGCAAGTATCGAAAACTTGAGTCGATATAATATGCAAAAAATATAAAAGTTCACTGAACTTTTATATGACTGAGCTTTTAAACATTTTTTAAAATGATATCTAGTGTCATCTGCAGTGTCAGTGTACTGAGTCAGCCTGTTTTCAGTCACTGGCACAGCCAGTGCTATATGCAGTAAAAAATAAAATTATTATAAATTGAAATTATTTATAATGTGAAAGTATATTGCTCAAGAATACTTACAAGTCAGAAAAAAAACAAGGAATAGTTTTTTTATTTACTTGTTTCCATATGATAACTTAAGATGCACCTTCTAATTTGTCACATAGGGGCAAATATCAAAGTTTTTACATGATAGTTAGACAAAGAGGAAAAAAGGCCATTAAAGCCCCACATGGAGGGATCATGCATAATTAAGTGGGTGAGATTAAAGGTTGGTCAGCTGGGAGTTGTATATGGACACAAAGATCAAACCTTCATCTGTGTCAGTCACCCTTTAACTGACTACAGGGTGGTGCATTTGCATGTATGGCACAATATAGCCATTTATCAGCACAAATGTTGGCAGTGTGTGCATACTTCACGGCGTTCCAGCAATGTCAGGTTAAGGGATGGACACAGACAAATGGACAAGATCAAACAATTTGGTTTCTTCTGATTTTGCATATATACAAAAGCCATCTAAGCCTGTGTTTCTTTTATATTTTTGTAAGAGTTATTCTACTTTACAGACAGCATGAAATATTTATCTCATGAACTCAGTAGTTTACATAAAAGTAGTCCTAATAAAGTATGCTTATATTAGTAAACCCACATAGTTTATATGCCAAAATCCTACATGACATTTTAAAGCAAAAGTCTTAAGTTTTGGTCCTAAAACTTAGAGGAAAAACTACAATTACACAGCTTATGCATGGAAATATTTTTAACTATATCACCTATGAAGACTTAACTTCCTTTAACTGCACACGCAGACATAACTGGCATCTTTAAGTGTGCATGTTCTATTTTCAGTCAGTTTCTATGCAATCTTCCAATTGTAGCACCTTCAGAACAGTCCAGTTTGAGGCTAATGGTGGACAACATCAAATATTAGCTATACCACACATACTTGTGATAGAAACTGCACAGTAGGAAAGGACATATTTCTTCATTTATCAGCCCGATCATCTATATTTGTGACCATTTGGCTGGCTTCTATGTCTCGACATGTCTGAAAAGAGAACCAGCCGGCTCTCTCTCTCTATATGCCAACTAAATTACAGGGCTTTGTGTTTGTGTGTAGGAGAGTGAGTGGGAGAGGGCAAGATTGGTCTGTCTATGTGCATGAGCATCTGAGTACAATATCTTTCACATCTCAAATCTCCTCCTAATCTTTTTATAATTGCCTGGTGAGCCTCACTGCTATCCTTCACCTTAATGCCTCTTCTCCCTCCCAACCTTGCTACTTCACATTCACCTCCACAACAACAGAAAAAATTACACTCCATAAAAGGAGACACAAAACTTCAGTTACACACCAGATAAAACCTCTTAGATTATCTATCTAGAGTAATTGAGCTCATGTAATCCCTGGAAAGAGGAATAAAAAGCATTGCTTTTGGGTGGCTTGGATATTTTTACATTACCTGGAATCAAAAGAAAGCAAAAATAATATAATGGTGTTATGACTTTCACCAGAAGTGTCACTAAGTTTCCTTATAATGCTCTCTTCTTTGAAACTCTGCTCTAAACAACATCTGCTAAGGCTCTAGCACTCTACCTAAGGCAAAGACTTGGGTAGGCAAACTGCCAGTAGCAAAGATAAAAAGTCATCCCACATCTGCAGCGTTTGCATGCGCCAATAAGTGTCTGTAAAATCTGTGTGGCAGCAGTCTTAAATACTAATACAAATCCGGACTCAATGACCCATGGGGACCAACGTCACAGTCAAGAGAGAAGTGCTCTATCTTACAAAGGACTAGCCACCTGGCTTGTTCCGCCTGAGAGCATTGACCCCAGTAACCACCTGTTCATTCACTAGCAAAATGTCAGCCTCATAAAATAAAAATACACACATTCCCCCTGATATTTTAAAAAGCTCGATGCGTAGGCTGATTTTAATGCAGTTTTTCTGCTATGTTGTAACTTTGTTTTTATCATCTTTTATTCTTTTCCTTTTTTTATTTCACAGTTAATTTCCTTACCACTGCTTTGTCACATACAACTGCTTTGTTACATGACTCCGCCATTTTAATAAAATAAGCCATACCTCATTTAATTTTGGCTCATTTTCCCCAACAAAGGCTGTTTATTTGTGCACCAGGTGACATTCACCGTTTTGCACCCTGAATTTGTCCCTATGGATCAGTTCTGCTATAAAGTGATGATTCAAATGCTTGACTCAACTCACTTTAACTTTGCTAACTTTGTGTGCCAGCAAAGCACACTGAAAAGCAGGAGTTTCATATCATCCTGAGAACCAGCCCATTCATTTATGTCCTCTGTATTGGACATTTGTTTATAGTCTATATCTTTTGACTTATTGAGCTACCCTACTAAGTCCTAATGTACTAAATAGAGGACATCTCTGAGCTTTTCACTGATATCTCATGTGTTCGTGTGTGCTCTTTTAGCTTCAAAGAGGCAGGAAATCGCAATAAAGTTCAATAGGAAGATTCTTTTTTTCTTCAGTTCTCAGAAAGATATGCCACGCCAGTGTAACTGTTGCTCACCACCAAGTTATTTGGTAACTTTGCCAACCTGTGACTTTCTCCTCTTCCCCAAAACGAAAAAACTGAAGGGCCAAAATTTGAAAACACTGGAGGAGGTCCAGCAGATGCATAAATGCTCAGACAGAGAGAGCTAAAATTATCAGCTGCACTGGAAGCATTGCAATGGCCTCCACAGAAACCACACTCAAGGCTAAATATTAATCAGGTATGGGGTTTTTTTTGTTTTGTTTTTATGGGTGCGAATCTCATACGATGCGGCTCATTCAATAATAGTTCTTATGTCATATACTAATTTAATATATTAAGTGTAAATACAACAAAGTGTTTCCTATGTTTGGCAAAAAAATAACAAGATAAAATCAAAACTTCACTCACTTGGCATAAATAATTTATCCGTTATTGCACATTCCTGTCACCACATACTTTATGTGAAATGTGTGTTTGGTTGGAAGTATTTGCAAGTGTAAAAACTGAATAAGAATGTTTGGGGACAGCTGAAAGCGCAGAGAGTCCGAGATGCCTGAGGAAAGGAGATAATTGGGAGTGGAGATGCTTACAAGCTGCTTTTGTTGCCATGGTGATAGACTTTATGTAAACACTGAACGATCCAATCTTCTTACAGAAGTGAGAGAGAGTAGGGAAATGGAGGGGAGAGAGAGACAGAAGTCAATCATACGAGCAGACAGAGAGAAACAGACAAAAACTCAGGCAGACAGCCAGACAAATGCATGCAAATGCAGAAGAAACGGATACAACCTTTCCTATGGCCAGGTAGAGACTCTGTGCTGCAGAACCATGTTGTTCCACAGCGATTATGAGGTACATGGGTGGTACAGATCCCATCAGGGCCTCAGGCATCCGAGCTAAAGTCAGTCAAGACACTAACACCTATACAACGCCCAGAGGAGCACAGACAGAATTACATTCGGCACATTCAATCTCTGAGCACGGGCTCGAGATGTATGTGTTTCATGGAAATAATGTACAAATTGCAAAAAACAATGAAATTGAGGAGATTATGCTCACTCTCCAGGCTCATCTAAATTCTGCTCCCACTGGACCTATGCAAGCATTTTCAGAGATGCTACCTTTAAGTGGTACCCTTGTTTCTGGGTAACAAAGAATATTCCTAATTCAAACCCCTCGAGGAAGGAGAGCACTCATTTCAGGAAAACAGAATAGAGCGATGTGCCAGTGTGTTTTGTATTCATAGCAATGGAAACGTAGCAAAAACAAAAACATATATTTCCAACTACGCTGACCACCAAAATCCTTCCAAAATAAACTTCTGAGGAAAACTCGCAGCAAAATACAATGGCGGATTCACCTGTCCATTATGATAACATTGTAAATGTCCATGTTCTTTGATAGATGGTCATACTGAAAGAACCACAGACAGTCAAATGACAGACAGGCCTATCCTGTAAACAAAACTCTGGTGTTTGTTTCTTTGCTCAATGCTACTGCTGTCAGTTGAGGAGGAGATTTTTCTTTATTCATGCAGTTGGAAATCTGTTTATACCAGATGTGGAAAATATCCATGTATCCATCCATGACAGTGATCCCAGCTATTGAACTACAACTAATGAATTTGCAGCTTAGATGAATATTACAGTTCTGATTCACAAGCTTGTATTTACTGATTAATTTTTTTTGTTCCAAATTAGCCCAAGAGAAATTATACATGTTTAATTAACTTTTATTTATCTTGCATCAAATTGCAATAACAATCATCTGATGGCATTTTATGCTGTAAGACCCAACTATTTTATAGACAGAAACCCAACGACCAGTATTTCCCTATGAGAAAGTACTTGGCATCAGTGGAGTGAAGAAACTTGCTTTTAGAAGAAACCCACCTCTGGCAGAACCAGGCTCGGGGAGGACAGCCATCTGCCACAACCAGTTGGGGTGAGTAAAAAAAAAAGAGAGAGAGACAACAAACAGCACCAACACCCAAGTGAAAAGCAAGTTGGACTGCTCAGACCATATGGGGGTAAATACCCTTTTCTTGCAACACCAAAACTAGCAGGGACAAACTGGTTTGCGACTCCCAGTCCAGTGCAAACACCTGCCAAAATGAAAGCTTTCGGCACAAAAAGCGGGCGCAGAAGAATATGCCTGTGATTAGGTCGGCCGGCACATCTGATCAGATCAGAGCGACTCCTTGCGTCCCAAATAGCTACAATGGAGGTGACGAATTTAAAGTTAGCATGACACTTAGAGCCTCTAAAGACACATAAATGGGAAATGTGCCACAGTGAAATAAATTCTCCTTTAAACCCTAAGCCTTTGGCACTATTCAGAAACCAAGCAGATGGCAGGGTAGCAATTAATTTTGCTCGTGGTGTGACTACTTATTTCAGTAAAACTACAAATCTATCATGTGACTGCATAGCTGTAAAATATACTGTTTGCTCATCCTCGTAGTCGGCATTGTATTGTCATAAATCTGTTGCATCATAGTGCATCAAATTCTGAAACCTATGTTTTACAGCCTAAAATTACAAGACTTTACATAGTACATCCTTTTTCAGAGCCGGCATGTTGTCCAGGAAGGCAGACCATGATTCTCCATGTGTTCCCTCCATCTGTCACCTGCCATGTCATCGTGTCCAGGGGCCCTGATCCAGACTCCCAGTAGTGGGATTGCTAGATAAAGCGGGGAGGAGTGGGTCAACATCCATGTCACTCTAATGGACATGGGGCTACCAACTGGGGTGGTGTGTGTCTGTTTTCTTTCATGTATGGATAGATGAATGCATGTATTCAAAAATTCTTTTGACAGTATGTCTCCCAAAATAACTTGTGACCTCCAGAGGTCTGCTGACAGACGGATGGGCAGAGTGAGACAGGCACCAGGGCGGACATTTCCCTCAACCCGTAGCAGAGGTCATTAACCGAGACTGTGATCCACAACAGCAGTCATTACTGTTGGAGCTGTGATCCCTAATACTGACATACCATAATGTTCAGGCTGTGTCAGTAAGACTGAATGACCCGTTTCAGTGGTCATTATAGAGAAGCCAACAGGTCAGTGGCTTTCGGGACAAATTGAGGGAGTGTGAGAGAGAGTCTGAAGAATGGAGGGCAGCAGCCATATTGTCAAAGTCTGTAATTACAGGGTAGTGTCCATTCAATCGTGCAATTTGTGACTTGGCGAATGGTGTGTGACTGCACATACAGCTGTTTGTATGTCGCTGTGTGTGATTCTATGGTCATAGCTTTTAACACCAATTACAGTTATCCACTGGAAGATAATAAAATCCCATACTAAAGTGCAACTTAGTTGTACATACCTACATTTATTTTATGCTGATATAAAGTTAGAATAAATACAACGCATGGTAGTGCTGGTTGGCACTGTTGCCTCACAGCAAGAAGGTCTTGGGTTTGGATCCACCTTCTGGGTGGGGACTTTGTTGATTATCTCCAGGTATGTCAGCTTCCTTCCACAGTCCAAAGACATGCAGTTAGTGGGGTTAAGGTAATTGTAGATTTTTGAAATTGCCCACTGGTGTTTTCTGTCTCTTGCTTCATTTTTTTTATACCACAGTATCTTGGCATAGCTATATTATTGATAACACAGTGTAAGCAGTCACTTAGTCTATCAGTCTGTCATTTTTAGTTCCTATATTTAAAGTTCCCTTCGCTAAAATCCTAATTTCATTTGTGTTGTTGTCCACCTGGCTTCTGTAAACAGAATCTGTTGCCTTCTGACACCATCTGCCCCTCATGCCATTGTGGAAGTTTCAAAAATAAACTGTAAAACTACTAAAACAAAATCCCTCATTCTGAAGTGGAAATGGAAACTTTTCAAACCCATCTGTACATGATGAAGCACACATCTGATCTCAAATGTAAGTCTGGAGACTGAGGACACTGGGAATATTGGCTCAAAGTATACTGTTATCCTGTCGTTTCTTTTTTTTTAGTAACATGAAACCAATTCAACTTTCATTCATAACAAAAAAGGCTTTTGACCATTGTTAGGGGTAGGGATGTTAAAATAAACATTCTCAATTATAATTACAGCACCATTTGGAAAATCAACAATTTTCTTCTAATTATAACATTTTATCCACCAATATTTGTTCCTATGTCTAAGTACAACTATATTTATCATTCAGAAAATGCCACACTGCTAAGTTTTTATTAGTGTCCGATCAAATTTAAAACTTAAAATTTGACACAAAAAAATGTTAACTAGCCAACAGTCAGACTTTTTTTTTGTATATATCCCAAATTGGAGATCTTGAATAATTTTTCTTGCCAGTGAAAATTATAGCTTTTTATCTTTAATAGCTTTCTAGATGTATGTGCTCAAACACGGTCTCAGCTTTCAAAGTGAGAAGAAAAACATGCTGGAAGTGGGTTGACAGACCATTTTAAATATACACTTATATACAGCATGATTTGATATATGACCTAACAAATCACAGCAGAGATGGAATGACCGATACATACAAGAAAATACAAGAAAAAGAACAGTATATTAAGTGAAAGCTTGAATTGAAGACTTTTACATGCAATAGTACTATAATAATATTTCTCCATTGTGGTTATGGTACTTTTACTTCAGGATATGAATTATCGTTCCACCACTGCCAGCTACTTAACATTCATGGTAATTTCCATCGTGACTAATCCTATAATATAAAACTGGGGAGCCCGAAGTCTGGCTCCTACACTGAGCAGCATTCAGTCAGCTGCCTGACATTCCATCTGTTCATCACATCCTTTCCCCAATTGTGTTGGTGGTGCTCAGAATTTGATTGCAACCTCTTAGCACGCTGGTTTTTACGTGTTTATTCCAGCTGTTCCAATCTGACAGGCAGCTGGTCTTTGTGTGTTAACGTAAGGTGCGTCTGTGCGTGCGTGTGTTTATGACAACGTGTTACTGTAGGAGTGTGTGTATTACAGGGCAGAGGCACAGTGAGCAGAGCATTTGTTGTTAGTGTCAGAAGCAGGAACAGTAAGCCGAGTGGTGGAAAACACAGCTGATTGAGGTGAAGATGGCAATTAGGAAATGGGCTGTGAAATAGCTCAACATTGCCATCGCCCTAAGATACTTTGCTCAAATTCTTCAAAAATAAATAAATAAATAAATAACATATTTGGGATGGAGCTGTGTATCAGTTAATAACAAACATGAAGGGGCCATGGCTCTGCAGATAGTGAAAATTAAGCTGCTGCCAGAGCCGCTTTAAGATGAGCTCAGAGAGAAAGAAAAGCGTCGTGAAGAATTCTGATGCTCTCTCACAGTGTTGAAATGCAAAAGCTGACTAATAGCATTACATGGTTCACTGCAACAGGCAAAAAAGGGAACTTTGACAGCCTTTGAAAAACAAACACCTCATGAGATGCCGTCTTGTAAACAAGCTTTGTTTGCCAAATTTGTAGAACTAAGGATGCTATCCTCAACTCGAGGTACAGGTGTGGATTGAAGTTTGCATTTCTCAGAAGAGGGAAAAGTGCAGTCAATTCTGCGGCTTAAGTTTCTTCTACTCGCTTACTAAAGTGGCCTTTTGATTTAAAGCCCGATTTTTGTATTTATTGCAAGAATACTCTTGTTGTCACTACTACAATGCTTCCATCACCATGACATAACAGCACATCATGGTGATGGAGGGGATTTATACATTGTGCATTTAAAAAAGATTTTTTTTTTTTTATCATAATCTTGTAATAAGTGTCTGTATGATTATATAAAATTCCTGTATTTTTTATAACATGCCCCATTCTATTTAATCTGTATCCATTAGTAGCCATTAAAGCTTATAGTTGCTGATCAGTCGCTGAATACAGATAAAGCTATAGTAAAGAAACCTGACCTTGGGCACTTTACAGTAGTAAATGTGTCTTAGTTGGACTTTATTTCCAGTCACTATGGCTATGCTATCTTTAATACAGAAAATAGTAAAAAATTATGTTTCAGCTATGGAAAAAAATCCCCCAATATGTAATTTCTTATGCCAGCTCTGCTTTATCAGGTCCTGAAAACCAATTAAATAAGTTCCCAATCAGCATGTGTGTCCAAGGGAAATCCAGACACTTTTCTTTGATTTTACCCAACAAAAGCATTTTACATAGAAAACTATTTTATTATTTTAGCAGTTTGTTCACTGAATTATAATTCTCCTGACTATTATTCCTGTCCCCCTGACTATTTCATGAAAATGCATCATGTGGTTTTATAGCAGCTCCTAAAGCTGAATTAAATTTCTCAGTTAGCTGGCCATATCTTCAGTCTCAAGAGAAATTTACCACATTCTGTTACTTTCCAAGAACATCAACATGTAATTAATTCAACTTCCTTGTCAGGATCTTTCTCTTCTTTTTAATTAACAACATAACTTGGGCTCCATACGAAAGGAAACTTTGTCTCATGTCAAATAATCACCAGAGCTATGGCAGGACTTGCAGACGCACTGACAGATGAGCACAATGGGAAAAAAAAATCCACACCTCATTGGATGAAATGACACGATAACATAATTGACAATTGATTTCACTTTGCATGCATATAATTTAATTGTTTCTGGATGGTGGTTTGCTTTAGTTCCATCTAGCCTAATGAGATATACACAAAAAGCGATTAGCATCGCTTGCTGTACAAGCCCAATGAGCTTTTTATGAATTCACAACACCTTCTCTAATTGCTTACATTTAAGTTCATCTAAAACTTCCCATGCCAGATGTTAATGCAGATCTAAGCTCAGTGAGAAGTATAAAATGTTCTCCTGACCTTACTTCTGACTTGGTTTTTTCTACTGTTGACTCTTTAGTGCAGATTTTGTTGTCTACAACTTGATATTCTGTTCCATAAACACAATTTCAGCACATTTTGACAAGAAATACAAAAAAAAGAAAAGAAAAAAAAACCCTAAAAGTCAATCATGGCAATTAGACACAAGTTATGAGTTTATCCACACATTGATGTGTTCATTGACTTGGGCCTTCTCCTGGTAGGGATGGTAATTAAAAGTTCTTAGTGGAGTGGTTTAGGGTAATCTGGGCCCACTTAAAAGCCTAAACGCCCAGCGCTGGTGGGGCTTAATTGGTAATGTGTCATTTATATGATTAACCACCAACGAAGGTCTGCCACCTTAAAAGCACTCTTTATTCTTGGCACTTTATTAGAATAGAGGTTAGTGTGAACTCTAATGAAAAGAAAATGTGTTAATACAATGGCCTCATTCATTTCCAGAGAACATCTTTGCTCTGATCCTGTTCGCTGATAATCAATCAATTTCATTGCTCTATCCCCTTCAGGACATGGAGGCAATGTAGTGTTTTATGGTGATGTGTGTTTGTTTGCAATTCTGTTGATGGACAAAAGGAATCATTTGGGGCAACCATTAGGCTTACAAAGCGATGTGGAACAGCATTTTAAAGGAAATTAAAGAGACAGGGGAAAAAGTGAAAATGTTAATGGCCATCATAGATAAGAGGGACGAAATCCAAACATTGTTTTGTTTCATGTCTCGCTCCGATTTGCATGCTTGTAGCAAAATTCAGTTAAACAGCTGCACTGAGTAAATTGTCTTTATTCTCTTTATGAATCATTCTTAAAGGTAACATTTTAATTATGGCAGCTAAAATGAAGAAATTCACTAAATGAACGTGTGAGACAGAAATAGAAATACAATTTAAAAAAAACAAAGCAAGTGTCCTATGCTAGTAAAAGAAGTGAAACAGATGGTAACATTTTACATTCACTTAGTTAAGCGTATATTTAGGATAATCATCAGCTACAAGAAATTCAAACAATCCAATATTTTTGGAAACTTAAACATGATTAGCAGACAAAAACGTATCTTTACTAACTACTGACAGTCTAGAAGTATTGCTGTAGTCCCTCTTCCTATCCTAATGAGTATAGGAAAAGTATGTTTTTTTTATGCTCATTGAATTTACTCATTATAGAAGCTGGAACAGCTGCAGTCAAGTAAATTATACACTGATCAGGCATAACATTATGACCAGCTGCTTAATATCGTGCTACAGTTGTTTGTCTGTTGGATCGGACCATATGGGCCAGCCTTTGCTCTCTACATGTATCAGTGAGCCACAGCAACCCATGACCCTGTTGTTGGTTCAACACTGTTACCTTTACTGGATCACTTTTGATAGACACTGACCACTGCAGAGCAGTTTTACAGATGATCTGACCCAGAACATCTGTAAAACTAGCCATGACAATCTGATCTTCGTCAAATTTACTCATATCCTTTCGCTTGGCCATTTTTCCTGTTTCTAAGATATCAACTGAGATGAGCCTTTCTTGAGGCAAATGCTCTTCTTTATCTTCACTCCTTCAATGCCAAATAACCTGCCAAATGACGGGGTCTTAATCCCACGCAGTTTTGAACTTCTTTCTAAGGTGTCTTACAAGCAATCTTCACAAGGAACTGCCTGCTCTTACACTTGGACTACCACAATGTGTTTGGAGAACTTCATTTGATGCTGATGGTATAAGGGTGGAATGCCTGCAGATGGTTTTGCAGTGGGTCTTGTCTGCAGCACTGATGAAGGTGTCAGTTTGATGGGGCAAGATCTCTTCAACACCTGATCGTGCCTCTGTCAATACCATCCCTCTCCCAGTGCCTTTGAGCAGCTGCTCAGAACGTGCTTCAGTGTTTCTCGCTTCAAGCAGTGCTGGCTATCCTTCTAGCAATACATGTACTTATTTTGGGGATGTTCCTGCAGAGATTTAGAAATTTTCCAAACCAACCCATTGCAGCAGTTTGGTCATTGTTGTGTTAAAATTTTGTACAAATAAGATCCCCATTTCTGTTTTGGTGACATGGAACTTTCACAGTGACATGGAACTTTCACAGTTCCATGTCACAGCAGCTGGTCTGTATCAAGTACAGATTATTATCTTAAAAAGGCCATGATCTGATATCTGATGCCCATGTTTCCACTACTTCTGCTCTCTCACACACACACGCACACACACACCACAGTTGACCACTCACTTGTCTCCACACAAGTGTAATCGCAATTCAACAGTCTTTGTGGGGGCCTGGTTGCTACTTAACAAGCCCGTCCACGCCTGCCTACTCGACCGTCTTTGCGTGTTTCTCTACTCGGCTGCAATGCAAAGCTCTGCAAGGGGAAATCAACTTCAATCAGTCACGCTTTCCTGCTGCGTCAGGGAAGAGAGTCTACACCTCTCAGTTTTGATGAACGAGGACTCGGCTGTGTGATTTTGGTGTAAAAAGCCAAGTTCTCAGGCCGTGGATTGTGGCCAGCTGCCACCTTTCCATCAAAGGTGGAAATGTACACACACATGCTGCTTATCACTTCTCATGAGGAATGAGATGAGCAAAATGGATCATAAATGAGCTGATTTTACAGGCTGTTGCACACAAGTTTGCTCTCACTCAGTGGATGTATACAGTCACCCTTTTTGAATGTGTATGCTACTTTATGTGTATGCAATTCATTTAAATGTCTCTCTTCTGTTAAAGATTAAATTAAACGTCTACAAATGGATGATATTTGGATATACAGAAATGATGTGTTACACAGGAACTAAGCAGCTTGTGAACTTACTGTACCTTATCCACTTTTCTCACAAGCAGCAAGTACCTTACCAATTTTTTTATAGAGACTATTTAACCTTTTACAGAGACTGTAGAAACGCCTACGTATCATAGGCTCTGTAAAAGGTTTTTAAAATCCTCGCAATTTCTTTAAAAAAAAAAAAAATCATTTTGTGGTTACTGTAACTTTCATTTCCAGCAGCCAATCCGGCATGTTTGTTATTATGTTTCTTTTCCTTTGGTTGTGCATTACTACAATGTTTCTGCATTACCACCAACTACTACTAACTGGGAGAACAGCGTGATGGGAAGTGCAATATCTCAGTCTGAGAACATTACACCCCTAAAGATCATACTTTCTCTGAATCTTAGGTTTGTTTTTTGTGGTATAGGTAAAGAACAGGGTTCGTTATTTTGCCACCAGCGGGAATTTCATCAAGATTTCCAATGTTATCCATATAGTGTTAAAAACACTGCTCATGCAAAAGTAAACAGCTGCTGAGAGGAGGCTACAGACAGATTGCAGAAGTACATTTTGAAGGGGGCAGGTGTCATATAACTTGTTTTTAAACTTTTCCAAAGGTTTCTCCAGGCCTGTGAAACAAAAAGTTGGGGTTGCACAACCCTCGACTATACAAGCGATTTAAATTTTAAATTAACTTAATTTTCATTAAGTGAAAAGAGTTTATAGACTGAATTTAAGAATTTGTCTGCATGATCTTTTTTATGTTTTATTGGGTCTTAAAAACCTTTCATATGGTGTGCATTTGAAGAACATGAAGTGAACTAAATATCCTTTTAAATTTTTGCGTAAGTTGAAGAGAACATGATATCTGATGTCCCTAATATGAAAACCTAGACCCTCAAGCCATCTGGGGGTGACCTTAAGTTTGATTTTATTTCTGTATCACCAAATCAAAACATAGTCACATCAAGCCATTTTACACAGTAAAGTCAAAATGTCCAAATTACAAGATAACAAGTCTTACTCAAATAGAAACAATATTGCCTTTTTTGGAAAGTTTTAAAGATGTTATTTTAGAGGAGAAATATTAATCTGGAGAGACATCAAATCACAGAATTGCTGTAGTGTTCTCTTTGTGAAAAACAGTAAGCAAGAGGACGTATTCCTGATACTGCAGGGAGTAGTACTACAGGAGAAGTGGAAAAATGTCTGAATGTGGCTAAAGGAAGCAAAAATGGTGACCAAGGATAATGAGAACAGAGACAAAGCAATGGTAATGATGGATGGAATGGGTGACAGAAAGATATAAGTTAGTCTACAATGCAGAAACAAAAAGAGCAGTGAGTAGGTGAGGAATATGGACAGACAGAAAAAGAGAATGAGAGGAAGAGAAAGGAGGCGGCAGGGGAAGATTAGCCACAGAGCTGGAAGGGAGTAAGAAGAAGAGAGGGAGAAGAGGGAGGAAAAGAGCTGCACATAATGGATTGATTCTCACATTTCTTTGAGGGCCTGTTCTTCCTGTCTCCTTCCAGATGAATGGTAATTGCCCCGCCGGCTTTAATCATGTGTTGAATTGGGAAAGAGAAAAAAAAGACGAAGAAGAAAAAGAAAAAAAAAAAAGGAGGAAAGTGCTTCTACGGCGATTGAGAATCGATCGCTCTGGGAGTCGACCTATTGCTACTCCGCTTTATCCCCCATCACACAAGTACGCACCGTGATGCAAACACACAAACATACTTTGAGCTTCTCGCTTTGTAACAACCACACATTAACGTGCAAACCCATGTCAGAGCCAATGACAGAAGCACTAATTACAGTGATAGCTAGGTGCAGAGAGGACAAAAAAAATGAGGGGAGAAGGAGAAATATGGAGGCGATGAGAGAGTTGATCAGTGGAGCGCATGCTCCCATCTTGGCCTCAGTGTCAGCTGTGGCAGCAGACTGAGAGGAAGGATAATCGTTTCGTCAAGGGTGTGATTGCCATCACATCCCTTATCCTCCACGAACAATGCTTGTGCACCTTTTAGCATTTGTCTCTCATTTAACTTGGTTACAGTCTGAGTAGATCCATCATCCCAGCCTTTTATCCTGCTCATCAACACACATACATTTGCAAGTGAGAATGCAAGCAAGAAATGTATGCAGGAGATTTAAAGAGTATTCATACCTCTTCCCTTTTTATACACTAATGTACTGTGTTTTAATAAGATGCTCACTGGCATTTGAAATACCACTGCAAAGGGCATCAATAAGAAACAAATACCCACTTCTAAAGGTAAAATTACACCATAAGAGCACTAAAGAACAGTTTGCTGATGTTTAAGCAAACAGAACAAAAAATGTACTTATATGATCAGACATCCAATTCCTCAACTAATGAAACTCTTCTTCAAATTTAGTTTCTAATCTCTCAACTTAAATGTGGTTTCTTCTCTTTAACATCTCTTTAACTTCTCTAACATGCACTCTGTTATAGCCCAGCTATGTTGTGACGCTCTAACCAGTAGGGCTGCCACAAACGATTATTTTGAGTAGACTAGTCACCGATTATTTTTGCGATTAGTCAACTAATCAGATCATGCATCCACTGGACGTAAAACGTACAGCTTATTGCATCAGCATGCACCTGGACTTATATGACTATCATCAGCTTACAACTTTAAGTGTTTAAGGTATGTGCAAACTAAAAATAAAGACAAGATGACAGTTTATTCAACTTTTAATGAAATTTGCAGATTGTTTCAGTGGAGTTTAATAAACTCAGCAGTCTGCTCCTTGCTATCTAAAATATAACAGGACACTGGTGGAAATTCTCGACCATCTCACACTGCCGTTTAATCAGTTTTCTGTTTGACGTTTATTCAGCTGTGTGAAAACTGTAACTTTAATCTCAGCCAAACAGATTCACTCAGGAACAAATAAAACCCACACACACACAAAAAAAAAAAAAGCCAAACAATAACAGTTTTAAGTTATCTAAGTGACTTATATATCATGTTTAACCTGAGTAGCGAAAGTCCACGTGGGGTTTGAAAACGATTTGCCGGGAGTCCGCAGTTCTCGCCGGCTCGAGTGACCATTGAACCCCCCGGCTAGCTATCGAGCTGGTGGGTAACAGACATCTCCAAAAACATCGGAGCACTTTTGCAAATAATGTGATGTCTTGATAAACCGAGCAGATATTTAAAGTTTACACAGCTACATTCTCGCCTGAAAATATGTTAAAAGTTTATTTTGTCACCCAGAAAGAGTAAGCGGCTCAGCCAATTCCAGTTTCTGGAATTGGCTGAGCCGCGCTATGAATTCTGAGATAGGTTGGGCCACAAAGTTTAAGCCCGACCCATCCTTAAAATCTGAGGAAAAGTAGGACGCATTTGTCGGCTGCATTTGCAGAAGTCTTCGAATTTGGAAAGCCTTCGTCACGTCGCTGTAACATAATCAGCCTTCAAATGCGGCCTCCAAAGGATGTGGCCTGAATTTGGACACAGCTACGATACCGCAGTTGCTTCTTCCTCTTCTGGGTTTAACGGCAGCTGGCATCTTTGTCAATGCAGTGCTGCCATCTTCTGTTTCAGTTCGTTATAACACTCTTAAATCCTACTACTTATTTCTGCGTCTTTCAGGATCTTACAAGGCTTTAAACGACACGTCGACTATTAAATTTGTCGTCGACGATTTTGATAGTCGACGTAATCGTGACTAGTTGACTAATCGTGGCAGCCCTACTAATGATCCTCAGCACCATAAGTTGTTCGAGTTTGAGGTCCAAGGTGCAAGTGATCATCCAGTTAGCGATCTAAAAACAGCAGAGAGGTCCAGAAGTGCATGAGAAGAAGATCTTGAAGAGGAACCTAGTCAGATTTGGCAGATTCCTGAAACTTTATGATAAAACCTTATCGATTATTTGCAACCAAGAATCTTCAAATAATAAAGTGAATAAAAATTACTGTTCATAACAACAGTAACAGAAGCAGAACTCCAAAAATCTGGAGGCTCTGCCAGTGACAAACACTCAGACGTCCAAATCTTTTTTGCCAGCAAACCCGTCAACCATCCACACACTGCTTGAGTTTTCCTGGTTGTACAGATTTAATAGAAAACGTATACTTCTGGCTGCTAACAGATTATATCTCTCACAGCTTGAATTTTGACTGCTTTCCATTGTGATTTAGACAAAAAGCAGCATAGAGTCAGTGGGTTTCCTTCCTGTACTGTGAATTTTAAAAGTTTTAACACATTTAACATGATGGATTTTTATTCTCATTTGCGCCATGATCCAATACCATGATGGAACAGTTCCTTGTGCTTTCATTTTTATACAATGTGATATTTGATATTCTTACAAAATCCTGTGAGTGCTTTAAAATATGATTTGATTGGGGCTAATAAGGCATCTGTAATTTAAACCCGATTAATTTCAAAGCTTTGACTTAAATTTTAGCACACTCTTGTTGAGCATAAGAAATTACAAGACAGTGGATATGTCTGTGGTTGAATATCACTGTTATTTATTGGTGCTCTACAGAGTATAGGAAAATGCGCTCCAGTTTCTGTCAGATATTTAACTGTGCTGATATACGCATCATCCATTTACTAGAAATTAGCTTTAAGTGTTTCTGCAAGGAAATATCATCACATCTAAGCAGAAATTAATCTGCTCCTATCTGATGAGGATATTAAAGTCCTTCGTTATTTCTACCCTTTTCATGAGCACGTGCCTGTTAGCATTAATCAACCTTTGCTATTAGGTGCTCTTCCAGGGTTGCAGCCCCTTATCGTGGAGGTTGAGTGGTTAGATGAAGGGATTAAAGGGGGGATGGCTTTACAAAGGGTTGGGGGTTGATGGCAGTTGACGTGGCGGGTCAGTTCATTCATTTACACTACATTACTCTGTTGTCGATTTGGGGTGTCAGCACCTCTGCCAGCCTATCACCGTGTGGTTACCTGCGCTGAAGAAGGATCTGAGGGCAAAAGGAAAGTCCGTGTTTGGCCAAATAAAGACTGATGGACAAGGTGTGACACTTAAACCCAGCCACTTAACAGGCACTAATGCTTGTACCAGATTACCTGTCGAGGCCACCGCGTTGCCATCCAAATCACCATTTCAAATTGATAGCGCCAGCAATGCCACAGAAAAATACCTCTGATCAGCCCGCTCTCAACCTCAAATCAGATGGTCACCGTCCTCCATTAGAAATGCCATTTTCCCACCGGTGGGTTTCAAATTGAGTTTGAGCATACTGAATATTCCTCTGCTTTGATACCTATGGGCTCTGTGAGAGTTGTGTGTGACATTATTCACCATTAAGTGTAGAATATTAGAATGTGTCACTCGTCCCAACTTCATAATGCCACACAGGCAAGACAGCAGGTCATAAATCTTGAAACAGACCATCAGTAATTTATCACATCTCACAAAAAAATAAAAAAATAAAAAAAGCGAGTCGACAGACTTCTTCACAATGTTGGAAAGATCGAAGCTTTTTAGAATCGAAAGATAGGATATTTTTTCAAGCAGAGGGATAAATAGATTTGGCTCCGTTGCCTCGATAAATCCACAGCTTGAAGCGCTATGACGCAACTGAACAGCTACCTGTGAAATCAACTTCCGAGCACGTCTAACCTCAGGTCATTATTTGAGGCTCCCCTAATAAAGACACCACACATTACTGTAAATCTATTTCACTTGAACAGTGTAGTTATGCAAGAGCCCTTCATGTAATGTGATCACTTCTGCAAAATGCATGAGGTTTTTATAAGAAGGGCTGCAGTCAACCAAAGAAAATCTTACCTGCCTGACTGCAAAGGCAGGCGGGATCATGATATATCACTGCAGTGTACTGAACCCCTTTTTCAATTTAAAATAGGAAGAGTCAAATAATTTGGAGTTGACTCGGATTAAGAATAAATATTAATTAGGGCAGTAGTCACGCATGATTTTGAGCAAGTCCACAAATCTTTTCCTCCTGCTGCCAAAAACCATTAATATTTAAAGGCTATTGATGTAATGCTTGTTCTACTAACATGGAATTTGATTAGATACGATCATTAATTAACTAAACATTTGACCATTGACCTAGAGATTACAGGTAGATGGAGTTTGGTATCTATAAAGGCAAGTAAAACCTGCTATTAACCTTTTATAAAAGTTAATAGCAGAGTTTCAAACTTTTTGACTCTTCTTCGTCAATACCCGAGTCAACTGCTCACATTTATAGAAGATGGTGAAAAAAAAGAATCACTTATCTTGCAAAATAGATGAATTTGACTTGGAGCAGTGGGCTGCCATCTGCAGCACCCACGGAACAGTTTGAGGTTTGGTGGTTTCAGTCTTTGTTCTACTAAGAGAGGAGCGAGCGCTAATCAATCACAACCCCACTTAGAATCTAATGTTGAGTCAAGGCTAAACACCTAAAAGAAATTCTAAAGGTAGGATATTCTCAGGTGCTGAACGACATAACAACCACTTAAGATAGAGGTAATTGAATATAAAATGCTAGTTCAGATCTCATTCGTTCAGAGATGAGGAGTTTTTTGTGGTAAGTGCTATGCTACTAAGTTGTTGACTGCGTGTTTCAATCAAGCACAGTGTTCAGTCATTATACCTTATGCAAACAGCTATATTGGGATTTGGAACAGGGCCAGAGACAATCTGTGCAAAACGATGATTAACAAAGCAGCAACAGGTGCTACCTGCAGATCAGTCTAAGCACAAAGCAAGAAGGAAATGTAAACACAGGTATGGTGAAAAAAAACTTAATGTCTGAGCACCAGCATGATGATATAACCATGCAATGAATACAAATAGTTGAAAACTCTCTACTACACTTTGTGTAATTGTGGTTTCTTTATATTTGCGGATATCTGCCTAACAGCAGGGGGGTCTGGGCCCTAATGTCATAATATATGTCTTGGGATAAATTCTTATTTTAAAGCTTGCAAATTTGAATCAATCGCCAAATGATTACTGAATATAATTTTAAAATCATCAACTTGGGGCTCAATGTTTACATGAGGAATATCTAATCTTATTTCAGCTTATTCCATTATCAAAATGTAGGTGCAGTAAAGTCAAGTAAAACTGACTGTGTCAAATGTGAGCCATGTTTGTCCTAGCTCCAAATGTCTGGGCCTTTTTAGTGGAAAGGTTCATATGTTGTTTCAAAAACATCTCTTTAGGTAATTTTATATGATAAAGAATCTGATGTCAGTCACTGGTTCGGACTCTGCATTTTAAAGCCTAAATGTTAGTGTTTTGCTGCATTGCTAAAATCTTTAAGCCAATATTAAAACTCACAATGAGTTTAAAAATGAATGCTGTGTTGAGAACAACAACATTGTGGCTTGCATGGCACTGGCTGTCAGCGTGAGAGCATTAATTACACTTCACCAGTGCAGACAGTTTGTGGCTAATAAACTGAAGCGTCAATCTCAAACTCATTTATGTGCAAGATGTAGCATCTCTGATTACGTTAATCAATGTTAGTGAGACTGAATGGAAACATGACGCTGTGATGAAGTCGCCCTCTTAACTAGTAAAGTTAGAAGTGTTTGATATGGAGTAAATGTGATCAGAGTGAGAATGATTAGCACTCAAACTATATTAACGTACAGTTGAGCAAGGCATTTAAATACATACCAATATTGGAATTAACAATTTTAAAAATAGCTTACTCAGATTGACAAAAAATGCATGTATGGTTTTCCAGGGAAACACTGGAAAAACATTTTTATAAATGTGTTCACATGTAAAACAGAACGTTTCAGATTATTTCAGTAAATAAATTAAAGTCTTTGAGCAGACAAAGCCACGAAATGTCTTCTTCACATACGCAGATTTTTATTACTATTTTCAGCCTTTTTAAAAAAAAAAAATAAAACTTGTGAGCCATTTAGTCTCATCTACATGTAAATTAAGTTGTTCTATGGTACCTTTTTTTGACGTTCTTCCTCCTCTCTTGATCGACAGTTTCATTTTGTTCAGATTGATTTATGGGTAATATGAAACTATTATCGATTTTTTTTTTGTTGGAAAGTCACGGAAAGTCATTGGGCTAACAGCACGTTTTAATTACTGTGCAAAAATCTTGCGCAACCCCTCATTTCTTTATATTTTCTTCCCAAGGAGCCAGACTTTGTCATTTTTAAAGTGCTCTTGAGCAATAGTTACCCAAGTATTCTGAAGGTCATTTAAAAGTCTTTCTTTGAGCTGCTTTTTCATTATCTCATTTTCATTCCAGACCTTGTACCTGACCAATTTCTGAAGATTTTTTTTAGCCACTTAACAATGACCTATGAATTATTCAAGCATAAAAAAGGCATCTAGCAGACGGTATGAACCAGTTTTGACTTGACAAGTAACAGACTTAGCAATGAACCAATTTTAAATTGTATCTTTAGGTACTTTTACAAGCAGCCTGTCACTAAAATACATGATTTCTTTAGTCAAATCTACAAAAGATGTAAAAGCTAACACAGTATACCGACACATATAAAATAGTATTTTTATACTAACAAGGTGATTCCAAAACATTGTGTGCAGTTTAAAGAATTCAAGGATCTTTACTTGCATTCATTGTTCAGAAACATGTCAGAACAAGATGATGTTCCTCAGGTCTCAGTCCTAATTATGATGAGAATTAAAAAGAATTTGATGATAATGGACAAGTGGAGGAGAAAAGAAGAAGCGTCAAGCCCACAAAAGTATCTATACCAAATTAAAGTCATGTCCTTAAGAAACAGAAAGAAATCCGGAGCGATGCATCTAGCACTTTCGCTCATCCATCTACTGTTTTCAACTGGGCGTCGTGTACCTGGAGTCGAGTGTTTTGACCGATGCATGAAGCTATACATTATTATTCATAAGTTGAAATGGCCACATTTTCTTTGTCAGTATTTATTACACAGCGTGCTGCTGGGAAAAGCCTGTTCTAAGGTTTATTTTTTAGCACCTGACGGTTCTTTTTTGCTTCTCATCGTAAACACTCTGCATACTATTTCGCGTGATTCATTTTACTTTGAAAAATCTCAACAGGATCTTCAGCTTTATTGTGAAAGGCTTATGTGGAATATAAACAAGTGGACGGTGGAGCCACGCAATCGTTGTTGCTAACAACAACGCATAAAAGCAGTCGCTTGTCCGTCTGTAGTATGGTTATTTTAAATATAAGGGAGAACTTTAAGAAATAAATTCTACAGTGACCATCAATACGATGGTAACATGAAACAATAGACGTTTTTATATCGTCATCCGATATATATATCGTTATATCGAACAGCCCTGTGTGCAGGAGGAAGTCAGGAGATTGGTACAGTACAACAGTGAGTGTGTCCTTTGAGTGGTAGTGGATCCATCTGTAAAACACCGCAGAGGCTCTGTCATGGTTTGGGGGGCTACATTTCACTAGAAGTATTGGAGATCTTGCCAAAATTCCTAGAATTATTAATGCAGAAAAGTACCATCAGATTTTGATTGACTTTGCAATTCCATCTGGAAAGCATCTGATTGGCAACAGCTTCATTTGTCAGCATGACAATGATCTCAAAGACACTGCCAAGTCTCTAAAAGCATACCTGAATAGAAAAACACACAGTGGAGCACTACCAATCAAGGATCAGCCTCCCTAGAAAGAACTCAACATTATTAACGCAGTGTGGGTGTCATTGGACTGGGCTGTTTTGGGGTGTAATAGTATGCTCAGTTGAGTTATTCTCTTTGGGTGATGTATGTTTGGAATCCTGGTACTATGTTCCCTTTTGATCATTTCTAGCCCTTAGGTTTTTAGTTATTCTTTTGACATGCTTAGAGTGTGCTTTTGTTTTCCTTCAGTTTGTAGTGATTATGTTCTCCCTTCGTCAGTGTCTAGTCTTGTCTCTGTTTTGATTTGTCATAGTGTTAAACTCCAGGGGTTGCAAAATCGCTAGCCCGACGTCCCGGGGCTCATGCTTCCCGTTTTATTTTGATAGTCCTTGTGCAGTGTTCAGTATATTCAGTTTTGCTTCCCCTTTGTCTCGTCATGTCAGATTAGGTTTAGCTGTGTACCCCTCCTATTGCAAATTTCCTCGTTACTCACTGCGTATATATTGTGTGTGTTTTCCTTTGTTTCTCGACGGATGGTCTGTGTCTGTGGCCTGGTCCATGTTTTAATGTCCATGTTCGAGTTTCATGTTTAATGTTTTCGGTTGCCATGTCATCCTGCTTTCAGAGGCATGTATTGAGGTTTTAGTTATTTTTCCCAGTTTAGGTGTGGTTAGGTTAGTCTTCTTCGTTTCCCTTTTGCCTTTTCCTTTGGATTATGTCAACCATTAATAAAGGCTCACTCTTAGTTTAAGTTCAGTTCTGTTTCCGCTGTCTGAATTTGGGTCCATACTCACTCTCCACTCCACGTGTCTGACAGTGGGATCATTTTGACATAAAACAGAACAAAAGGCAGAATCATTCAAAGAACAGAGTTGAATTTCCTTCAAGAAACCTGGAGAACTATTCCCAGAAAACTAGTTAAAGAAATTACAAGAATGCTGCCTAAGAGTCCAGGCTGTGTTGAAGAATAAACGTAGTTCTACAAAATACTGACCCGTTTTACATTTTCCTACTAAAATACAGAGAAATTAGTGGCTCAGGATCTTTGCAGAGTACTGTATGTCTCAAAGTTGGCATTGCTTTCCTTTTGCAACTGTTTTTCAACCATAGCGAGACGTCAAGAAAATAAATGCCAGTCGATGGCTATTTAAGGTCAAAACGTTTGCTGGGTCATTTTTTCTTCTCCAGAAAGAACTGACCTCACCATAAGAAGAGAGTACAAAAAAAAAAAAAGCCGTGTTATTGCAGAGGATGTGAATTTTCATTTTGAACCTTACTGAATAAAAAAAAAACAACAACAAACAAGCCAAAAGTTCAGTACTGTTGTTCTGACCTTAACATCTGACCTCAGTATGAAGAACGCACATGTCAAGCAGTATATCCGTGCAAGAATTCATAATGTTTTCACTTTTTTCCCCGTTTCACTTCTAAGTTCAGTAACAAGGTTGAGATGGCAATCGGATTCACAGGCACAATTTGAGAAACAGTAATTTTCAGAGCGATTTGAGCTTAATGCTCTAGCACTGCTTATTATCTTGAAGGTGGCATCAATCACACAGTGAGTCACCACTCTAAATGTTTTTAGAAATATAAAAAGCAAGGGAGAGGCATCTCGTTTATAGAGTGTGTGAGAGAAGAATCAGACTTGGGTATTTGTACTGACAACAGCATTTTTGAAAGATGGATAAGTTTGGATGAGCTCACAAAATGTAAAAAGATAACTCCCAATTCCAAGATAAAATGGACAGCGCACTTCTTGAGGCTCTATTGTGCAGATAAAAACACTGCAGGACCCGTAAGCTATCAACAGCCTAGCCTTGATGGGTTTCTGCATAATGCGCCTGTTGCATGTATGCAGATGTGAGCTGGTGAATTTTGATCACCCTCTCTTATCTTACCTGTCACTGTCAATCATCAGTTTCCCATTTCTCTTTATTTCCACCCATATTATCTTTTTCTTTCGCTCCATAATCCATTATTCATTCTCTGAGAGGTTTACATTGTACTCTTCTTTGTGGTTCCACCTTTTTTCTAAAAGCCTCTGTCACTCGAAACAGAGGACAGGTTGATGAGCACTTCCAATTAAATGTTATATTTTTATTATTTATTTTTACAGCAGTCTTGAGATTTCATGTTGGCACCTACAGTGTCCCAACATGAAACATGCCTGTAGTCATCTATTTTCTAGCAGATTCTGGCACTCGCACTGCCACATCTGTCATCAAGAGGCAGTACAACTTAGCAGACTGTAGGTGTGGGAGTGCTGCTGCCCACACACACTCGGCCTAGTTTAGGGTTCAAGTTGGTGCCAGTTAAACATCAGCTGTTAAAGCCCTCACTGTGGCCTCGGCAGCCCACTGTAACCATGCCAGATGGCACCATCCACAAGGGAACACATGGCACCTCATGACAGGGCCCTTCAAACGTCAACAGTCTCTCTGAATTATGAAGAGATGGAAAATACTCTCCCTTAAAATTAACACTTCAGTGTCTCTAATGAGATTCAGTATCTATGGAGGCTGTGGCAGTTTCCTCTGATAACATCAGAAGGCGGTGTCATGTCAGCTATATTTTAGCCATCTCTATTGCTTTTTTGAATCATTTATCAGTAGCAGGCAGGACTCACCTGTGCTGCAGTGAGGACACAGTGTGATACTATCAGAGGGTGTGTTAACTGCTGCGTTCAGGCTTATTGAAGAATAGATTATGACATTAGGATGCAAAGCACATTCCGTCTTAACGCAAAGGAAAGGCCTTTAACAGGCTTGATAAGGACTTTTTCTGCTGATCTCATTCAAACGTGGACGGTCCTCAGGGGACAGTTTTGGCCTGGTTCAATGTTTACAGTGTCATTCATCACACATACAAGTTTTGTTATCTGCCTGGGAGTCAGAAACCGTACACACACAAGTAGGTGTCCGTGAACATAAAGCACGCACACGTACGTGCCTGCGTAATCACGCATTCCTCCCAGAGGAAGCAATATATCTGGACCTTTGAACCTTCAGCCATTTACCTACCCAACTTGAGATAAGCAAGCTTGGGTTCATGCCCCCCCCCCTTATCCCCTAATTAAAATCTCCAAAGTCCTCTCGACTCAGACACTTGAACCCCTTCAACATTACACTGCTATAAGAGAAAGAGTTAAGACTGTACCCTGATCAATCACACATTTTGGTTTAGTCTGCACTGAAAATATATTTGTTTTAAATCAGAGAGCTTCAGAAAATTGACCTCTTGAAATACAAAGATAATTAAACAGGCACATATCACTACTGCCAAAATCAGACATAAATAGGTCTACCTGCTTCATTTGGAGCAACACAGCTGGTTGTTTCATCTGCTGGGCTTTTAACTTATAAACAACACTATCAATATTACTTCAAAGCACTTCAAACATATTCCCAGCACCATTTCTTTTCCATTATTTTTTTTCAGGGCAATAAGGGCGAAACTAAATCAAGGCCATCCCAACTCTTTTCCTCTCATCTCAGCCCATCATCATTCCATCCTCCTGTGTTTTGTTCTTTCAAACCTCAAAGGTCACTCTGCACACCTTTACACAGGTCCTCCAATTTGATTGAACCTTCCTGCTTCAGTCCATAAACATACACACATTCTACCAGTGAATGATGACATACATCAAAAGCTGTCCATCACTACCTAATGATCTTGACAGAGCATTAGTTGGAAGGTACGTCAGCTTATGGGGACAGATAAAATAGAGAGAGACAGAGAAGGAGAGATAATCCAAGCTAGTGTGTGTGTAAAGAGGACATGATATACGAGATGGTGAGGACTGTTGCACCTTTCATCATCTCCTCCATAAAGTCTAGCCAGTCATGAAATGAGGACATTAAAATACTACAGCAAACACAATCGTCAAAATGTACAGCTAGCTCCAAGACAGCTAACATTTCTGCATGAATGACTGCAATTCTGATTAGTCTGCAATTCAAACACAATTTGCAAATTCAAATATTGAATAAATGAAGACAATGCAAGGGGTGTGAAGAATACCCTAATTGCAATCTCAGTTTTCATATGAAGATTTGAGCGTCTGGTCATGCAGCGGAAAAGGATTTCTGACTCAAACTAGTAATCAGGCTGTAAGCTGTCCTTACACGTGCAGTGCTGTGCTGAAATTTCTAGATATTTCTTAGCATGTATGTTAAAACTTACATTTCATTCCCAAGAAATGATGTTAGCTAGTCTTTAAAGCTGTTAGTAACCCTTTTTTGTTAGTACAGTTAAAGTTAAGGTAAACCTTTTAAGTTGAACAGTTTACATACAGTGGGGCAAAAAAGTATTTAGTCAGCCACCGATTGTGCAAGTTCCCCCACTTAAAATGATGACAGAGGTCAGTAATTTGCACCAGAGGTACACTTCAACTGTGAGAGACAGAATGTGAAAAAAAAATCCATGAATTCACATGGTAGGATTTGTAAAGAATTTATTCGTAAATTAGGGTGGAAAATAAGTATTTGGTCACCTCAAACAAGGAAAATCTCTGGCTCTCACAGACCTGTAACGTCTTCTGTAAGAAGCTTTTCTGTCCCCCACTCGTTACCTGTATGAATGGCACCTGTTTGAACTCATCATCTGTATAAAAGACACCTGTCCACAGCCTCAAACAGTCAGACTCCAAACTCCGCCATGGCCAAGACCAAAGAGCTTTCGAAGGACACCAGGAAAAGTATTGTAGACCTGCACCAGACTGGGAAGAGTGAATCTACAATAGGCAAGCAGCTTGGTGTGAAAAAATCAACTGTGGGAGCAATCATCAGAAAATGGAAGACATACAAGACCACTGATAATCTCCCTCGATCTGGGGCTCCACGCAAGATCTCATCCCGTGGGGTCAAAATGATCATGAGAACGGTGAGCAAAGATCCCAGAACCACACGGGGGGACCTGGTGAATGACCTGCAGAGAGCTGGGACCAAAGTAACAAAGGTCACCATCAGTAACACACTACAACGGCAGGGAATCAAATCCCGCAGTGCCAGACGTGTTCCGCTGCTGAAGCCAGTGCATGTCCAGGCCCGTCTGAAGTTTGCCAGAGAGCACATGGATGATACAGCAGAGGATTGGGAGAATGTCATGTGGTCAGATGAAACCAAAGTAGAACTTTTTGGTATAAACTCAACTCGTCGTGTTTGGAGGAAGAAGTTGCATCCCAAGAACACCATACCTACTGTGAAGCATGGGGGTGGAAACATCATGCTATGGGGCTGTTTTTCTGCCAAGGGGACAGGACGACTGATCCGTGTTAAGGACAGAATGAATGGGGCCATGTATCGTGAGATTTTGAGCCAAAACCTCCTTCCATCAGTGAGAACTTTGAAGATGAAACGAGGCTGGGTCTTCCAACATGACAATGATCCAAAACACACCGCCCGGGCAACAAAGGAGTGGCTCCGTAAGAAGCATTTGAAAGTCCTGGAGTGGCCTAGCCAGTCTCCAGACCTCAACCCCATAGAAAATCTGTGGCGGGAGTTGAAAGTCTGTGTTGCTCGGCGACAGGCCCAAAACATCACTGCTCTCGAGAAGATCTGCATGGAGGAATGGGCCAAAATACCAGCTACTGTGTGTGCAAACCTGGTAAAGACCTATAGTAAACATTTGACCTCTGTTATTGCCAACAAAGGTTATGTTACAAAGTATTGAGTTGTATTTTTGTTATTGACCAAATACTTATTTTCCACCCTGATTTACCAATAAATTCTTTACAAATCCTACCATGTGGATTCATGGATTTTTCTTTCACATTCTGTCTCTCACAGTTGAAGTGTACCTCTGGTGCAAATTACTGACCTCTGTCATCATTTTAGGTGGGGGAACTTGCACAATCGGTGGCTGACTAAATACTTTTTTGCCCCACTGTACATTCATCATGGGTGAATGCCATAGTAATTTGGACAAGTTGGGAAGGTCTCTTAAAGACATTTTTAAACAACTGCAGGTCCCGAGGTCATCAGGTCAAACAATTGCAAATACAAGTTCTTCTGATGTGTCACCACTTTATAAAGGTCTGTAAGAAGACCACCAAATTGTCATCCTCAGATGAGAGGAAACTGATTGGGGTTCATCCAGAAAATCGTAGAGTCACAAAGGCTCAAGCCTGCCATAAATTAGAAATTACTGGAACACCAGCATCACTGTCCACAGTGGAGAGAGTTTTGTATAACCTGGAATGAGAGCGTGCTGACCAAGAAAGCTTAAAATTGACTAAAATTTGCAGGTACCCACATGGACAAATCAAGGTCAAGCCTTCTGAAGAAAAAGTTTCATGTTTCACATGAGACAAAAACAAAGACAATTGTCACAATGACAAGAGATATGTTTGAAGGAGTAAAGATGAGGCTTTCAAATCTGTATCAACACATACTGGTATACACAAAATGAATGGAATAATGAGGGAAGAGGACTATCTCCAACTTCTTCAACTCAGATCAACAGCTAGATGGTTAAAATTTGGATACAAATCAGTGTTCCAGCAGGACAATGATGCCAAGGCATCATTGTCCTGCTGGTTTTGGCATGGATAAAGCAGGCTAACACTAAGCTTCTGAAATGTTCTTCCTCAAGTACTGACCTTAAACCTTTTTGAAAATTTGTGGATTGTGCCTAAAAACTGGGTCTGTGCAAACAAACTTTGTGGGGGCTTTTTAAAAAGATGTATGCTGTACAACCATTCCACCCTGAAAAAAAAACAACAAAAAAACAAAACAAACAAATCCTTAAGAGCCCCAAATTATTATATCTATGATGAGTGAATGTAAACGTATGACCACAACTATGTGTCCCGTTGTGTGCAACATGTGAGAAAGGTAACACCAGACAGTGATCTGATTCTTCCAGTTTTGTCTGGAGAGCATAGTGTGTTCATTATTGTCATGGTTTCATGTGATGACAATAACACAGAAAGCCCATCAAAAAACAACACAAATATAAGATATTCTTTGAAAATTGGTTTCACTCTTTAATTTAAGTTATTCTGTAATTTCTCCGATATCCTAAACCTCATTACTGACCCAAAAGAATTCATGTGCCATTTAAATTCCAAAGTGATTCATCTTGGCGTTTTGCACTGAGATTTTAAAAAAAAGAACTTGTAAGAAAAGGTCAGTATCTCTTGATGTGGAGCGTTTGCATGCGTGCAGTGGGTAAGTGGGATTTACGGAGACAGTAAACCCACAGATGCTTGTCGATGCCTCTGCTACAACTCCACAGGCGCGCGCACACACACACCCTGCGTCTCTAGCTCCCCTAGTTTACTGCATTGCACCAGCAGCAGTTAGCACATAAGCACTAAGAGACAAAGAAAAGGCATAAAGAAAAAGAGGAATTTTGTCAGAGCTTCAGATAGAAAGAAAGCACAAATTAGAGAGCAAAACACTCGCTGGTAGTCTACTGCTATGGACTTTCTCCTTCCTCTGCATTGATTCTCCAGATACATTTTTTAATACACCCTCATCAATAGCACTGGTGGTCTGACAAATGCATTTTTCAAACAGTTGGCAGTCAATAGTCATTTAGTCTGTATCTTGTCCCTTGAGTAAAGGGTCTCGATCAATTGAGGTGATGAAAATTCAAATAAATCAGAAACAGGAATGAAGAAGAGCTCTCTTCTCTATCCAGTGCAGTACAAGTGGCTGTGTAGAAAAACCAATATCTACTGCTATATCTTTCAATGGAGGATCAGTTAGAGCTGTGTGTTCAGGGTGGAAGAACTAGAACTTGCTGGCCAGTGCATTGTTGAAGCTTCAGAAAGTCAATAGACTATTAAAGACACACATTCTTCTGTGTTAAGAACGTGACGCTGCAAGAACCAGATAAGATATCAAAATGTTGTGCGGGGTGATGGAAAAGTAACAGTCTACTGTCAAGCTGCTGAGCACTTGCAAGATTTCAACCAATTTAATGCGCAAAAACGTTTTGGGTTTTTTTTACTAAAGAGCACATAGTGTGAAAGGATCATTGCACAGTGGATTATAATATTATAAGGATATAACTCTGTAAATTTAACACAAAGGTGATATTTTACCTATTGCCCACCTCTGAAGCAACATCAGAAATCTGGCAATCATTGCAAACATGAGGAATGTATACTGCAATGTATCTGACTGCTCCAACAGCTTACTGAGTTAGCACACATTGCTGAAGCTACAACTGGAAACACTGTTATTTGTTTCTGCTGCCTCAGCTTCACAACTGCTATACCCCTAATGATCTGTATTGTATCTTGTGACTGAGCTACGTGTGTCTTACTACACCCTCCAACCTTCCAATCTGCAAAGACAGTACAGCCAATGTTACAAAATTACACCATGGACTAAGAATGTGACGACTATTCTCGAAGATTGAGTTTTTATTCATCTGCTAAAAATATATTTGGCTCAATAAACTTCTCACTGATAACAAACTTACTCTGTCCTTGTGTACACACATTTCTTTTTTTTAGCTTCCCTTATTGTAGATCCCAATCTACCAAAGTCATACCATTTAAACTGTAAAACTGCAGGACAATTAGAACCCATGGAGACCTAATTACAGCCAGGACCAAGACTCCAGCTTCTTCTAATGGAGCAGCAGAGCACGTCCCCAGGGTAAAATCTTCTTGCCAGTTAATTATGCCATTATTCTATTATTCTAGACTGCCAAAGAGCGCTGGAGCTAAGCTTGACCTCAGGAACTCAGAGAGTGAAGAGAAGACATCCCCTGTAGAACCATGACTCCATGACTGCCTGACTGCTCCCTCTTTACCTCCACCTCTTCCCCTACCTCTCGCAATAAACACTGAGAAAGATTAATAATGAGAAGTTGGACCTGGTCCAAATTAAGCATGTAAGCTGCCCAATGGTAATCTCCCCCCTTGCTCTCACTGAATAAATTTGGTTTCTTGCAAACGACAGCACTGGATTTTGCAGATGCTTTTAGTGAATATGAATAAAGGGGGGTAGAAGGGGCAAAAAGAGGATTTATAGCCTCTTCTAGATCAAGAAAGTGACCCTACAGTATAAAGGATTTGCCCTTAAGTTTTACTTTTTGTAACTATATACAGATGAACAACATTTATGAGCTGAGGTGATTTACTGCTTCCCTACAGAATGTATTCAAAGCTTCTCACTGCACATGTAAGAGTAGAAGACAGTTTTAACCATCACTTTAGATCACCTTAGATCATACAGAAAAAAAACATCACTAAGCCACAGGCCTTTTATGATAAATTGCACACCTGCAGGTACTTCTTCCTTCCTACTCCAAAAGTGAGTGATGTCATTCAAAGGCTATAATGGACCTCTAATGAACTCTAAATCCCATGCCAGTACATTTACACTGCATTACTGCTTCCTGACCCTTGACCTCCCAAAGGAGTAGAGCAGAGAGTGCTCCTGTCTGCAAAGCTCCTTCAGTCATTATAAAAGCATTCTCACAGAACGCGGCTTCTATACAAAATGGACTGTATGTGACTGAAAAAAAAACATACTTCAATCCCAGCCTCTAATGGCTGGATTCACCCTTAAAATTGACTTACTTGCATCTATACTGGTGTTAAAAACTGAATGTAATATGCCCTATGCCTTGTTATAAGAGTGAAGAGAGCAAATAATATTGCAAACAATCAGAGAGCGAGCACTCACGTAAAATCCCAGAGAGGAACTTTCCAATTTTAACCCTAAAATTCTGGCGTTGAAACATTGCAAATTGCCTTGACAAATTTCCTCATCAAACCTCAAGAAACACTCCATCAAAGGGGAATCCACAGCCTCCACATTCTCACTCATACTCGCTCTTTAACAAGTGATGTGCCTCGTGTTGCACCATGGCCAAAGAAAAAATTGGAGAGGTGGGGTGAGGAATGGGAGGCAGAGTTCAACTAATTACCTGATGATGGAATTTTAGTGTCTCCTTCATTATAAAGCAGCTTCTAAGTGTTATTGATCTTAGGAGGAGTGTCTCACAGTGATGTGGTATTAGAGGGTCCAAATGCTCTGAGGCCATGCATTATTCAACGGGCATTCTGAAACGACGCCTCACCAGGGTCTGCCAATTCCTCTCAGGTGGCGTGGGAGTTGCTGCAACTATCTACACACCCCACCCTAAATCATCAAACACATACACACAAGCATATGAATTGCTCATGTGAAAACATTAACATATACACACACACTGTGTGTGCATGAGTGCATGTACACTGAACCGAAAAAGTCTTGACTTTTCTCTTCTAACTGGAGGCTGTAGATTTGCTTTGCTCTGTAATCGACCTTCAGTGAGGGGTTAATCTATAATGAACTGACTTTTGCTGCTGTCTTACATTTCCAACAAGTCATTTACAGACATTTCCCTGTAAAGACTGCAGACAGCATACTCAGAATATAGACTTTGAAGGAGGCAATAAAGAGGAAAAGAAGAAAGCACTACACACAGACAAAGTTTGATAAGTGAAAGCTTCTTCACATCCTAAAGATTTATTGTCAAGCCAGTAATTTTTCATCTTGAACGAAACTACATGGAACTGTATATTTGTTAGACTGTTATGGCAACCAGTTAAAATGTATCCTACCTAGACTTTGCTGGAAAAATATGTTTTTTATATTTTTATATTGCTGCCCTTTACAATGGATTCACAGCATACTTTCTGACTGTGACCATAGAAGTGAACACCAATCTGCCATTTAAATCTTTTGTCGCGAGCCAATCTGAATAAAGTTGGATTTAAGATGAGTTAAATGCTTTTTTCCACCAGAAAAAGAACAAACGTCTGCAATAGGCCTATTTTAAGATTTTTTAAAAAAGAGAATTTTTAACTGTGAACCATTAAAGCTAGTCTTGCGGATTTCAAGAAAGAAAATGAAACCGGAAATGAGCGGGCAATGTAAGATTTTTCTTTAATTTACCATGCTTAATAGGATTTAGTTTGGTTTATTCTGCAGCTTCTATTGACTATCAGACTTGACGAATACAGCTGCAGCATCTCTTTGTTCTGCTATGAAAGGCAAAGGCAACTTAATGTTACTCATATCAAATAAGAATTGAATGGGTGATCATTATTTAAGAAACCTACTTGCCTAAATTTACAAGATAGTCATGTTTGTAAGCATTGACCAGTGAGAATTAACCAAGGGTTGCATTATTAAAATATTCAGAAATGGATAGACACCCAAGAGATGAACAAAAGAACCAAAGAACATCTCATCCATATATCCATTCATCATTGTTTAGCACTGGCTTCAGTTGAAGTCGGCTTAGTCTCATATAATGTATCTTTGTTTTCGCTGATTGCAATTATCTAGGAGATCAATTGGGGTTATCAATACCTTACAGCAATTAACATTTAATATCCTTCCACAGCCACTTACTCCATTAATGGATGATTGATTATGCGAGACCTGGGAGCTCTGCGGCTGGGAATGGCATGGATCCATTCTGTCTGTCTGTCAGTCAAAGTAAAGGCGGTCTGCTCTGCAAGAGAACCTCTAACTCCGGCTAATACCGTATTGATATGAGGTTACTTCAGCCAAAAAGAAAGATCATGAGATCCAGGAAATTCTTGTGTTTGCAGTCTGTCGGTTTTGGTTGAAGGAACTAGCATTAAAGATTCCTCCTCCTCCTTTTCCCACTTGTCTGTTAGGCACAGTATGTTTTGCTTACATTTCACCCTCATATCTGCCACCACTCCGAACACCCTCCCTTCCACCCCTGCAGTTCTTCATAATCTAATCAGCACTGATGTATTTTCAGAGCAAGAAGGCACTGCTTTCCATTTCAATCAAATTCAGCCCTTTCAAAAGAACCCATAATGCAATCGTTCTGTACAAAATTCAGGCCCAATTTAAGCCCTATAGACTGCAGATGACTGATAAACACTCCACGTCACTCTCCTCCTTGTGGCTTTCCTTTGCTGCAATGCATCATCATAAATAAGAGCTAGCTCTGTTCTCTCTCTTTGAGTATAGTGCAGGCCAACTTTAAATTGGCTGTATTAGACAGCGGAAGGAGGGAGGGTGAGGAAATAAAAAGTTAGAAATCCTGGCAGGTAGAACATTTAAACAAATGTAATTGGGAGAAACAACAAGTCCCAACTGGGTGGACAGGTCCCAGGAACAGCTTCCCCATTACCAAGTGAGGGGGATGGTGGAACAGCGATCGTTTTGGTGGGGGAGAAGAGGGAGATTGGGAAGGTTTCGCTTAATAAACACTTTGCTTTCTGCTGACGATCAGAGGGGCAGAGCGAGGGATACAACGACAGATCGATAGACTGATTTGTTCCGGGCTATCCATGTTCATCAGACCGTTCCCCCTCCCTTAGGTAGTGGGCAGAAAGTCTTAGAAAAAAAAAAGAAGAAGAAAAAAAAAAACGAAGAGGAAGGGGTGGCGAGAAGGAGTGACTGAAGGGAGGAAAAAGAAAATAGCAGAAAAACAGCAGGAGAGTTGATGAGTTACAATAGCAGACAGACAAATGATGATGGGATGGAGTAATGCGTGAAGAAAATAGCGGCATGTGGGAGGGAAACTGACTACGAATGGTGAGAGGAGAAGCAGGAGAGCATTTGGATAGGCTGAGGGTCAAGCATGAAACTAAGTGACTATAGAGATGGTAGGAGGGGTTGGCAGTGCGGGGGCGATGTAGAAAATAGGAAATCCCTTTACACACCACTGAATCATTTACTCAAAAACCTACCTTAAATACTTTTCTTTAGCATCCCCTTTTCTGCAGATAGAAAAGACAGTCAAACCCATCATGTACACCAACTCTATTCATCACTATTCCTGACAGCAAGCTCAGGTTTGTCTGAGCATTTTAAAAAGAAAAAAACAAAACAACAACTCAGTATATCCACTCCCTGCTTATCTCGCTCTTAGGGCAACTTTATTCAAGAAGAGATGATGAGAGGAGGAGGGGAAACTGTGAGATAATAGCACAGCAATTTTGTCTTCTCCACAAAAGCACAAGAGGCCCTGGTGTATAATGGCAGCCAGCAATTGTATCTGCAAAGATTTCCATTGCCATTACAGCCCTGTTCACAATTGCAGAATTTGATGTCAGTCAAAAACCTATAGCACTGCAAATTATTGCATGTTCCTTCAAGGAGCTCCGCAAAAAAGAAAAAACAAAAACAAAACATGTATTATTGCACTATAGTAGATACAGTTTGATCAATGATTTCACAGTTCATAACTGATTCTGCCTTAACCCGTGCCAATTAGCAAAGAAATTAAAGAAACATCACAAAACTGCAGAGTGACATCAGTGTATCATTCATTAAAAAAGAGATTATGAACCTTTTTTAGTGATCCATTTCACCTTTACCCCACCGTCAAGCTACAAATTAGTCCATAGGGCAGAGTCCTACCATATAGTCGTTCTTGTATGACGTGTGAAAGCTCTGGCAATACATAAATATCAAATATTATGCATGATTTAAATATGGTTGGTCTCACCTTTAAGATAATCTTTTCTTGCACCTTTGGGCTGCTTTCACTGTCACTAATAGTTATCAATTGGTTCCTGGAAGTTTTTCTGTCTCACCTTGCATTCTGTCTTGTGGGTCAAAATGATGATCATTCAATTTGATATTCATTTTGGAGGAAAGTGGACAAAATCTTAAGGAGACAAATGTGCCCTGCAGGGTGGGTGGGGAGTAAAGATTGTATTTGCATCTGTAAAAGACTCCTGCATTTTCTATGTGCAGTCGGCTGGCACATAGTTCATGTCATTTGTGCTGAATGTTCTCTTACAGAAACTTTTCAGACATTTCGGACAGTTAAACCTTCGGATTTGACAAGTTAATCCTGGCGAATGTATTGCGCAATGCCTTCTTAAACTGACACGCCCCCTTCGGCCTTGGAAACTGCACTCTTCAACAATCATCCACATGAAATTGGTGTCATTTAAAACACAAGCTGATATTTGAAGTCTCAAATGTGAGGTACATGACAAAACTGAAAGTGGTCACAATGATAACCTTCAGGAAGCAGACTAAAAATCTGTGATACCTGTGAAACCTATCAAAGGTGCATAAGAAGATGATTTAAAGGGGCGATGTGTAGGTGCAGTTTTTGATTTTTATGGGCTAGTCTGAATCCTTTGCACTTCCTATTAATAACACTACATGTTAAAGGGGGAAATGCATAAGTAATGAATAAAATATGATGTAATTCTAGAGTTACTCTGGGAGTGAGTGAAAGCTATATTGCTATCTTTGTAAACACTATAATAAATAGAGTTTAATTGAAGAAACGAAAGTCTTTCCAAAGTTTCCTTTTTAAAGGCCACCACTTTCTTATTTCTGCCACCTGCTTGTATCATTAAATCCCCTGAGGTTTTGATCTAAAAAGTGAGCAGCACAATAAATAAATAAATAAATAAGATAATAGTAGAAATACACAAAAGGCAAATCTCCCCACATAAATGAGGAACACAGCCAGGGGTGAATAGATAAGAAGCAACACATAAATGAAAAGTGTAAAGGTATAAATGGTCCACAGACTGCAGGTATAAATATGTATTATGAACCTGCTCCGCTGGTGCATTGCTCTGAGCTTCCATTCTTCCACATGGAAAACAGCTACGGATGCTACGTTTTAACCAATCAAATTTGCCCCTGGGCAGGTCGTTTTTGATGCAGTGGAGCGCAGTAATCTCAGCCAATCCTTTTCTGTGACTGCTGGGGCTTTTGGGTCAGAGAGACGAGGGGAGTGGTATGAAGAGAAAGTCACCAGGCAACTACGGTCATAGCCTGTGGCAACAAATATGCAGTAAATCCATAAAAGCTTTAGTTTCTGTTCAAGTTCATTATTACAAAGTTCACCTAAATTTATTACTGGAACAAACTTTTTTTTTTTTTTTTTTTAAATTTCATGTACGGTTTTGTAAATGACTCAAATTTGATTCACATTTTATTCCATTTCATTTTATGTTGCTTTAGATTTTAAAATTCAGTAACGGAGAGATAATAATGTATATACTGCTGAACGGCTATCTGGTGTGTGAAGCACACAGAGATGTGTGGCAAGGTTTTGACAGAAGACACTTATCTATGTTTGCTTTCATTTGCCTTCAATCCCCCGGTGTGGCCTGAGTCATTTGAAAAACACACAGAAAATATAGCAGATATAAAATTCCTGTTGTGGAAAAAAAGAATCCAATATGATGTTTCACACGATTAGAATAAAGGAATGGAAATGAAGGGGTGAACCGTAACAATCACATTTGAAACACCATAGAGCCAAGAAAAATATATTTTAATGTCAGTTAAAAAAAATGTCTTGACTTGGTGACTTGAACGGTTTAGAAGTTAACTTTCACTCCATTTTATTTTTTGCACTGGAGTAGAATAACAAAGGAATAAGTTTCACCTGCTGCCATCGGCATCATCGTGATAGTTTGCTGAGCAATCCTTATCCTTTAAAACAACTTTCAGAAATGAAGAAGTCAGAGGAGGAAGATTATCCCACATTAATATTAATAATGTGCTTTCTAACTAGAAATCACACCTAGCAAAGACTGGAAAAAGTATGCATGTTCTTTGATATTTAGTGAGCTTCATTTGAAAACACTACATTTGAAATAAGGTGCCAATTCAAAAAATAAATAAATAAATAAAATGCACGTATGTTCACTCCCCACAACTGCAAATTTACTGACAACCTTACACATAAATGCATGACATGGATGAGAAAAAATGTCTGTTGGGATGATATTACTTTCTGATTTGCTGATTGCCTCAATGCTATCAGCTCAAAGGAAACCCACATTAAAAAAAAAAACAAAAAAATGTATTTTTAATGTATAAAACCAACATCCTCCTTTACAATGTCATCATCAAATTGACAGTACGGACTCTATATATACTAATGGCAATTCACGGACCTGCTTGCGGCAAACGGTTCCTGTTCGTTGTAAAAAAGGCGACTCCTTTCTGCTTCACTCAGCCATTTATCACACAGACCATCACAGCAGGGCTGGCTATTACTTCTTAAACATGAAAATATGTAATCAAACAAGAGAGAAATCGTGTAGTTATAGAGTTATACTTTGCTTTATAGCTGCACCACTTATTAAAATCTGTAACCATTAAGGAGTTATGAGAGTCTGGAAGCCCTTTTGATTGGTGTGGTGTATATAGTGATTGGGTTTAAATGAGTGAAACTGGATGTCCAAGCTGAATAAGCTGAATCACCGGTTTTAGTTTAATTGGATTTAGGAGTAAAATGCCTTAATGACTTGGCATTGTCTCATGTGGCAGCTGTTATGGGACTTTAATTAAGTAGTACAACTTCATTTAATGGTAAACATATGGAGTCAGCAGGAGCTAACGCAGTTGTTTTTGTTTCAGGTGAATTTAGGTTACTATAGGTCACCTACAACTTCCCCAAAAGCAGAGCATTGTAAACAAGACACACCAGTTTTCCCTTGGAGACAACAGTCACTGCTTTGAATACAGTAATAATGTATGAAATACAGTGGAGGGAAATTATTATTTGATCCCCTGCTGAATTTGTAAATTGGCTCGCTTAAAAAGGAACTATTATCTCTCATTTTTAAAATATGAACCAAAAAATTCCAGAAAAAAAAACAAAAAAAAAAACACATAACAAAAAATTATAAAGTAGCTTTCATGCCATTGAGTCAACTAAGTATTTGATCCCCTACAATCCAGGCAAACCTCTGGCTCAAACAGACAGGCAGTGTGTCCATGTGGCACATAGATTACCATCAATCATTCGATTACAGAATCTCCCAATCTAAACTTATTATGTGTATAAAGCACACATGTCCACATAACTGTTTTCTTCCATTCCAACCTCTCCACCACTATAGGCAATACCAAAGAGCTGTCAAAGGACATCAGGGACAAGACTGTAGACCTGCACAGGTCTCTTACGGGCTACAAGACAATCAAGCAAGCTTTAATGAGAAGGTTAGTGCAATTATTCGGAAATAAAATAAATATAAAATGATCAATCACCCTAGGTCTGCAGCGCCATGCAAGAGCTTGCCTCATGGGGTGAGGATGATTATTTGAAAAATTGCCACAAAACTACATGGGAGGAGCTTGTTAATGATTTGAAAGCCGTGGGAACCACATTCTCCTTTACAAGAAGAAAACTATTGAAAACACATTACACTGTAATGGAGTGAACTCTTACAGCATCTCCAAGGCCACCATGCTGAAGGTACATGTACAGGCTTGTTTGCCAATGAACATCAGGTTCAGAGCAGGCCTGGGAGCAAGTGTGTGGTCAAACGAAACCAAAACTTAGCTCTATGGCATCAAATCAACTCACTGTGTTTCGAGGAAGAGAAATGCTGAGGATGAGCCAAAGAACACAATCCCCATAGTCAAGTGCAGAGGTGGAAACATTAAGCTTTGGGGGTGTTTTTCTGCTGAGGATACAGGATACCTTTACCACATTGATGGGCCATATAAAAAAAATCTTGGATGGGAACCTGCTTCCCTCAGCCAGAACACTGAAGATGGGTTGTGGATAGGGCTGCCACGATTAGTCGACTAGTCACGATTATGTCGACTATCAAAATCGTCGACGACTGATTTAATAGTCGACGCGTCGTTTGAAGCTTTGCAAGATCCCAAAAGACGCAGGAATGAGTAGTAGGATTTAAGAGTGTAATAACGGACTGAAACAGAAGATGGCAGCACTGCATGTACAAGGATGCCAGCTGCCGTTAAACCCCGAAGAAGAAGCTGTGTCCCAGAATTCATAGTGCAGCCCAGCTCAGTTTCCAACAATGGCGGCAGGTAGTTAGTTTTAATATCACTCTTATTATTCTTTCTGGGTCACAAAATAAACGTTTAACATATTTTCAGGCGAGAATGTAGCTGTGTAAACCTCAAATATCTGCTCAGTTTATCAAGACACCACATACTTTCAAAAGCGCTCCAACGTTTTCGGAGATGGTTGTTACCCACTAGCTCGATAGCTAGCCGGGGGCAAGGCTCACTAGAGCCTGTGAGACAAATCGTTTTCAAACCCACCACCGTCTTTCACTACTCACTTAGATAACTTAAAAATGTTATTGGCTTTTCTTAGTATTTTATTTGTTCCTGAGTAAATCGGTTTGGCTGAGATTAAAGTTATAGTTTTTACACAGCTGAATAAACGTCAAGCAGACAACTGATTATCAGAAGTGTGAGATGCTCAAGAATATACTCCGATGTCCCGTTATATTTTAGATAGCAAGGAGTTTATTAAACTTCACCGAAACAATCTGTAAACTTCATTAAAATTTAATAAACTATCATCTTGTCTTTATTTTTAGTTAGCACATACCTTAAACACTTAAAGTTGTAAGCTAATGATAGTTATATAAGAGCAGATGCTGCTGGTGCAATAAGCTGTACGTTTTACGTTCGATGGATGATGATCTGATTAGTCGACTAATCGCAAAATTAATCGGTGACTAGTCGACTATCAAAATAATCGTTTGTGGCAGCCCTCGTTGTGGACGAGTCTTCTAGAATGACAATGACGCACAACGTAACACCAAGCCAACAAAAGAGTGCCTAAAGAAGAAATGGAGGGGCTTGGCCAGTCTATAGACCTCAATCCTGTGGAACAAGTTTGAAGGGAGCTAAAGCTTCAAGTTCAGCCACCAGCAAAGAAAATTAAAAGATTTAGAGAGCTCCTATAAAGAGCAGTGCGACAAAACATCCCTCCTGAGATGTGTGGAAACCTGGTGACCAACTACAAGTAATGTCTTATAGCTGTTCTTACAAACAAAAGTTTCTCGACCAAGTCTTAAGTTACATTTTGCTTGGAGATCAAATACTTATTTCACTAAATGGCATGCAAATCAGCACAAATCAATGCATGCCTTTTATATAACTTTTCTTCTGGATTTTTTGTTGATATTCTTTCTCTTTCAATTAAAATTAAACTGCCATAAAATGTGAAACAGTTCAGTTCTTTATAAATGAGCAAACTTAGAACATCAGCAGGGGATCCAATAATTCATTCTCCTACTGTATTAGGCCTGGCATGGCCATTTGTCCACATTTAGGTGACTTCTAATGCATCAGTTCAAATAAAGCTTCACTAGAATCACCATATCTAACACAATCTTCATGTATAACAAAAGGGAGAAAAGGGGCTTAATCTTGTCAAACACAGCACACAGCAATCAGTAGGGCTGACCTTCGATGAGGGAGGTGGATTATAATCAAATTGAAGCTCAGAGTCTGGCTATCATCCGGTGGAATTAACTCTGGCACATCCACAGACCACAGGAGTGCAATGAAAGAACAATAAGCGCTTTTTCGGATGAACGTTTCACTTTTTAGGACTGTTTTCGTGGAACAGGGAAAACAGACACAATGCTTGCAGTGAATGAAAGCAAAAGAAAGTGATAGCTCGGGATAGTTTAGTACTTTTTGTGGTATAAGATAAAGGCCATTATGGCATAATATTAAGGTTTTATGGAAGAACTTTTAATGTATTGGTGTATTCAAATTGTATGAAAACAAGAATTTATTGGAAGAGATCTGGGTAGAGTGCTGGAATGAGTTTCTTCAGATAAATGTGCAGAATTTGGAATAAATCAGTCAGCGTTAAATAGCAGGTAGGCTGAGTCAAACCCCTTGATAAGGCATGTTGCATTATTTATGGTTATCTGTAGTGGCCATTCATTAACCACCTTTCAATAGATGACAAAGACTGATAGATGGTTATCTTGTTAGAGGAAAAATTTATTCATTGGGCACATTACACAAATTTAATTGATGGCTAGATAATGCTGAACAGTTGACTTGTTAGCAAGACTCGCTTTAATTAACGTCAATATGCACTGGATGTGTCTTCACACCGGAGAAAGTTACAACATTGTATGTTCTATACAAAGCACTTGTAAGCAGTGTCAATGCGCCATTTTTTCAGAACACACTCAAAAATTCCTTACAGTTCAATGCCAGATCAAAACAGACCACACCTGTGATTACATGAAATATTAAAATAATGTTTCAAACTTTATAACTTCAGTAAAACAAAGAATTGTAAAAAAGGAGGTCTTTGTCAGGGACGTTTGGATTCACTGTGTGTACCATTACAGTATGCATGCACAATGTGCCCTTATGCATTCAGAACTTCATTTGTGCCCTTGCATGTCCTTTTGCATCCTGTCCCTCAGGCCTAAAGTAATTGTCACGGATGTCAACTTAAGAGGAAAAAAAAAGGCATAGAAGCAGAGGACCATGTCCAGGCAGGACAAACAGGACAAAAGCTCAGTCAGGCACTGCCTTGTGGGACTGTGACAACTATAACAGAGAGCCTTCACCAGTTTTCAGAGGGCAGGTCTCGTGGCCTCTTTATTCATCCAGAAAATGTGCCGTTTGTGTATTAAGCCATTTATGGTAATACAGGAAAAAAAATCTAACAATTTAAACTGAAAGTGATTAAACTAGAAGTCATTTAACCTGACTTTTTGATTTAAAGCTTAGCACAGCTTAAAGTGGAGGTCAAAGAATATCAAATCAAGAAGTTAAGAATGATCATAAATGAGTTGTTTCCCTCAGCTGTTAAGATAGTCCTTCAAACTCCAACATGGATAGCTATGCAAATTCATCTTGTTTCAGCAATGAAATAATGTAGTTATCCAAAGAGGCAAGGCATGGATTATAACTAGTTCTGCATTAGTATTTAATCACAAGTCCTGAATTTACTGTGACTGTTAATTTCCATTTGACTTTAACTGTTGTGGACAATTCCAGTGTTTGTATTGTCGAGAGCAGCTTTAGATACGAGCTACAAGAATCCATGATTTAGTGATTATACAAATGTTAAATTAGTAGCATCCTTTTAGGGTAAATAGATCCTGTGCACGAGAAAATGCTAACTTCCTGGTTTGAGACCAGATGTGGGGTTGTACATTTCCGGTAGCTTTACTTTGCGGTCAATCGCTACTGCGAAGATATACTCCAAAATCATGTCCAAAACTCGAAAACGGAAATATCGCGTTAAGTTACAAAGAGCAGAAGGTGGAAACACTCACCACTGTTGTGTCACGAAAAATCTAATGATCAATTTTGACGTTTAAAGAGTTTGGATCGATCAGTTGTTTACATCACTCAACACAAGCAGAACTGCATTACTGCATGCAGAAAACACATCGTCCACATTCAGAAGCATATCTCTGTAGTGACTGGTCTTATGATTTAAACAGGCAAATGTTCAGCATTCAAACTACAGGTGAAGAATAGTCAAACCAGATTTTTCCCCGTTATGTCGATATCAGCTAGTCAAGTACACACCTACACAGCATGTTAACAAACCGTGAAAAAAGCCACACAAAAAATGAATGATTGCTGGTAACGGTTTCTATACATTAGTATTTACGAAGGATATGTTGTGACTTACCTTCAAAATTACAGTGGTCCCTCGCTATAACGCGGTTCACCTTTCACCTCGCTGTTTCGCAGATTTTTAGTGCAAGATCGCTGCAGACGATCTCCTCCGTGACGTCTCTCCTGTACAGAGAGAGGCTCCTACAGTACAGAATCGCTGCATCGATCGCTAGCAGTGTGACTCTGAAGTGCAGTACTGTATGTCGTCGAAACGTTTTGCACCGTCAAAAAATAAAATTGGCTACTTGATTTCACCTATTGCTGGTTGTTTTTAGAATATAACACCCACAATAAACGAGGGACCGCTGTTTACAGATACTGAGGATATAACATTTGAATCCTTTTTCTCTTTTGCTCTGAGGCGTGGGGGAAAAATATCGACAAGTTGATGAACATCATTTACAGATATATTGGGTAAATGCCCAAGACATCTATAGAAATGTAAATCGCCGCTTGATTCATTCATTTGCTTAACTTGTTTTGGACCGTAAACCAGGCGCGAATAGGACACCGGAAACAAAGCTCCCCACAGGAGTTTCGGCACCGGAAGTAGCATATGCTAACGTTTATAGGTATGTTATATTGTAGAGTTTCAGCCATCCATTTTCTCCCATTTAATAATAATAATAATAATAATAATAATAATAATAATAATAATAATAACAACTTTATTTATAAAGCGCTTTCAAACTGTCACAGTCTGGCGAGGGCAGACTGTATGAATTGAAAAAGGACCCAAAACGCAGACGCCAAGGAACAGGGAACAGAACTTGAAATGTTAACAAAAGGCGAGCCGTTTAATAAGGCTAGTAGAAGAGGTACAAACAAAGGGCAAGGCAAACTGAAGCAAAATTAACACAAACCTAAACTGGGGAATCTAAACAAGCAATAAGAAAAACCTAGGCAAGAAACTTGGAAGCATGGCATGGGAAACATGGCGTGGACAACAGACGACCTGACAATCACACACTGAAAACAGAGGACTTAAATACACAGGAGGTGATTAGGGGAAGTGGGAACACATGGAGGAACAGCTGAGGGTAATAAAGCAGGACAAGGCAAGGGAAGCAAAACTAGAAACACTCACATGAGACATGGACCTTCAAAGTAAAACAGGAAACACACTGACTGAATTCTAAACATGCAAACTTAACAGCAACTGGGGAGACAGAATATAGGAACCTGAAATATGGTACAAAACCATCACAGTGGACATAACATGGAACACAGGGAAGCCATATGACGAAGCCAAAGAGCAAAACCTAAGATAACCATAACTGAGATCTAGGGAAACACGAAACAGTACCACAAAGGACTCAAAACATAATCCATAATATAAAAACACGAGATCTCTCCAAAATGAAACAGGAACATGAGAGGCAGACATAACAACATAAGACAACAGACATGAAACACACGAAGGGCAAGGGAGATTTAACATAGTTGGAACACGAGGGGGAAATAATAAGAACTAGAAACACTTAGGCATGATAACAAATAAACTTAGGAAACCTGATAAGCTTAAACATACACTATGAACATCAAAAGAACTGAAACTCAAAACACTGGGTCATAAGACCCAGGACCGTGACACAAACAAAGTGCTGTACAACTATTTGAAACTAAAAAGATTTTAAAAAATAAAAGCGATACATAGCAATACAGGTAAAAGACAATACAAGTTAAAAACAGTAAAAATGTAAAAACTAAAAGCCATAGAATTAAGACATGTAAGATAGGGGGAACAAATGTGTCTTCAGCTTGGTTTTAAAAACCTCCACAGAGCATGCCTGCCTAACATCTTGAGGGAGGGTTTATCCAAACTAGGGTCAGTGAGAGGCCGGAGTCCATCCCACGTATCACAGGGCAAAAGGCACACCCTAGACAGGTCGCCAATGTCTTGCTGGGCTAACACTGAGAGACAGACAACCATTCACACTCACATTTACACCTATGACCAATTTAGAATCACCAATTAACCTAACCCCATGCATAATTTTGGACTGTGGGAGGAAGCTGGAGTACCTGGGGAGAACCCACACAGACATGAGAAGAACATGTAAACTCCACACAGAAGCAGCCGATGGATTTAAATCCAGGACTTCCTTGCTTTAAGGCAACAGTGCTGCCTACTGTGTAAAAAAAAAATAAAATAAAAAAAAATAAGAAAAAAAAAGAAATCACATAGTGAAGTATAAATTAATGCATTTTAATGCATTTTGTTTGCAACTAAATACCTGCAAGAATTCAACCTTAGAGATTAATTTTTATACAGCTGTTGTTATATTATAGTAGATACAATATAAAAAAGTAAAATAAAATAAACAATATCATGCTAGCAAATTTAGCTACCAGTAGCTTACTGTAATTAACTAATGAAGTTAGGTAGGTATTTTGGACACACAAAGACAGCTGCACTCTCCACACATGCACAGTTTCTATTTTAGTCTGCATGCAAATGTGCAGGTGTCCATGCAGTGTTGCATCTGCCCTGACAGCTGTGCAGTTTCAACAAACTGGAGGGTAAACAGGCAGAGTGTCATGGAATCCCTCTGAGGATGCAATTTGCGACATAAGATACCTCGCTTGTAGTAGGGCTACCAGTGACATCTTTGAGAAGGATAAACAAAAACTCTCCATAGTCATTTGCATGTCTGTGCATGAAATACAATCTGCTTATAAGGGGTGAAGAAAAGGCGAAAAAGGAATTTTATTCTGTTTGTGCAGGGGATGCATACTTTGGTGATGGATCCATTAGGCTCCATATTATAAGAAAGAGAGAAGGCTTGCTAACTGCTTTCCTAAAGTTGATTATAACTACAGATCATAAATAGCATAAATATATATATCCATCCATTCGCTTCCGCTTATCCTTTTCAGGGTCGCGGGGGGTGCTGGAGCCTATCCCAGCTGTCATAGGGCGAGAGGCAGGGTACACCCTGGACAGGTCGCCAGTCTGTCGCAGGGCTAACACACAAGGACAGATAACCATTCACACTCACACCTAGTGGCAATTTGGATTATCCAATTAACCTATCCCCACAAGCTGCATGTCTTTGGACGGTGGGAGGAAGCCGGAGTAGAACCCACGCAAACACGGGGAGAAGATGCAAACTCCACACAGAAAGACCTCGGCCTGATGGTGGAATTGAACTCAGGACCTTCTTGCTGTGCGGCAACAGTGCTAACCACCGTGCTGGCCAAAATTTTTTTTTTAAATTTTATATATATATATATATATATATATATATATATATATATATATATATATATATATATATATATATATTTATTTATTTATTTATATATATATATATATTTATATATATATTTATTTATATTTATATTTATATTCATTCATTCATGAATATAATTTACAGTCACTGCATTTTTAAAAAAAATGCCCACAAAGACTTTAAGTCCCAGTAGTTAATGTCTGTTCACAGCTTGTGAAGTCTGTGTTTGCCTGAGCTGGAAATTGTTGAAAAAGCATCATCAGTGTGAAGGGACATGGAAGAGCACAGAGGTGTGGATAGCTCCAATTAGCATCTGAACAGCAGTGAAACCACCAAGCGAGAACTTTCCTCACTCTAGCATCCAATGAACCAAAAATGAGAGTCACTTACAATTAGCTGCTACACCAGTTGTCACCAGCTCTACACACTGGTCAGCTTGAGAAACGTATAACAAAACTACTAGCAAAACAAATCATTTTGTCCTCTGCTTTATATAAGAAGATTAAATCTCCCCAGCTGCACATATAATATCTACTCCCCTCCTCAGCAGGTGAACAATCATGCGGAGGCTATACACAAATCTTAACTCATATACAATAAAGCTCTCTTTTTCCCTTCAATGCACACATCTATGAGTAAATAGGAGATGGAGAAAATGTTTGTGAAATTGGCTTTGAGCTTTGACTCCCTCAATAAGTCTAGGGTTGAGTCAAGGAATTTAGGTTTGTGGCAGCAGAGGCACTGGGAGGGAAAAAAAAAAAAAGATAAACATGATCAGTGCTTTCCTTTTAGGGTTCATTACTCTGCCGATCCCTGGTGAGCCAGAGTTGAGAAGAGGAGTTAATTCCTACCAAGTGAGAAAAAACACATTAACTGAGACCTATCCATCTTCGCCGCGCTGACACCTCCATTTAAATCTCTTATTTCTAAAGGATGCAGACGGAGAATCATCTTCTTTATGTATTACAGAGGCTGTATAAATGTGTGTGATGCCTTTTGCAGTAAAAAATTTTCATCATGATATTTTCAATTTAAAAAGAGGCCAGCATTTCCTGCTCTTTTGAAAAATTAAATGATATTTTCTGTGGATTAATATTAGACATCCGGCAGTATATTTATAATGCTAATGCAAGTTGGTGTGTTTTCATTTGCTCCAGGGAGTGAAAACTATGATTTGGGGGAGGGTCACTATTAATCTACCTAAAGCCCATATTTTAAACATGAGCCACATTAAAATTACACTTGACATTTCATCAACAAGAGGTCTATAATACCTTTAGGGGAAGCTATATGTAAAGATGAAAAATTGTATTAATAGTTACCAAGTCCCACACATGAGGTCAATCTGCTTATAGAATCTTTTCAATAGAAAGTTTTCGTCCCTCTCCGTCTTTCCTGTGGTCCCTTGTCCCCTCCATCTCTCATTAATTTTTACCTAAATCTCCCACTACCTAGCTAAAATATATGCCAAGTGGTTTTGTCACTGGGTCCCTTGTTGGTTGGTGTAATGAGCAGCCTTAGAACGAGATCTGCTGACTTTAATCAAATCAGCCGCGGGTGTCACAAGCTCCCCAATGAGGGCAGCTTTGTGCCATGTCTGCCAATATTATGCCCCATTAAGAAACAATGGCAGAACGCACACCCCAAAAACACACACATGCTGATTGGCGCTAATCAGAGAATGAATTAAAAGTGCTAGAGTGCCCTGGGTCTACTTCATAGAAGTAAAATTAGAGGCAAAATAATTGACGTTAAAAGACATACAATATGTCACAGTAAACAAGTTTTACTAAAAATCACCTCCATGGAGGTTTTTGGATTTTATGAGAAAAAGAATAAAACAATTATTATTAGAGATGGACCGATCCGATATTACGTATCGGTATCGGTCCGATACTGACCTAAATTACTGGATCGGATATCGGAGAAAAATAAAAAATGTAATCCGATCCATTAAATATCACGAAAGCACCTCACAAAACTTGCAACACGCCGTAACTCACCTCAGAACGTTAGCATGTCGGAGCAGTATGCATCACGTGATAGAGCGGCTGTGGCATGCGGGACCTGTGGTCTGGATAGCATTTGGAGCTTCGCTAGCAACCCGGCATTTCATCTCCGACAAAGTTATCCCCGAGAGAAGTAAAGCAAGTGTGTAAGTCCATCTCTGAATGTTTGTAAAGCATTCCTGCGTTAAGCTTAACGAGCGACTGCCTCTCGCTCTCCGGCTGCTACTTCAATCGTGAAACTGCTTAAATGATCAGCTGATCGGCTTTTCTGTCGCGAGTCCGTCTTTGTTTTTGGCCCACTTTGCACCAGAAAGAGGAAACCAGCGGCTGAACAACAGCAGCACGTTTAAGCTTGATAAGCTGTTGTTAGAATTTATTTAATATTAATTTCTACACCAGGATCTTTTTCTACGTAGCTGACGCTGGTAACTGTGCAGGGGCGGATCTAGCAAAGTTTAGCCAGGGGGGCCGATAGGGCATTAACTGGGAAAAGGGGGCACAAAGACATACTTTTCTTTCTTATTCTCATTTAAAATGTCTAGCTTTTAATAAATAATTATCTGACACACAAAGTTTTAATTTGATGTAAAATGAATAGAAGTCAATTACTGTATATAGTGACTATTAAGTCTAATATATATACCCTAGTAAGCTATACTACTTTTTCCTTTGGGAAGGTACCATCTGTGCAGTCTGCAATTTTGTTGAAGAAAGATGTTGAATCTATTTAATATTTCTTGAAAAATAATTGATTTCTGTGCATTTTTTTTCACACTTCATCAAATTAAGGTTGATTACGTCGATTAAGCATCATGAGGTGGCGCGTGAGGGGTGGTTCCCTATTTTTTATTTATTTATTTTTGTTGTTGCTGGGAGTTGGAACCCTATTAGTTAGGTTGCTTAATATTTACGCTAAGTACTCTTTAAAATACCAGAATAGGGAGGATGGTGTAGGTCTAAGTTTATTAGATTGATCAGTATTGCTGAACTATGAAATATTTTTTTTGTATACAGGTATAACAGAATAGCTTTAGTGTAGTTGTTGTTTTAAACTTGAGTATGAACTTGCAGACTTGCAAAATGCAGCAAGATATTTTAAAAAACAGTTTTGTTGATTAAAAAACACTATATCGGATTCATATCGGTATCGGCAGATATCCAAATTTATGATATCGGTATCGGTATCGGACATAAAAAAGTGGTATCGTGCCATCTCTAATTATTATAAAACAGAAGTTTGACAAAATTAATGAACCTACTGCTGCACTTCTCTTTCACTGGCATTATAGCATTTAAACACAGAAGTAATTAGCTTAAGTTTTGTTTTTCCCCACAAAAACATTTGTAGTCCTACAGGAGTTCTATTAGTGTTCCAAGCCAATCTACAGGATTGAAACTGGGCCCAATCCAAGAGCTATTTGATGCTTCAATATTGGCTACATAAAACTAAATCTGTTTCCAATCTTTCGTGTTTTGCTCCAGGTACACCAAACTGTCAAATAAAAGCTGTTTTGAGACCAAAAAAACAAAAACAAAATACTGGAAAGTCTCTTTGCACACTGCGTTGTGAACAAGTGAGCTGGATAGCATAAAGCAGCTGGAGTTTTATTAAATGCGCCACACACACTACCAGGAACGACTCAATACTCAACATCATGAGAAATCATTACCTAGAGTGCTCACAGGTATCGCCAAATATCATGGCCACGACTTTCTGTTGTCTGCCACTTATTATCACAAGCTAAGACTGCTTTTTTGGCAAATACATTCCCATTTCTGCTCTCTACACATGTTTATAAAGATTGGTAATTTCACAAGATTGGTCAAACTTCTTGACTTGTTAACAATGGGAAACAACCTGAAAACATACCATCACTGAGTAAAAAAAAAAAAAAAAAAAAAAAAATCTACTCATGGCACATTGATTACTACAAATCTACTTTATGTGGCACAGCTCAAACTTTACACACATGTACAAGCACACACTCCCGGTGGACCTAACCTTCAGGGGAACAGGACTTGCCTTAAAGTGGGAAATAATTTCCAATACATATTAATGAAGCAGAGTTGAATCGATGCCCTTGGAACTTTATGAGAGTGTGTGCCAGTGCAATGCTGCGACAGCATCATGGTGTATGTGTGGCTCAGATTTTTGGAGGTAGCGACAGAGGGTGTTAGCGCTAGCTTGGCTCAACGGTTAGAGCCCTCATCTATCATGCTGAGCTCAGAGTGTGATGGGGCCTCATAGGTCCCGTGGGAATGACCCTGATTATGAAAAAGCCTATCAGGTCCAGATAGAAGGACTAGCAGCATTTTAGTTCTTCACTACTTTATGTGTAAGCTAGTTTCTGTTGTGGATGGATGCTTGGATACATCAGAATTGTACATGAGGACAAAATTATTAGCGCCCCTCGCAAAATTTAAAGTTCTTGTCAAAATAAAATAGATTTTCTTTCCCCAAACAGAGCAAGGGATTTTCAACATTCAACATTCCTAAACGTGCTGCTTTACTTTAGATAACATAGATTTTTTTTTAGAACACAATAACAGAATTATTTCAGGGGAAAAAAAAAAAAAAAACGCCAGGTATTTTTAGCATTAGAAAACTGACCTTTTATTGAGCCATAGCACAAACCACGCCAAAAACTTCACAAAGGGTTTGAGTCATCACTGGAGAAAGCAAAAACAAAAGAAAACATTATCACAGCTTTTCCAAAAGTCAAGAGCTGGAGTGAGAAGTATTATCAAGAAATCCAAAGAGAGCCCCACAATACATAACAAGCCTTGCAGAGTTAAGAAGCAAAAGAGTTCAAAGACTTTGGGAAAAATAACTAGTGTCTAAAGACCTCAGAACAACTGCCAAGACACTTGTGAATGACTTAGCCAAGTTGGGAATTGTAGTCTCAAAGATGAGAATCATTAGAAAGCCACACAGGAATGGACTGTGAGGTTACAGACCAAGAAAAAACCCACTTCTGCAGAAGAGACACCTTCAGTGCAGACTGAAGTATGTTAATAACAAAGCCTAGACTTAAAAATCTGTGGAGTAAACTGCAGACCAAGTTCCATTCCAGAAGATCATCAAAAGACCATCAAATATGGAGGAGCTTGAGAGATTTGCCAAAACAGAAGGAGCTGGGATTACTCAGGAGATGTGTGTGAGGATGTTATAAACTACAATAAATGACTACGGGTTGATACCAGCAACAAGGATACACAACTGACTATTAGCAGGGACACTAATAATTCTGACCAGTGTAGTTCTTGGTTTTTGTGAAATAATTCTGCACCATTGTTTTCAGACTAAAAGTATAAGAAAGCACAAAGAAACCTATCTGGAACACTAGGAATAAGAAAATAAAAACCAAAGTAGATTAGAAAGTTATCTGGCTTTAAAAAGAGATTATAAATTAGCTGAAAATCTTTCTGCTGTCAGAGATAAAAGAAGAACAAAAGCAGAGACTGAGGATAACCAAGTACAGACTCAGTAGCCACAAATTGGTTGTTTTTATACAAGTTTTTGATCAAGATGGCGCCGAGTATGGCAGCCTCGTCGCGAGCTCCCCCAAGCAACGGCTTTCTTCTGTGTTTAATTTTACTTTTCCTTTATTTTTTCACGAGCAGCACTTGTCTCCTTGTGTACGACCGACAAACCTTACTGGACATAAAAGACGGTCTTTCTTATAACTTTCCGGAGTTCAAGTTTTGCAACACGGACGCTCCATTTGCAGACCCCCCATTCATCTCACCTGAGACGCCTTTGTTCTCTGGCCCTGGAGGCCGCAAACGCCGACGCAGAGGGAGAAGATCTGGCGTTCTGGTTCGACTGAGACGGCGCACTTACAGACCACCGTTACCCAGTTTATTACTGGCTAATATGCAGTCTCTGGAGAACAAGCTGTGCGAGCTTCGGGCACGGATCTCATTCCAGCGAGAGATGCGGGACTGCTGCGTGATCTGCCTCACAGAAACCTGGCTATCGGACAAAGTACCGGACTCCGCAATACAACTGCCGGGGTTCTCTGTGCACCGCGCGGACAGGTCACAGGATCTTACTGGGAAAAGCAGAGGCGGTGGTGTGTGTTTCATGATCAACAACAGCTGGTGTGATTATGCGAACGTGCACCCGGTCAAATCCTTCTGCTCACCGGACCTGGAGTACCTGATGATTAAGTGCCGGCCATTCTGGCTACCGAGGGAATTTACAGCAGTGATTATTACGGCCGTTTACATTCCCCCACAAGCCGACACTGACCGTGCACTCAGGGAACTGTACAGCGCGATCAGCAGCGAGGAAACCGCACACCCAGAGGCAGCGTTTATCACAGCCAGAGACTTTAATAAGGGAAACCTGAAGAAAGTCTCACCAAAACTCCATCAACACATCCTTTTCAACACACGTGGAAACCGGCAACTCGACCACTGTTACACCTCTTTCCGGGATGCGTACAAAGCCCTCCCCCGCGCCCCATTCGGCCAATCAGATCACTGCTCCATCCTGCTCCTGCCCGCCTACAGGCAGAAGCTGAAACAGGAAGCTCCAACCCGGAGGGCGGTGCACTGTTGGACGGACCAATCGGAGTCTGCGCTGCGGGACTGTTTTGATCACGCGGACTGGGAAATGTTTCACGTGGCCGCCAGAGACATTGATGAATACACAGACTCAGTCTGTGGATTTATCAGGAAATGCGTGGAAGATGTCGTCCCATCCAGAACAGTCAAATCCTTCCCAAATCAAAAACCCTGGATTAACGGAGATGTTCGCGCGGCACTGGCGGCACGGAACACCGCCTTTGCCTCCGCGAACACATCGGACTACAAACACGCACATTACCAACTCCGGAAGACGATCAAAGCAGCCAAACGTGAGTACAGGGACAGGGTGGAACAACAGTTTGACAACCCTCGGAGTATGTGGCAGGGACTAAACACGATCACAGACTTTAGAGGGAAAACCAGCACACCGCAGACCACGGCCTCTCTGTGTGAGGATCTAAACATATTCTACGCTAGATTCGACACAGCGAACACCATGAGACCGGACAGTGTGCGCACCGCGGATGACGTCAGTGCGCACACTGTGTCTGAGGAGGATGTGCGGAAGTGCTTCAGGAAGGTGAACGCACGCAAAGCTACTGGTCCGGACGGGATTCCCGGCCGCGTCCTCAGGTCATGCGCGGCTCAGCTGGCTGGAGTGTTCACGCACATCTTCAACCTTTCCCTCTCTCTGTCTGTAGTCCCAGCCTGCTTCAAAATGGCCACCATCGTCCCTGTACCCAAATCCTCCACCATCTCCTCATTGAACGACTGGCGACCTGTAGCCCTGACCCCCATCGTAAGCAAATGCTTCGAGAAGCTGGTCAGGGACTTCATCTGCTCTGCACTACCCGACTCACTGGACCCTCTACAGTTTGCATACCGCCACAACAGGTCCACTGATGATGCCATAGCCCTGACACTACACACTGCCCTGTCACACCTGGAGAAGAGAGACACGTATGTGAGGATGCTGTTTGTAGATTACAGCTCAGCATTCAATACCATCGTTCCCTCGAAGCTGGACAGGAAACTGCAGGATCTAGGACTGAGCAGCTCCCTCTGCAGCTGGATCCTTAGCTTCCTGTCTGACAGACGCCAGGTGGTCAGACTGGGCAGCATCACCTCATCCCCCATCACACTGAACACTGGTGCTCCACAGGGGTGTGTACTGAGCCCTCTCCTGTACTCACTCTACACCTACGACTGCACAGCCACTAACAGCTCCAACATCATTGTGAAGTTTGCGGACGACACTACAGTGGTGGGTCTTATCACCAACGGTGATGAGACGGCTTACAGGGAGGAGGTCAGCGCCCTGACCCACTGGTGTCAAGACAACCATCTCACCCTCAACGTCGCAAAGACAAAGGAGTTGATAGTGGACTTCCGGAGGTGCAGAGAAGTACACACCCCCATCACCATCAACGGCGCTGCTGTGGAGAGAGTGAGCAGCTTCCGGTTCCTTGGCGTACACCTGGCTGAGGATCTTACGTGGTCAGTACACACAAACAAAACAGTGAAGAAGGCGCAGCAGCGCCTCTTCTTTCTCAGGAGACTGAAAAGATTCGGCATGAGCCCCCGCATCCTCAGGACCTTCTATCGCTGTGCCATTGAGAGCATCCTCACTGGATGCATCACCACCTGGTATGGCAACAGCACCGCCTACAACTGCAAAGCTCTCCAGCGAGTAGTGCGGTGCTCTGAACGGATAATTGGAGGTGAGCTTCCCTCCCTCCAAGACATCTACAGGAAGCGCTGCCTGAGGAAAGCGGGGAGGATCATCAAGGACTCCAGTCACCCCAGCCATAAACTGTTCAGACTGCTTCCATCAGGAAGGAGGTTCTGCAGCATCCGGTCCCGAACCAGCAGACTGAGAGACAGCTTCTTCCACCAGGCCATCAGACTGATGAACACGTCATAGACACCTCAGCTTCACTACTGGAACTTCAACATTATGCACTCCACACTGTATATAAATGCCACTTGTTTTGCACATATTCAACTCTGTATATTTTATATATTTTATTATTATTATTATTATTATTATTATTTTATTTTATTTTTTTACTATTTAATTTGTAAAAATGTGTACACACACACACACACACACACGTAGGAAAATATTTAGTATACACATCCAGAAATGCATACACTATTATATATTGTACATATATTTATTAGTTTCAGGTTGGCCATTCTTGTATTTTGCTCGTTTGTGTTGTTGTGTTTGCACATCTCTGTTGCTTGTGGGGCTCGCACACAAGAATTTCACTCGCATGTGCTGTGCCAGTGTGCCTGCACATGTGATGTGACAATAAAAAGTGATTTGATTTGATTTGATTTGAAAAAAGGAAGATATATAGATATACACTTCTTGAAAAATACTTTAACATTTTAAAGAACTTAATGATTTCTGAAATTAGATATACTGTCTTCAGGAGACCGAGCAGCAAGTGTACAAACACTGTGCACATGTGGAACTATCCATGCAAAGTCCTCCCCCTGCAGCTCATTGCTGAAATCATCTGCTTGTTCATCAAGGACTTTGAGCGTGTACTGAACAGAGAACTTTACAACCTCTGCAGCACTCACGTGACTCAAATATGTAGACCCTAACTAAAGCCAGTGGTTCCTGCATACGAAGGGACATTACCAGGTGAGCAGACATGAAATTAAGAATTTCCACATATCTATAAATTAAAATTGGGCCCAAAGCCTGAAAAAAGGTAAGCCTGTTTCTAGTAATCTTTCGCTTTTCCACCCAGCATTGTTCACACACGAGGAAGGCATTTTTAATCAGTTTATTGGCTTCCAGGAGACTGAACGGAAATGGGCAGCACAATGTCAGTTTGCAAGAAAATAAAGATACTCAAGAGTGTAATTAAAAACTGTCTTGCTGCAGTAACACCACACACGCGTGCACACACACAGACACACAACTGCAGCATGGTTAGGCTTATTGTTATTCCTCCGCTGTGTTGCCACTGCATGATCACGCTGATACCCTGGGGCAATTTGTTATGGACATCAGAGGAACAGCAAAGGTTACAAGCAAGACAAAGCATCAGCCGGCCTATCATAGCATCCACTGACTCAGCACTTTTAAAAGACATCACGTGCTGTTGGTAGGGAAAAAAAAGGAAAGAAAAACCAGAGCCACTCAGATGACAAAGACAAAGCAAGGGTGTTAAAAAAGGGCAACAATCTGACTGACAACAGCAGAATTAGCTCAAAGATGTCGTGTAAATTTAATCTTATTTTTGAAAGCAAGTTAAGCGGTTGTAATTGGGTGGTGAATGTTACACTAAGTACATAACGTCTTACCCTCACACTGTAAGCCTAAATGGGACTTTTCCCATTGACAAGCCATGGAAAAAAGGAAATTTATCAAATCAGCAGGAAGATAAATAATTAAAAATGAAAACACAGGCTATATAGGGCAAATTTCTGAAGAACACGTTCCCATTCGCCAGTTCATTCAGTGCAATTACCTGTAAAGGCCAAACTTATCTTAAAAACAAATCAGATGGCATTTCACACTCAATTTACAAACACAGGCCCTCAGACTGATATTGAGCTGGAGCTGCTACTGCATAATCCATATCTCAATGATCTTAAAGCCTCAGAATCCTCCTCTAAGATTGCTGCTTTTTATCTGGAAAAGTTAAAATCAGTAATTTTTATTCTCCTGGGGCATTGCTGGCAAATTCATGTGGCAAATTCATCTTTATTCAACCAATAAACATCCTCCTCCAAGTCTATCTTACTTTAAAACCTATCAATCCAGATACAAAACCATAATAACATAAAAAAAAAAAAAAGATAGGTCTGATTTTTCTGCCTGAATAAGGGTGCTAAAGACTACAGGCATGGTGGTTCCTTCATCATTTCAATTAACACACGCAGAGGTGTCACAACCCCTGCCACTTCAGTCAGCCAAAGCTTTTCCAGTGTCCACAAGTGGAATTAAACTGGACAACCTCATCATAAACTCAATATTGTGTGTCCCCTGACAGGTACTGCAAAGATAAATATTGGTAAAACGATAAAATATTTGATAGTGACAATGAAGCCTATAAAAGGCGCTGGGTGGTTTTTGTCTCACAGGAGCTTTTTGCGCGAGAGAGGGACAGTAAGTAAGAGTTTGAAGAGAGTAAAAGAAAAGGAAACACAGAAAGAGAGCGAGTCGGTGGGACTTCCACAGGGGAGAGGGAGACAGGAAGAACGAGGAGTATTTAGGTCTCTTTAGTGCTGAGTTGCAGCCACTACTTGATTGGGCGCTTTGGGAGGAAATGGAAAAGCTCTCCAGCCAGGTGCTTATCTCTGACCAGAGCTTACAGAGTCAACTGACCGCCAAACTGCTTTACCCTGACAGCCAGACTCTCAAAGTAAGTTCCAATCAGCCTGGGAAGAGCAATGTCCGGGAAAGATATTTCTACCAAGCTAGTCGAACTTTTTGGTAGCAAATATGCGCTTTCTAAACTTCTGCAAGAGTTAAGAACATTGACATTTATGTTTCACGCTGCAACATCTTCCATTTCAACCATTTCTCTAGGTGTGATGGAGCTAGACGGCAGAGAGATGACACGCAGGTTGTCAACCAACATGTGAATGTGATACACGTTGCTCTAGCAATACCACATCATCTTTGCTTCGTCAATAACACGATCTGCTGTCACTGCCGGGAGGTAAAGCGAGCAGGAAGAGATGCTCTTGGCCCAGTCCAGTCATCCACTCAAAGCACTGAACTGCCAAGACTTCAATTGTGTGATCAGTTCAGGAACAAGGAGGTGCAAGGGCTTCAAATGGTCTAGAGGAAATGGGTCCAGATTTTCTTTTTTGTGGGGATGGGGGCAAGTAAAGTGTTTCAGGTGCTGTCCTTTTTAAAATGATTTAGTACGATGAGACCAACCCAAAAAGGAAAAGATAAAGCGCTTACTTTTCTGTTAATATACACTTTATTGTCAGGACTTTATTTTTAAAAGTTGGAAATGCATGAGAACATCTCAGGCTGTCAAAATTTTTATTCAAATTCAAACTCTTTATATTAACTAAGTGAACTGGGCAATATATAGGAAACAGTGCCTTCAATATGTTCAGTGATACAGCAAGTGATGATATGCATGTGTATTATGCACTGATAACAACTACCAAACATAACCTATTAAATACAAACTGAACATCAGTAGTTGTCCCCCTCAGCTTCATATCGGTCTCTGTGAATTTATGAGGTAAGTCTTTGGTTCTCTGAAATCCCATTATCCCTGCATGTATGAGATGTACTGACAGTCCCACGGAGGGGTGAATGAGCCTGGGGGTAGGTGGGTGGATGGGGAGGGCTGCTGATAGTGAAGAAGAAAGAAAAGGTAAGGTCCTGGGAGAGAAACTGAAAAGAAAGGCAGATAAAGAGAGAGATATAGCGGTGTGGTTGTGTGGGGCTACGAGCCTCTGTGTCCTGCAGGGGATTACAGATGGCCCTCAGAATTAAATCAAAACTGTGCTGATGCCAAGAAACGGGCTCTGCGACACATCGGGTGCCACATGAGAGGGGGATGCGACTGGCGTAGAGGGAAGAGGCTAACGGCGAGGGCTGCAGCCATGGAGTGAAAATTGCCTTCAAATGAGTTTTTGAAATATCTAAAAATAAATTGCCTTTGAAAAAGCTCAACAGACAGCTGATATGCAGGCTGGATGAGGGCCAAGTTGAAAGTTGCACCTTCTCTACAGTTCGCCGTATCCCAACCTCTTCTATACCTCGCCATCATTCATTCATTTTCTCATGTCTCGTTCCATTCTATGCACACTCTATGCGTGCACGTACTGTAATAACACGTGGGTTTAAACAGAGGTCAAGTCTTTCATTTTGGCTTCATTACCAGTTAACAACAGTTGGATTAGAAAGTGAACAAAGCCCTTTCTCCCGACTGATAATATTTATCCACAAAGTTCTGTGCATGAGGATTCATTCCAAGGGGACAACAGATGGTAAGGTCTATTTTTAGAGAAAATGGATTAATAATATGTAAATTCCCCTTTCTGCTTATCCTTTCATTTGCACTTGCTGTTCCTCTTTCGATATATATAGATAGTATACCTGACAACAACTTCCACTGATAATGACATTAAAACAGCTTCAACTGTACGCCTAATCATCTTACACCTGTACATGCTAAATATTGTTGAACCTGACCTTATTCAGGTAGCAATTACAACAGCAACAATTTTAACACCAAGTCTGATGTGGCCTGCCTAGACATGTAACAAAAATACAGGATCTAAGATCGCTAATGAATGCACAAATAAATCACATTATAACAATGATTTTTGAAATGCTGCATATTAAAACCTAAATAAAAGTACACATGCTAAAATAGATACTTTTGCATGTTTGTACAGGTAAACAATTCAGCAGTAAGCCAAGCTCCATTTCAATTTATAGGGGAGCCTAGCTATAGCCACCAAGCTACTGGCATTTACTATGTGGCGACTTCATATATTACATAAACGATAGTGAAATTCATTTGACTAAACTTATAAGATATGTTATGCTTATGACACAGAGGCCAAACATAAAACACTACCCAGATATTGTTCTTCTTTTCAGACAATGTTTTGAAAAGCATAATCAAATAACGGCACTGCATCACATGGTTAGAGAGACCATTTAACAAACATGTGGCTGCATACTGATGATTAAAATGTCTTCCTTCCCGTTCTAATTAAGCAAACCAAAAACAACTGATAGGCTTGTAAATCCACAAAGCTGATGTGTGCAATGAATTATTGAGTCTGGCTGAAATGTCAAAGGCAATGTTAAGATCATACTTGAAACATTTTCATCTTCAAACCATCACTTCTCTGTAATAGCCAACAGCATTGTGCACTAATGTTTTAATCTGAGAAAACAGATTTTCCCAATGGTGTGGAAAATCTGAACAGAAAACAAACCCAAATCACGGACCTACCTAATAACAACATGTTAAATAGTTGAACATGCGAAACTGCTGCAAACAAGAAACTTTCCCATTTGTACAGATTTGTAAACACTTGGTTATGCGCAGTCTGCTCATTCTGCTGATTCCCGAGGCCAAAAGTGTATTGTATTTCCTCAGCCTGTGTGTCTCACTGTTATTGTTTTCCCTTTATATTTTTTATAGATGCTCCAATACTAAAGTATAAACTAGTTACAGCCAGGCACAAGCAAAGAATAATCATTTTACTGAAGAAAATTATATAGCATTCTCCAAAGACGCAAAAAAATAAAAAGTGAACCTACTTCCTACGTAACTTTAATATCTAGTCGACCCACGGAAAATTCACCCTTAGTACTTAAATAAATAATAGTGAGAGCCATATAATAAGAAATAGGGATAAAAATGTTAAAAGTCATAGTTATAAAGAAGTAATAAAGCAGTAAGGAATATTTCCAGAACAAAAAACAAAACGCAAACCCCAGTGACACAAATGTCTAATTCACCTCAGCATCATCAGTCTTCGAAACATTGCTTGTTGGCCTCACTAAAGGAAATAGAAAAACACATGCACATCCACACCAAAACTGGGGCAGATGTTGGGCCAAATAGATAGAAATAAACCAGAACATAAGTGAGTAGATCAACATTCAGAGATTATAGTAACATGTGAAGTACAGAAAGAAAATTATACTTCAGCACAAACTAATAAGAATTGGAAAGTCAAGGAGGCTCATACATACTCATATACAGGGCAATCTAATCTTACTCACCGCCTAATGAAAGTAGTATTATGACAACATGGCCATTATGAACCATGGTCATTAAAAGCATGAAATATGTGAATAAAGCAGTAGTTCATAGCACTGACCATATTACACATGCTAGCATAATAGTGGGAGTCATTCAATGGGACCTCTTACATCATGGCTATAACCAATAAGATCACAATCATCACCACCACTTCAAACATGAAACTGATCAATGATCAGCTGATTGGCTTTTCTGCCGCAAGTCCCGTCTTTCTTGTTTGTTTATCGCCCACTTTGCGCTAGAAAGAGGAGACCAGCGGATAAACAACAGCAGCACATTTAAGCGTGATAAGCTGTTGTTAGAATGTATTTAATATTACTTTCTAGTATCAGCTGAGGTTTGCTGGAGCCACGGCTGTAAAAGCTGCTGGTCATGATATCCGTTTGGATATGTAGTGAGAGTGAAACATGAAGATGAAACCAGGAGATGTCCTTACTGAATCATCAGAGCTGAACAGGTGAGTTGAAGAGAAGTTATGAACTGTTTCTGAGAGATAAATAACTCCAGGATCCTTTTTTACGTAGCTGATGGCTGGTAACTGTGCAGGGGCGGGTCTAGCAAAGTTTTGCCAGGGGGGCCAGGTAGGGCATTAACAGGGAGAGGGGGGCACAGAGAAATACTTTTCTTTGTTATGTCATTTAAAAACTTTGAATAAATAATTATCTGAATCTTACAACAAAAGTGGTCATCTGATTAAATGTATAGAAATCCATCATTGTATATAGTAAGTAATAAGTCATATATACACCTTATTAAGCTATAGTACTTTTTCCTTTGGGAAGGTACAATCTGTGCAGTCTGCAAGTCTGTTGAAGAAAGATGTTGAATCCATTTAATTACTGTAGAAAAATAATTGATTTCTGTGCATTTGTCTTACACTTGCATTAAATTTAAGTTGATTACATCAATTAAGCATCATGAGGTGGAGGGCGGGGGTTGGTTCCCTAATATTTTTGCTGGGAGTTGGCAACCCTATTAGATAGTGGAAATATTAAGCAACCTAAGTACTCTTTAAAATACCAGAAAAATACCAGAATAGGGGGGATGGTGTAGGTTTAAATTTATTAGATTGATCAGTGTTGCTGAACTATAAAATGTTTTGGGTGCAGTGTATTTTTGCAGGTATGACAGAATAGTTTCAGTCTCTTGTTTTTTAAAACTTAATTGTGAACTTTTACAAAATGCAGCAAGATATTTATAAAAAACAGTTTTATTGATTACAAAATATCAGATTCATATCGGTATCGGCAGATATCCAAATTTATGATATCGGGATCGGTATGGGACATTAAAAAGTGGTATCGTGCCATCTCTAATTGACATAATCCAACATAGTATCCTTGTTTTATTTTGAAGTATGCTTTAACTTTTTTGTTTGAAACAGTTTGCAATTGCGAAAAAAAAACAAAACAATGTTGCAATGGCTAAAATGTTTTCAGTAGGTAAACATATATAGGTAGGATACATGTACTTAGGTTATCATAAGGTAATTATACCTTATGATAACCTTAAGTAGACTAATTTTAGTGTCAGTTACACTTAGGGTTGCCAACCGTCCCTTAAAATACGGAATCGTCCCGTATTTCGAAACAAAAGTACACGTCCCGTATTGAGCTAATAAGGGACGCACTTTGTCCCGTAATACAGTGAGAATCAAAAGTAGTCTATAACTTTTAATGGAATTCACGCTTTGTTTGAAAACATAATTCCCAGCCCCTCTCCTGCTTTGTGACCAATGAGCTGACAGCACACTTATGACAATTCGAGTATGACAATTCAGATTACCGCTCATCTCATTGGTCAAGGAAAGGTCGCTTACGGAGAAAATACCGGAAGACAACAGATGACCACAACAAGAAGCATGGCCAACAGGGAAACAAACGCCGACACTGCGGTGCAAGTCTCGGACGACAGTACACCTAAAGCTGGGCAAACACTGTGCGATTTTTTCAGTCACGTTATTCAGCTCCTGCTCAAACTGCACGATTGACTCGCAGGGGTTAGAAGTTGGTAGGTCACGATGCAGAGTCTCACACTATACCGCCCGATGCTCTGATGCGACCTGAGTGCTCACACTGTGCCTCCATAAAATGAAGGTTATAACAGAAAATCTGTCGCTCGCTCTCTCTCTCTCCGTCTTTCACTCACACAGACACACCACCATCAACTTTGCTAAATTGCTAATGAAAAACATTGATCGGGCAGCTGTGATTGAGCAGCAGTGTAGATCCAACTATTTTCACGGTTGTTGTGTCGTGATAATTTCTGAGGCCACATCGAAAAGGCTCGGATGAGCTTTCCAAAGTTCTACAAGTTGTGCCTCCATCGCTTGTGTCCAGATCACACGCTGCACTGCCGTGTTGCGGCGTCTTTTTCGCCGACATTTGTGTTTGCACGTGAGCAGTGTGACAAACTGCGGTGACACCCTCCCGACCAAGCGATTGATGATCGGGAGCTGGTCGTGAGGTGTTAATCGCGTCTCGTTACCCCACGTATACTACACGATACACGACGCACGATGAAGGCCAAAATCGGGCCGATCGCCAAAACGATCGCACGACTCAAAAATCGGCTCAAAATGGGCCAAAAATCGCACAGTGTAAGCCCAGCATTACACTCACACAGACACACACACCACCACCATCAACTTTGCTAAATTGCTAATGAAAAACATTGATCGGGCAGCTGTGACTGAGCAGCAATGTAAATCCAACTATTTTCACGGTTGTGTGCCTCCATCGCTTGTGTCCAGATCACACGCTGCACAGCCGTGCTGCTCCATCTTTTACACCAACGTTTACGTGTTTGCGCGCGAGCAGTGTGAGCGGCTGTGGTGAGACCCTCACGAGCGATTGATGATCGGGAGTTGGTCGTGAGGTGTTAATCACTTCTCGTTACCCCACGTATACTACACGATGCACGATGAAGGCCAAAATCGGTCCGATCACTCAAAAATCGGCTCAAAATGGGCCTAAAACCGCACAGTGTAAGCCCAGCATTAGAGCAGCAATGTTTGTTCAGAGAAAGGGAAAAATGGGAAAAGGAAAACACCTGGCTGGAAAAAGTTAATATGGGCATGTGCAGTGAATATCAGTGCTATGTGGCCAGAAGTGTGATAATATAATTTATTTTGTGTAATAAACAACTGTAAGGATAGATGATTACAACAAATTGATGACTAATACATAAAAGTAATACATAGATGAATAATGATGATGAGTTAAGATGCGTAATCATGGGAACAAGCGGGTTTACAAACAGGAGCAGCTGATTAGCATTAAGCCAATTGTACTAAATGCACTAAATGTGCACTGTTACAAGAATGTTTTTCTTTCTATTGTTTTCTATTATTTTAAGTTAAGCAGGACAGAGTTCTTTTAAAGAAAGATTTACTTATATTCTCAAAAGTTAAGCATGACAGGCTTCTGTTTAAGAAGGAGACCTGTTTTACTGTGTTAATGTTGTCATTTTGAGCTAAAAATAAATGGCTAAATGATCATTTGTTTCACATGTGTTCATATCACAAAGAATACACATCTACTTAAATCAACTTCAAGTCAAATGGTTAAAAAAATAATTTCACACACAAAAAAAGAGCTAGAAAATTCACCACACTGGGAAGGGTGAAGACAACTGGGTCGCCCGGCCCTGGCCACGAGGTGTCCCTTATTTATTTTTCAGGGAGTTGGCAACCCTAGTTACACTGCACAACTATTAAAGAAACATTTTTTAATCAGTCAGTTAAACTTATGGGATATTGATTTGGTCAGTTAAGTAGCGGGGGGGGGGGGGGGGGGGGGGGGGGGGTAAATCAGTTTCAGCTACATTTTTTTTGCTCTTTTTTTATTTTTTATTTATTTATTTTTTTTGCTCTTTTTTTTAGCATGAGAGGATACCTGAACTGATGATGTGTCAACCCAGAATGGTGCATCATTATGTGCCATTGCCGGAAGTCTTGCTGTTTCTTCCAGCACAGTCTCAAGAACTGGATGAGAATCCAGGAGACAGGCAGGTAGGAGAGCTCAACCAGATCGTATAAGGTCCTTAACCCATAACCCATCAGGAGTTGTATTTGCTCCTTTGTACAAGGAGGATCAGGATAAGCACAAGCACTGCTAGAAACCTACAAAATTACCTTCAGCAGTATTAGTGTCAGTGTCTCAGACAAATCAGATACAGACTTCATGAAGGTGGTCTAATAGCCCAACGTGCTATAGTTGGCCCTTGCCCACTGCTTGGCACCACGAAACTTAATCTGCATTTCCCATAGATGACCAGAACCAACCAGGACATCAACCACTAGGATATCCATGGAGTGAAACACAGGCCTCTACAGGCTAGGCAACAGTAACCTGACTGCCATTACTTAGTAGGATCAAATCCTTACCCATAGTCAGACCCTACACTGTCGCAGTGGGTCTTAAGTTTGTCCTATTGCACAACAATACCCGGCCTCATCTGGCAAGAGTATGCAGGCAGTTCCTAGAGGGTGAAGCAATTAATACCCTTAACTAGTCCCTATGTTTGCCTGACCTAAATCCAATAGAAACATCCTAACATTTTGGTCCATCCAACCCCATTATGTTGCACCGTAGACTGTCTAGTAGCTTAGTGATGTCCCGGTCCAGATCTGGGAGGAGAATCCCTAGAACACCGTCTCATTAGGAGCATGCCACAGTGTTGTCAGGCATGCATACAAGCACGTGGGAGCCATACAAACCACTGAGTAGCAATTTAAGTTTCTGTAATGAAATTTTGTCAAAAATTAACTATGATGCCTGATGCATCATTTTTTCCATTTTCAGCCCCTGTAGGTTGATAATTTTTATTTTATCATACATTCTGTCATCTTTTTGTTCCTAACACATTACACGGTCCATATCAGTATAGATATTAGCATCTTTCCACAAGCTGTTTGTTTATGTGTGTGTGTGTATGTATATATATATATATATATATATATATATATATATATATATATATATATATATCTATATATCTATCTCCATAAGGATCCATAAGGATTTGCACTCTTCTCATTTGTCCTACTTATTATTTCACAGACCTTGGCATGTAACAGTATTAGGACATATTTAGTATGATAGCTGTTTAGACAGCAAAGTTGCACTGCTATTATAGAACTCCACAAAGAGATCATTGTGCACCTTACGTTTATGATTTGCACTTTTACACACATTCATATCACTCTTCAGGTACAACTTCAAATAGGTAGACCACAAAAGGCACGTCTGTGCAAAGCACCATCCTTTAAAGTAAAGAAAGACAAAAAAGTACTTAGATCTGTTCATACATCAGCATCACTCAGATGCTTCCTTCAGAAATCACAAATCGGGTAAGGGTGACAGGAGACAATGATGGGAAAAGATACTCGAAATTGAATGCTTTTTGTCCATCCTCTTGGATAATGACAGTGAACGTTCAAGGATTCAAGCAGTTTATGAGCTACTTTAAGCTTTTCCTTAATGTCCTCCACTTCAATGCAGCTCCCCTTTAAAGCTGCCTATTAAAGCTGATCATGAAGGCATGTCTGCCATTAAAATGGTCTCTTTTAGCTGTATTTGCCTGTGAGGGAGTTTTCCCTCTTCATTAAAATGACAACAATGATTCAGCCTATGCATATGCAAATACACAGAAATCGAGATAAAATTGCAGCAGGCATTATGCTTGCGTAGTGTGTCTGCATGAACAGACCTGGGCTTCACAAAAGATGGGATTTGAGACAGCAGCCATTGCTCTCGTCCCTTTAGACCAGGGCTGCCCAATCCCGGTCCTCGAGAGCTACCGTCCTGCAGCTTTTAGATGCATCCCTACTCCAACACAGCTGAATCAAATGGTTTGATTACCTCTTCAGCATGCCATCATGTTTGGCAAAGGCCTGATAACAAGCCATTCATTTGATTCAGGTGTGTGGGAACAAGGATGCATCTAAAAGCTGCAGGACGGTAGCTCTCGAGGACCGGGATTGGGCAGCCCTGCTTTAGACAGTCCAGATGTACTTGAGGACTTAAACCAAACAGAATTAATTTACCCATTTAGGATGGGAGCTCCTTCTGAGGATTAATTCTAACTTTCAATAGTGAGAAGGCAGATGCCTTGGCATGGACAGAAAGCAGGCATGCAATGGTCTCAAAGGAGACAGTGATCAACATTATACTCCAAAAACTAATGTACATTGTTAAGGGGCTGTACACAATTACTCCAAATCCCTTAGGCACAATTTAATTTCAATGATAACCGTAAAGAGAAAGAAAAGTAGAGTCAAAGAGACAGATGCCTTGAAGTGCACGTGATCCAGGACTGGCCAACTGACAAGATTATCCATATGAATTTACTTTTGAGACAAGTTAACATATAGAAACACTCAGTGTCTCTTTGAATAGCATAAAGGCGTTGAGAGAACATCAAAAAGATGAGAGTGACACGCTGTTTGCGACCACAGCTGAGGGAAAAGCTTGGTGCTGGCATAAATGAGTCTCTGAAGAGGACAAATGAGAAAAGGTCACTCATTAGGATGTGATCACAAAGGTTTTGTGAGGTTCCATAAAAGCAAACAAACCATGTTATCATTTCTCCACCTAAGGATAGAAATTTTAGCAATTTTCTCAAGCTATAGTTTGGTACAAAGGAAGAAAAGTGATGTGCCATTCATTTCTTTAGTGAATGGAAAAACAAACTGTTTGATCATTAACTGTTGGAGTCTGGCACAATTCATCATACTTTCAAATTGCAGGACCACTTCAAACAGACTTTGCACTCTCAGCAGAAAGTCAGAGACTTGGAAACTATGTGAAAACTGTGGAGAAAGGGATTCTTCTCAGATTATGCCCATTGAAAATACAAGAAAACGCAAATGTAGAAGCCATCTTATTGCATAATATGTGAAGTAACCCTCATTCTGTGACCCTAAGCCATATGCCAACATTTGAATTTGCATTGTCCATACTCATGAGGGCAAAGGAAGAAATCTCTGGGTGTTGATCAATCTAACGTGACCCTAGGCTTGTCATACCATTGTTACACTATCCAACCAACAGAGTGGCCCCTGTCTGTGAACACACAGACCCACGACTTCTGGCAGATCAGCAGTAACATTAACGCTGCATTACAACCGCATCTGTGGACATTATGAATAAGCAGTGATTCAAAGCAGCTGCATTCATTACGCAAACGTGATTAAAGTGCCGGACCCCTCGGGCATCCGGGGGCCTAATGATCCCACTCTGCTTTTTTTATTCATGTCGGCCGAGGGCATGCCACTAAGCGGTAGCCCTGGGTGTCTCCTTGCACCGAATGAGGCCTCATTAACAACAGGCCATTCACAAACCCTGCGTTCGTACTCAGCGCCCAGCCGTGGTAAATGAAAGAGACGAAGCGCTCCGGATGCCCGGGTCTACCCCTGCCGCAGATGGGCCTGCCCGCTCTTCTGCATCATGATGTTGACGTCAACTTGTGTGTGTGACAAGATGACATATGTTACAGGGCATTCATCGCTGCCTGTTAAATTGCCCTCTCCGGATGCTCTATTCAGCCCCATCAGTGCAGTCTCCCTCAAGAGAATGGCAATATACATATTTACATAATGCTCTAATGCAATAAAACAAACGAACACACTCTTGTCTGTATGATATGAAGGGAGCTAGGAAAGAGAAATGAGAAAACTTTGTTGATTCCCCCCCATTTAGCTCACAGTTAACAAACCTAATCTAAAAATGATGATTTTGACAAGTATGCAAATCCAAACCCTGATATAACTTGTTTACCTGTGTCATAGAGGTCCACTATATTTTCTTTCTCTCTCAGTGTTATATGAGTATGACATGGTTCTTCATAACAAATAATATTATTAAAAACTTTGAAAATTTGTGTTTGGTTGATCATTCCTTGTTGTAACAATAAATCTTGTACTGTTGAAAAAGCCTGCTTATTTCCTCATCGCACCCATGAAAAACCTGCCAAATCTTCTCTCCCAATGCCAAACAGCTTATTCTGCAATTGATTCTTTTTTAGTGTCATTTATTGATATTAATGGTTTAAGTCTGAAGAAACCAGTTTATTCACTGGGGCCTCGGTAGTGAACGAACAATACACAGCCTGGCACCTCCTTCTCATGCTGGTCACCAGCTTGGTTACACATTGCTGTGGGAAGGCATCCCATTCTTCAACCAGCATTTGGTGCAAGTCAGCCAATGTGGTCATGTTGGTCAGTCTGGCATGAACAGCACGCCTAAGCTGATCCCACAATTGTTCAATGAGGTTGAGGTCATGACTGTAGAGAGGCCTTTCCATCCTCTTGACTCACAAATTCTCAAGGTAGCCTCTGATAAAGCCCACTCTGTGGAGGAGAGCGTTGTCATCTTGGAGGATGAAGTTCGGTCCCGGACTGTGGAGATATTAGATTGCTACCAGTTACAGAATATCATGTGGATCTCTCTTTGCATTGAGAGTACTTCCAATGTTGAAAACCCTTGTTTTTCCAGTGTAAGAGATGACCCCCCACACCATCACAATGCCCCTATCAAAATCTTTACCCTATGGTAAAGAAAACAGTTAGTATAGCAATCCCTGCATCTTCTCCACATTTTTGCCCTAATCTGGACTCGTCTCTGAACATAATGACCCATGTACGCTGTGCTCCAGTATGCATTTTCAGGCCCATTCAAACTTCTGCATCTGGATTTTCCCCTCATGCTCTTTCTACCCCATCAGATGGATTCTGGATCACCCCTGTTGCTGACCAAGCACTAAATTATTCAGTTGAAAATAAGTCCACATTAAAAATGCATTGACTCACAAGAGTAAGACACTGTAGAACAAACTGCAGTACTAAACATGTACGAAGGGGATCTGTGTATTAGAGTTTTTTGTCATTTACATTCCTAATTTTCTATCAAGTACTTTCAGAAAACGAGTGACACACAGCACCTCTTTAAACAGATGGTGCTAACAAAGTATGTCTATAAAGCACTATATGTGGTATGTTCTCATTACATTGACTCTTCAGAATAACGTATGCAGTGAAGACATTAAATAGGAGTGCACCCAAAGTAGTGTCACTAAATGAGCATCAAAACTGAAATATAGTCACCATCTCACCTTCAGTTCTGTGACTCATGGTGTTGAATTATAACTAGACAGGTATTTTTGCAGAACACAATCATATCAAAGCAATGTAGGCCAATGACCTTTTGCTTATAAAATGTTACCAGTTCATCACATTATCCTATTACACAGTGGTGTGAAATTCGGTCAAAACTGAATGTATGAATTCTTGAGTTATGGGGAAAACAATTAATTTTGAGAGGTCACAGTAACCTTGACCTTTGACTACCAAAATTAAATCAGTTCATCTTTGACTCAAAATAGATGTTGGGTTTTTTTTGGGGTTTTGTTTTTTTTTTTCAAATTTAATGTTGTTCCCTCACAGCATTTAAAAAAGACTGAATTCACAATAACTCCATCTTAAGTAAGTACATAGTGACAGAGGAGAGTAAAGACCCGCTTTTAATTAGGCTACTGTCTATATGTTGCAGCTGTTTACTGTCACAAGGGGAAAGTGTCACCAACAACCTGTCTGTGGGCTAATCTTGCTTTTGATGTTGTTGGTCCTTGTCAGCTGCAGAGAAGAAAGAAGAAGAACAAAAAAAACCAAATGTTAAAAACAATGAAAAGTGTCTTTGTACTGCAGCCGCCATCTGAGTTTCTGGTTCTGTTTATATCATGGAATTGTGGAAAACTGCCAATCGAAGACGATTTCCGACCCTCCATAAGATACTGGACAATCTGAAGACCATTTTCAGAAACAGATTCCCTCGATCTCACTGCCTGAGGGAACAAGACAGGAGGTCGTTTCCTACTGCTGCTATCAGACTATTTAACTCATCCACCTGGGTGAGACCCACATTACTGAAGAGGACTCTGTCACTTCTGTACGCCACAATGTACACTTGCACACCTGTGCACTTATAACATCTTTTAATATCCAAGGAACATTAGGGTAATACTTGTGTCCTTTCATATTTGTATTATATTTATATCTCTGTATTTACCTACCTATATCTCTATTTCTACAATTCACTTTATATGATTGCTTTGAAATTGCTATGACCACTTAATTTCCCTCTGGGATTAATAAATTTTATCCTTCTATTAGAACAATATAATAGAATATTCTAGAATATTTTTCATTTTTCGTCATTTTTGTTATGAACGTTACTCTCACTCCCTCCTCTGTTCTGGTCCACTTTTCAAACAGTTAGCATCTGACCTATGCAAAGCATCATCTATCAGCTATATGCTCTTTGCTTCATTGGAAGACTGCAAGCAAGTATGTTTGCGTTGGTTGCACACCCCTTTACGTATAACAAACATTTATGGAAACTAACACAAAGTTTACCATAAAACAAGTACAAAAAGACTCGTGGTGGTGATGTGGTCATTGATTGGACCATTGATGTGCCACATTCTCACATACACACGCACACACACAACCAAACCAAACCTAGTCAAAAGAAACAAGTCTACACCTAAAACTATACCACAGCGATTGCACTGCTCTATTATTTTCATGCTCTTCTGACTAGAAAATATAGGGACATAAACAATCCTAAAGCCACAAGACAAAAGTAAAACTAAAATAATGATGACACAGTTAAAAGAACTGTATTTGATCTTGGTGGCTGGTATGTATAATCCCGCAAATAGGCCAGCGGTTTGAAAAGCAGATTCAAAAACTCAAATGTTAAACATTCATCAGGACAAAAAAAACAAAAAAAACAACTCTTTTACGGACACAGGATGGTAAAATATCAATTTTACATGTCTGGATCCCCAAAAAGTGATGAAATTGATAAGAACAATTTGCAAAATACTCTCTGTTCAGTGTGAAATCAACCATTATCAGAGCAGATAAAACTCCATAGTAATGGTAATATACCATATCAAATTATGGGTCCATGCAAGCGCTGATATGCTTGTAGGCAGTGTGCAACATTTTTTAGCAGTTCTTCAGCAATTATTATTCTCTTTTTAGTATCAGTCTGATGCATGTGCCATTTCCTTCAGCTTCCTGTGCTGTCTACACTTATCAGTGGCAGTTGCTTCGAAAACGCCAGTAAGAAAGTGCCAAATGTGCTAATATTCAAAGAATATTAAAAATCTGAGGATTCATGCAAGTATGCCAAAAAATCTTGCTTCATGAGTATGACTGCACATTAAGAGGGATCAGCATGTATCAGCAAGTATCATTCATGCCGAAAATAAAGATAGACTACCATCAAGACACACTGTTCAAACCATCTCTGAAGGTTGCTGACAGGACCAGATTCCAGCTTTGCTGACTCTGAACCTTCAGGCCTCACATGGACCAGTAGGAGGGGGCTGGGCAGATGGAGGCCTCAGCAGCTTATTAAGCCAGCTTTAATGGCCTTGACCCTGGCCCACAACCCCCGAGAACAGTCCTGGAGGGAGAAAGGTCAAAGTTTGTATAACATTACAGAGTGAGGTGTGCGGTGTTTGGCAGATCTCCATTGTTGTATCGACTATAAAACAGATGGAATTCTGTTAACCAAGACTTTTCCAAGTTTCTCTCCTTGAAAATGTGCTTAAGCTTGCAATCAAAGCCAGCCAAGTTTGAGAGTAGCACATTCCTTGACCTTAGCCCACAGCTAAAAGCAATTACAATTCTATTTGTTTTTAAAGGTTTTTGCTTTTATAAGGCACACGGGAGAAGAAAGCAAAGGGGTGACGAATGGTTCTTGGCCAAGCCAGACCCAGACCTTGAGGTTACACGGCATGCATTTAAGAATACTTAACACCCATTTAGCCCTGCAATTATATATTTTGAATGAGAATACGTTAATGTACTCTACTTAGACTAAATTACTGTCACTGAATTTGACATTCAAGAAAAGATTTATATTTTAATAACTGCAAATGTGGGATGTTTCGCTGCACACTGCCTATGTCATCAGAAATCTTTACTAACTCATTTTTGCAGATATCAATTTATCGACTCCTGCATGCCGTATCGTAGTTTTCATTGACTCAATGAATAGGATTTGGAAACCATAAAGTGGCAAAACACACCGATCTTCTAGAATATCCATCCTAATGTACAGTTTCATTACTACCCCTCCACTTCAAACACCACAGTTCTTGCACACTCACTTGCTCAGTCCCCACTATTTCCTCTACTCCTTTTCAGGGGTGTTGCAGACGCCTGAAACAGAGGGCACAAGCAAAGCAATAAGGCCTGTTGTGAAATGGCTGTGGGATCAATGGGGGTTTTAAGGAGGCCGAACACGTAGCCACAGCTGGTCAATTAGAGCAAGGACAGCACAAGTACACACACATATACAAACAGTCAAAGTGGCTGGCCTTTAAAAACAGAGTTACTTTTCATACCTCGTCAGCTGTTTGTCCTCCAGCTTTAAATGAATCAGCATCTCGGATTCTTGATGTTTCAGTGGTTGCGGTGTGAAGGCTTGAATGTAAAAATAAATAAATAAATACAAATAGATTTGGATATATAGTCATGAAAAGAAAGTTTCACAGGAATCTGTGCAGTTGTATGAAAAACTAAATACACCCTCACTGCTTCCATAGAAATAAGGGGGTAGGTAGCAGCTAGTTGCTGCTAATCTGATGTCCTGATGTCCTTTATAAAAGAACAAGTTTTGCCAGCATTCAAGTGTGTGTTAACAAAATGCCTCAGTATCGCCCAGATATAGCAAAGCTACATCTCAGACTCTATGGGCCTCATTTAACATGTTAAATGTTAAAGTTCATGACAGTACAACAAAAAAAATCAAACTAATATGACTTTTTTGGAGGGTTGCTTTATTATTAAGCATTGCATTTCGGCCTGTGGCATTCATCAGGCTCATCAAGAACTATATTGTAGACGGCACTATAAATAGAAGACACCGAGTATACCTATCCACTAATCCACTAATTGCACGGAAAAAAAGAAAATTGCACAACTTTTTTTCTTTAAAACCATTCAATTGTCTGCATGCAGTACATTTATCCACCAATGAAGCACCAACAAGGATGGGTTGGCCATATGGTTATGTGATATAAGGCCAAAATGGGGGGTTGCCAATGTCAAATCTAGATATGTTTGATAGAGTGCAAATTCAGGATGATGATTTGAGTTTTTCTCATCCAGTGTTACAAACATACACTATGAAAGAACTAAAGTATTTGAAAAGTACCAAACATACCTAGGTTTGACACTGGTAACTGTCCAGTTGGCCTTATAATCACATGACAATACCCCAGCCCATTCCTCTTAGTGTTTCATTGGTAGATAAATATAATGCATGTGGATTGGGTGTTTTTAAGCACGCGCGCGCGCGCACACACACACACACACACACACACACGTTACTATTTAAAAAAAAATCTGTACAATCACACAGTTAAGGGGGTTAATGGACAACTATACTGCAACAGCAGAATGATCCCAATGATCCCACTTGCAATGGCCAAGTCAAAGTCCAGACCTCGACCTGATTAAATGCAGTGGTGGGACATTAAGAGAGCTGTGCATAAGCCAAAATTTCTCCACAATGATGTGTGAGACTGATAAAGTTATATGGAAAACCATTACGTTGAGTTATTGTTGCTAAAGGTGGTTCTACAAGCTACTGAATAATGGGTGTACTCATAACACTGCACATGGACAAGACACACTATGTAGACAACAGGTCAAGTAAGAGATCAGCAAAGAAGTGATGTGCACTGTAGCACTTTACCCAGCATGAAAACAGCAATTCCTGTTACTGAATTAGCATAAGAGGGGGGAAGAAAAAAAAACAAAAATTCAGAAGACTAGTGAGTCAGACCTTAATGAAGCTCATTAAGTCAAAGAGAAAACATTGTGAGTGAGTCGCTGGCATCAAAATATGCACTTCTCCCAAGCATTTAACCATGGGTTATTTGATTTAAAACAGGAAATGGCAGGTGAATCCATTACTCTGCTTTGTATTTCATCTTCATCATCACGAGTTAAGGTCGTGGTTCTAGTACACAGCTTGTAACTAATAGAATTTTCTCAAACATTGTGCAAACAGAATTTTAACTACGCTGAGGTTTAGTGAGCACTTATGTGAAAATTTAGCTGGCTGGGATGAAACATAACAGTAAAGTTTAGTATACTCTTGTGATGATGCAAATGTGATGAGAGGTATCGCAAAGATTGTGAGATAGTATTTACTAAAATAAGCTATGAATGAATGCTCAGACATTTTTTTTATTATACGTGTACCCTTCTGTCCCCATTACTTTCTCCTAGACATGTTTTTTTGGCTAGTCAGGATCCAACCAGCATAGGTGCTGGAATACTGATGATAACAAAAAATAATTTCCCCCAGGGATCAATAAAGTATTCTGATTCTGATTCTGATTCTGATAAAAGATGACAGTGTTGATAATCTGACCTTGTAACTCCCAGCAAGAGCAAACTAAGCCAAGTATAGCACAGAGTGAGGAGTGGAGATAAACCCTTGCATCTTATCGTGCATATTTCTTCTCTTTTTCTCATCGATTTCACCTTTTCTGATCGCTACCAGTTACTGCTATAAGGCTGACCTGCTCTAAAAGTTATGATTTTTGTCGTGGTGTTGAATCTTGCAATCCAAAAAAAACGGAGTTTGTATGACATGGGGCAACATGGCTATATCTCCATGTTTCTCAGCAAGCATTCACTGTACAACACAAGGTGACAGGTTCCCAATTATCTTGATCACAACAATCAGGACGCACAAAGACACAAAAGTACACCTGTGAGATACCCTTTTTTTTTTTTTAAATGTCAAAATATTTAGTCTCATATTTTCCCATCTATGAATGTCCTTCATGTATTCACTTCTTTCCATTCTAATCTCTCCTCTCCACAGCTCTTGTCCTGTGTCTCAGCACAATACCTTTTGCTAGCGCAGAATATTGTAATGAGTCTATAAATGGGTTCATTACCTACACTACATTTCCAATTAAGCATGGGAACACATTGTGAAGGGAGAAGGAAATAGACACTTGAGAGACAGTCTACTGATAGTTCAGCCTCTTGCCTTTACATTTGCTGCTTGTTTTTTCCTGTTATGTTTTTCTTGCCTTGATGATGATCTTCTCCATACTCTAGTTTCGTCTAACAACAAGCTGTGCCTGAAGAATAAAGGCAAAGTCTTGACTTGATTATTTGTAGTGAAAACACACCTGATGTCTTCCAAAGTTATATAAAGTAGTAATTGCTCTTTTTCAAATACTTGCACCAACTCTGTTTTGAAACTAATTCTTGTAATCAAAATACATAGTACAAGAAACAGTGAAGGGAGGGTGGAGGAAAGAGGAAGAGCAGACTGAAGTAAGACTGAAACATGTAGAAAGCAAAAACAGAAAAACAGAGTCAAAACATATAATCAATACCAAGTCCCTTCATGGTTTCCATGTATATAAGATTGTGTAAATGTTCTCCCTCTATTCCCCTTTCCCTCCAGCTGAATGTTGAGCACTTCCACTCCAATATCCCGTTAGATTACAAAGAGTATTCATCACTGACAACATCCTTCAGCGGCTCCCCCAGGAAGTCGGAACTACAAGAAGGAATCCTAGAGCAGCTACTGTACCTCTGAGCCAACCAATGACAGGAGGACTGTGAAGTTCTGTGATCACCTGGAAACCTTTGGCTGCAACATCAAAGCAAATGACTGATGCCGTATAATGCACCTAAAATTTTTCACATTTTTGTTTGTCAACACAACCACTGCTCCTGTTGGATTTCTTGTGTTCACTTTGAAATGTTTACATATTCTTTGTAGGCTTTAAGACAGTTCTAAGAAAAAAAAACATTTTTAAAAAAGGCCTGAGATTTCTGCAATTATGCTGCTTAATATGCTAACATTAAACTAACTAAGCTACCAATCAATTCATCTTCTACCACTTATCCGGGTCTAAACAGAAAAACCCAGCACTCCCTCTCTTCCTGGTGTTACATCCCCCCAGGAGGATGTCTCTTCTCCCTACTAACTCTTTGTTTTGTCTAGGCTCCACCTCCTCCGTCCTGATTGGATGCCGCTCAGAGTCCAGATAATTGTTAATCAGCGGAGCACTACTTAAGGCCTGTGGAGCTGTGTTTCTGTGCCCTCTGGTCATTTTGATTGCCATACCTGTGCAGGCTTGCATACCTTTGTGACTTGTATGTGCATTTTTGTTTTCATGTTCAGACTGCTTGTAGGGGAGAGCTGCCTTTTGTTTTGACATCCCATTTTCTCCAGTTTATGTGTTGTTAGGTAGGTTATGGTTATAGGTTGTATATTTTGTTTTCTTTGGAGTTAGGTAAGTTTCTTTTATTTTTACATCGGGGATGTTTTGTTTGTTATGTTGGCCTTGGCTCTCCCTGAAGTTATACCTCAGTCTGAACCCAAATCTCATCACCAGCATTAAATAAACCTTTTAAAGTTACCATCTTGGCTCCTCCTTCACCATCCACCTTTATGTTCATCCCTTCACCCCCTAGACTAGCCAGGGGACGTAACACTGGCCACCTCCTCCAGTTCATCTAGGGGCACACAAAGACGATCCCAAGCCAGCCGAGAGACATCATCTCTGTAGCGTGTCCTGGGTCTGCCCTGCAGCCTCTTCCCGGTAGGACATGCCCAGAATACCTTCACTAGGTGGTGTCCAGAAGGCATCCTAGTCAGATGCCCAAAAAAATCTGAACTGGCTCCTTTTGAGTTGGGAGAGTAGCAGCTCTAGTCCGAGTCCCTCCTGAATGACTGAACTCTTCACCCTTTCTCCAAGGGAGAGCCAAGCCACCCTTGGGAAGAGGCTTATTTCTGCCATTCTGACTAAACTAGTTATAATATATTAAAGTAAGTACATCCAGAGTTGGTACAAGACACCTTTTTCAGAATTTTAACTTTTACAGATGCACAAGTGATGCTTACAAATACTGTAAAGCTGTTAAATTGTATCTACAGTACACATTCAACATGTTCTTTAAGTACGTTAAGGGACTATAACCTACAATGAAAATGTAAATCTTATTTACATAAAAATATTGGTTTGTTTTTTTTAAACTAAGAAAAAAAATTAACAGGAAGTCTATACTGAACATTGCATTGTCAAAGAAGAGCAGAACTACAATAATGTTATTTTTTACATTGAGTACACAACCATAGTGTATTCTGAGTGTTCAAGGTTATGATAGATACATTCCTTCATTTATCTATCACTAATGACAACTTAAAACAAAAATGCATTATCTGAAACAGAACACCAATTGGACTGTAAAATGCTACGGTGTTAAAGCAGATATAATCTACAGAAAGATAAGAGAGTGCAGATCTTGGAATCCTTTTACTCCAAGCTATAAGATGGGAGTAATCGCTGAATGTTCTTAGAGTGAAATATGAATGAAAGTGTCATATCATTCAGTGGCCATGACTCTGCAGAGCACCAGTGAAGTTTTTGCAGAGGTTGAGATTTAAGTTAATGCACAGTACTGCAGTGCCCCCTGCTGACCATAGGACACATTTCACCTTTAAAACACTTCTCTGCCCCTGGAAAGTTCACTGGGAGAAAAGAATCTATGAAAGAATTTAATTAATATTCTATGAGTTGCTTTAGTCCAATACACAATGCCAAAGAGACTCAGAGCATACCAGTTACTCTGAGCATCTACATATGCACTGGCCATAAGTTTTTGCACTGTGATTCTTGAATTATATTGACTAGCAGACATTTTTAAATTAAACATTTACACCATATTCTTAATGAAGGCTGCCAAAATAGTGCATCAGTTCACTGCTTTATGGGCCAGCATTACAACTGCACTGGTTGTACTGACAAAAAACTGAAAACAACATGCACATATCAAGTGACTAAATGAAGTGGCTGCACAATTTTCTTCCAGATAAAAATTAAAAAGACTGATATCTATTATGCCGTTTTCCAGAATTTCCATTCTTTATCTTTGCACTCTAGTACCGTGCCTTTTTATGAGTCACAGTTCAAAATAAACATGAATCCACTTCAATTATTTGTATAGCCCAATATAACATGTATGGGTTCAAAGGGCTTTTCTGGGGGTTAAGGAGGTTGATAAATATATTAAAAGAGATATTTAACAAATGAACAACCCATTAAAAATGCATATATGCACACCCACAAGTTTATAAACAGCTCATACATAAAAATAAATAATACATAAAGTCCCACAAAAAAAACAAGGAAAAATATAATGAAGAAGCAAACTTAGAAGTAGAAGAACTTTGCACCGTATCTCCCAGACTACTGAATCGAGTCTCACCAGAACTGACAGTGGTATTATTATTAAGTGGAAATACTAGTTGAATACCAGATTTAAAGCGTGTTTATAACAGTTTCTTGAAATTGGCCTTAGAGTCTACTTCTCTAATATTTTGAGGGAGAGGCTGTTTCAGAGTTTGTGGGTATAATGTGCAAAAGCTGCATCCCCAATTTTTTTCTGTGAGGAGTACTGCGTAGCTAACAGTTTGGCAGTGGAAGATCTAAGAAGGCAAACTCGGATGTAAAGTGATTAACTGTCAGACCATTTAAGATTTGTTTATATAAATAAAATATTTTTAAATCAATTCTGTAGGATTCTGGAAGCCAGTATCTGTTATTGGTTTCCATTAATGCCCTTGCAGCAGACTTCTGACTAAGCTACAGCTTACTGAACGTTGTTTTAGGAAGCCCTGCAAAAAGGATGTTGCAGTAATCCAGTCAAGTAGAAATGAAAATCATCTTATACTAGGCGTTGATGCAGCCCCTCAGGCTATGCAGTGTCTGAAACAGGTTACTGTAACTTCAAGCCAACTTTCTTCTAATTGGGTCCCCCTCAAGAACAGAAAGTTTGAACAGCAGAAGGGTGAGGCTGCTGATACAAGGAAATATCTGATCTGTTTGGCATTATACAGAGTTGAGAGTATGAATGGTAACAACGTGCTTGTAAAGCATCCACTACAAACAGCACAACCTTAAAATCTAACATCTGTAAATTGTACCTTTACACCAAAAGGCCCAAAGATGCAAAAGATCTAGTTTACTACAAGGTCATATAGCTTTTTCTGAGCAAATATAACAACTTACGTGAAGACGAACACATTCTTGGAACTATTGTTTCAGCTTTGAAAAAGAAAGTCAATAAAATGCAAAGGTGTTATTACTAACTAATGCTATAAACAATAGGTATACAGTAGGAGGTCTAGGGGAGAGAGAGTGATTTACCATCCCCGCCATCTTCTCGTCTTCGATAACTTGACCTCTCGACAAAGCTGGTGACGGTCCACACAATTACCTTCAATTATCTTCACTTCCAGCTCACCAATTACATCCATTATTGATTCCAGACCCCCAGGCTGTAAACCTTATCTATACCCAACCATAGCCCATGATAGAGAAAGTAGAATAGTGTAACCACGGTAACTTCTGACCCCACTTCCGCCAGTCCCTTTATTGTGGCGGGAATGAATCCTGTATAAGTTCCGGGTCAATCAGCTGTATGTCCCTGCTCCTCTGGCTGCTGTTGTCCCTGTGGTTGGTGTACTTGTCAGATCACGACAAATTTTGCACTACAGGCCAGTTGACAGCGTGCAATAACCCGGCCGATTCATTCATCTTTACACTACCTCACACTCGACTCAACGGTCAGGTTTTTTTTGTTCTCCCGCGATCTGCCCTGATCAGCGCGAGATGGCGAGCCACCCGACCACCGCTACGTTGCGGTAGGAATTGTGAACCTATGGACTGAATCACAAATTGTTGACACATGACCTATCACAGGTCCATGGAACTAAACTAAATCACATACTGGACTACACCTCATCCCACCTCCTTTTGGAACCTACTAAGCTGTTTTGTATTGTCAACATTATTTTTGTTTGTGATATATATGCATATGTTTTTATTTCTTTTGTACATCCGTCTATACACTTCTCATAACAAACATAATATATATATATATATATTTGAGCTCTACTTTTGTTTCCTGTGTTTTATTCACACCCTCAGGCTCCATAGTCGAATCTTATTCTGATAGCTCATTGTCTATGAGGCTGCAGTCAGGCGCCCTGGTCCTTTAACCGCGTTACAAGTGGCGAGCCAGCCAGGAGCCTTTGTGTGTGAATATTTTGGGGTCTTACGTACGATTTTCTTTACTTATTTACTTCGCTTTTGCTGAACATAAAATCAAAAATGGATTCAGTTGCACTTTCTGGCATAAATATATCACAGTCTGTGATGATCTCCGGTGTGTCTAACACAAAATCTGATAATGAAATTCTTGACTACTTGCGTACTTATGGAAATCTTAGCCGTCATTTTTACGTAAATGATCCCGCAAGTACTTTCTTCAAAAACCTGATCGCTGAGTTTGTAGATACCACTGCTTTTACAACTCTAGAGCCGTTTCTGCCATACACCCACTGTTCTAAAAGTGTTGCCGACCTTGTTTTCCGCGTCACAGCTTTGGCCTGTGAGTACGCCGCCACGGAGGACAGCAGCAGTCCCCCTCCCAATTACCTCAAAGAGCTCAAGCATATTGCTGATCGCAGCGGGCACCGGTTTGAAGATGTCTTGAAGACAGTAATGAGGCAGATTGGTCAACATTTGCATGAAGCAGGAGCAGGTGATGATGGAAAAATTGAATATGATGAGGAAAATGGAGTAGATGAGGACATTGGTGTAGAGGAAGAAGAAAGGGAACTGGAGCAGCAGCAATTGTCTTCACCTCCTGCCAGACAGGTTTCCACTGACCAGCAGGGGGCACGACCTCGTCAAAGCCAGACTGGACCAACTCCAAGAGTATCACTCACAGCCCCTGATCTCAACCCACCACAAATACAAAGGGTTGTTGTTGAGCATGTGGTCCGAAACCCAGACATAAGCACCACAACTTCACTACGTCTCCGTGCTTTTTCAGGAAGGATTCCTAAGCCAAGTAGTGAAGCAGATTTTGAATCATGGCGTTCCCAAATTGATCTACTGCTTGCCGACCCCAGTGTGTCAGCTCTATGCGTCACCAGGCGTATTATAGAGAGCCTGTTGTCACCTGCTGCTGATTTGGTTAAAGGTCTAAGTCCCAACACATTGCCTTCAGTCATACTAAGTGTACTTGACTCCGCTTTTGGAACAGTTCAAGATGGTGAAGAATTGTATGCTCAATACTTAAATATTCTTCAAAATCCAGGTGAACGACCATCCGCTTACCTCCAAAGACTGCAGCTAACCCTCAGCACTGTTGTAAAGCAAGGAGGACTTGTAGCTGCTGACATGAATAAGCATCTGCTGAAGCAGTTTTGTCGTGGGTGTTGGGATAACACTATACTAACCAAACTACAATTAGAACAGCAAAAGGACAACCCACCACCTTTCTCTGACTTGTTGTTGTCGTTACGGACAGAAGAAGACAGACAAATTGCTAAGGAGTCACTTATGAAGAAATACATCGGTTCATCAAAACAAAAAGCTAACATCCAATCCCAAAGTACTTGTTCTTGTGGGCACTCTACAGCCAATGAAGAGCTAAAAGAAATGAAAAAACAACTCCAAACCCTCCAACAGCAAATGTCCCAACTTTTGTCCCAAAAACGTCCAACCGAGTCAAAGTTTAAGCCACGACAAACCAAATCCAGTCATTCTTCACCTCAGTCAAATACCAGACCCAAGCCATGGTACTGTTTTAACTGTGGAGAAGATGGCCATGTTTCTTCCACCTGCAACAACAGAGCAAACTCCAGTCTTGTTGAACAGAAAAAGAGCCAATTAAGAAAAAAACAGAAAGAGTGGGACGCTAGAAATACTTCATCTTTAAACTAGAAGGAGTTTCTGTGGTGGGACACACAGGAGCTGCGTGCACGAACAGTCCCAGAAACCACAACAAATTTCCAGTGTTGCCAAAAGGGCTTGTGGGGACGAAACGCACAGGCCAAATTCAAATCAAAGGCAACCATTTCAACTGTCTTCTTGATTCTGGCTCTCAGGTTACTACGATTCCTTTTTCTTTCTATAATACTTACCTTTCAGACCATCCAATCAAACCACTGGATGATCTGTTGGAAGTAGAAGGAGCAAATGGACAAGCCGTACCTTACCTGGGATACATTGAGATTAACATGACGTTCCCAGCTAATTTTCTTGGTTCATCCATTAATGTTGATACACTTGCGCTTGTCGTGCCTGACGTCCAGCAATCACCCCCAATGATACTTGTTGGTACCAACACTCTTGACGTTGCGTACAGCAAACACTGTGATACCCTCTCTGAGCAGTCATTCCTGCCATCTGGTTCCGGTTACATTGCAGTTTATAAAATCCTCCAGTGTCGCCACATCCAGAATTCAAATGACCAGTATGCTCCTGTAATCTTAAAGTCAGACCAACCGCATACGATTACTGCCGGCCAAACCACTGTCCTTGAGGGATGCCTGGTCACAAGGCTATTCCAAGGTGAGAAAGCAGTTATTCTGGAACACCCCACCTCCAGTTCTCTGCCTGGTGGACTCCTAGTAAAAACCTGCCTTGTGGACTTACCTAAACGTCGGCCATATTCTCTGCCTGTTGTAGTGAGTAATGAGTCCGACCATGAAATCCACATTCCAGCTCGAGCTATTATTGCAGAAATCAGCGCCTTCCAAGAGGTCATTTCCAAAGAGCAACCCACCCAGTATTCAGACCAGTCTATAGAGTCGTTACCTCCATCTCAACCACCATACAACTTTGGAGATTCCCCCTTAACTCCAGACTGGAAAGAACGCATTGTTCAAAAACTCAACACTATTCCTGAAGTATTTGCCAAACACGATCTGGATTTCGGCAGGACCAACAAAGTTAAACACCAAATCAAATTGTCCGATCCAACTCCTTTCAAGCAAAGACCACGACCAATTCACCCTCAAGATCTTGATGCTGTCAGGAAGCACCTGCAAGAACTTCTTGACTCTGGCGTTATCAGAGAATCTGACTCACCATTTGCCTCTCCAATTGTGGTTGCACGCAAAAAGAACGGCAGTATACGTCTTTGTATTGACTACCGCAAACTCAATCTGCAAACAATCAAAGATGCTTATGCTCTGCCTAAACTGGAAGACACCTTCTCCGCACTTGCAGGATCAAAGTGGTTCACGGTGCTAGACCTCAAGTCGGGTTACTACCAAATCGAAATGGAGGAGAAGGATAAGGCAAAGACTGCCTTTGTCTGCCCAGTAGGATTTTGGGAATTTAATCGGATGCCACAAGGGATTACCAACGCACCAAGCACTTTCCAACGGCTGATGGAAAAATGTATGGGAGAATTAAATCTAAAAGAAGTCTTGGTTTTCATTGACGATCTCATTGTCTTTGCACCAACTCTTGAGGAACATGAAGCTCGCCTGATGAAAGTTCTCACCAGACTCAAAGATTTTGGCTTGAAGCTTTCACTTGAGAAATGCATGTTCTTCCAGACATCGGTGAAGTATCTGGGCCATGTAGTGTCCCAGGCTGGTGTTGAAACTGATCTGGACAAGATTTCCACACTCACTTCTTGGCCAGTGCCAAAAAACTTGAAGGAATTAAGATCTTTCCTTGGTTTTGCTGGGTACTACAGACGTTTTGTCCAGGGATATTCGGCCATTGTCAAGCCGTTACATGAACTCACTGCTGGTTATCCACCTTCTCAGAGGAAACTGAGACGAACTGTAAAGCCAGAGAATTACCTCAACCCCAAAGAGCCATTTGGAGGACGATGGACGCAAATGTGTCAACAAGCTTTTGAGTCCATTATTGACAAACTCACTTCTGCCCCAGTTCTGGCATTTGCTGATCCCCAGAAACCATACACACTCCACACTGATGCCAGTGCCACAGGTCTTGGTGCGGTGCTGTATCAAGAGCAGGATGGAAAAAACAGAGCTGTAGCATATGCCAGCAGAGGTCTTTCCCGGAGTGAGTCAAAGTATCCCGCCCACAAATTGGAGTTTCTTGCTTTGAAGTGGGCGGTGACTGAAAAATTCCACGACTACCTTTATGGTGCTCAGTTTACAGTTGTGACAGACAGCAACCCATTAACATACCTCTTATCATCAGCAAAACTTGACGCTACCGGTTACAGATGGCTTTCAGCTTTGTCCACTTTCACCTTCAAATTAATCTACAGAGCAGGAAAGCAGAACTCGGATGCTGATGGTTTGTCTCGCCGACCTCATGGTGAACTGTCTGATGATCCTCTGTCACAGAAAGAACGTGAGCGAATCTGGAGATTTGCATGGCAACATCTCAATGAACCAGATTATGTCTCTATTGACCAGCATACCATCAAAGCAGTTTGTGACCGTCATCTGATGTACAGTTCAAGCACGGATCCTGATCTTGCTCTGGTGTTATCCATGTCTGTCAATGTCGACAGTCTGCCTGACAGTTTCACGGACGACATCCAGTTCACCTCCATGGTACTCCCCCAAATCTCAACAGCTGACCTTGCAGCCAAACAACGCCTTGACCCTGTCATCCGGCATGTCATAGCTCAGGTTGAACGAGGCGAGTCACCACCGCCATTCCTGAGGGAAGAACTTCCCGATCTACCTCTATTACTGCGAGAAGTAAATAAACTGGAGCTCCATAACACCCTTCTCGTCAGGAAGAGACAAGTGGGAAGTGACTTCGCATACCAGCTAGTGCTACCTGAGGAATATCGACCAGTTGTACTTAACCACCTACATGATCAAATGGGTCACATGGGAATTGACAGAACGCTGGACTTGGTCCGTTCCCGGTTTTATTGGCCTAAGATGACACGTGATGTGGTCAATAAAATAAGACAGTGCGAAAGATGCGTGAGACGCAAATCCCCATCTGAACGAGCCGCACCTCTGGTCAATATCAAAACCTCTCATCCCATGGAACTGGTGTGCATGGATTTTCTCTCTGTGGAACCAGATCGTGGAGTCAAAGACATACTTGTCATAACTGACCATTTCACAAAATATGCCATTGCTGTGCCAACACCAAACCAGAAAGCCAGGACTGTTGCCAAATGTTTATGGGACAACTTTCTTGTGCATTATGGTATCCCAGAACGTTTGCACAGTGACCAAGGCCCTGACTTTGAATCCAGAATCATCCGAGAGCTTTGTGAAATGGCTGGGATCCACAAAATAAGAACCACTCCATACCATCCAAGAGGCAATCCTGTTGAACGGTTTAACTGAACATTACTGGATATGCTAGGAACACTCACAGCTCAACAGAAATCCCATTGGAAAGATTTTGTAAAACCCCTGGTGCATGCATACAATTGCACAAGAAACGATGTTACAGGTTTTTCACCATATGAGCTTATGTTTGGCCGCCAACCTCGCTTACCGGTGGACTTGGCCTTTGGACTACCCCTTGCCAAAGAAGGATCAACATCCCACACACAATATGTGGACAAACTAAAGTCCCACCTAGAAGAAAGTTACAAGCTGGCCATCGAAAACTCAGAAAAGGTGATGAAACGTAACAAAAACAGATTTGATAAAAATGTCACTGCATCACAGCTGAATGTTGGAGACAGAGTTCTTGTGAGAAACGTGCGGCTAAGAGGCAAACACAAGCTTGCAGATAAATGGGAGTCATCTGTGTACATTGTAGTGAAGAAAGCCGGCACTCTTCCTGTGTATACAGTTCGACCCGAAGGCCAAGACAAGCCCCTGAGAACTTTACATCGAGACCTCCTACTGCCCTGTGGGTATTTACCACCTGAAAAGGAAATGCTTACTAAGCAGAAGAGGAAAATGCCTGTCTTACCCGTGTCTCCTGTACGTGCTGATGATGCTGATAACAATGACGAAGAGGAACTAATCTCATACCTACCTGTTCCCTTCTCTGCTGAACCTGTCACCTTCACAACAACCATCGACTTACCCAATACTCCGCAACCTGTGCCACTTATCAACCAGCCCGATGTCCCTGTAGTATTGGCTACAGAGGAAGAGAATGCTATCCTCTCAGAGGAACCTGTACCTGCTGAAGAGGAACAAGTTATTGCTAGCGGAACCGTGGAAGCTGGCTTTGAGCCAGTTGATCTTGTCGAAACTTCTCACGATGAAGAAAGTCTGTCTTCTGATTCGGAAGCATCCAGAAGTAACTTGTCACAACACTCACCTACTGAATCAGAGCCTCTCAGTCCTGAGGCAGAACCACCCTTGAGGCATTCAACCCGCACCAGGAATCCTCCTGATCGGCTGCAATACATCAAGCCTGGTAAGCCTCTGTTAAAGAGCGTTCAGACCTTCCTGCATGGGTTAAGTTCTGTCTTCTCCTTCGCTCTTCAAGACGATGAAGAAGAGGAGACGATGCCTTCACACCTCAGCCAACCAGTCATTCGCTGCCAGCCTAGTCCATGTACGAGGACGTCCATGAGATTAGGGGGGGAGAGTGTAACCACGGTAACTTCTGACCCCACTTCCGCCAGTCCCTTTATTGTGGCGGGAATGAATCCTGTATAAGTTCCGGGTCAATCAGCTGTATGTCCCTGCTCCTCTGGCTGCTGTTGTCCCTGTGGTTGGTGTACTTGTCAGATCACGACAAATTTTGCACTACAGGCCAGTTGACAGCGTGCAATAACCCGGCCGATTCATTCATCTTTACACTACCTCACACTCGACTCAACGGTCAGGTTTTTTTTGTTCTCCCGCGATCTGCCCTGATCAGCGCGAGATGGCGAGCCACCCGACCACCGCTACGTTGCGGTAGGAATTGTGAACCTATGGACTGAATCACAAATTGTTGACACATGACCTATCACAGGTCCATGGAACTAAACTAAATCACATACTGGACTACACCTCATCCCACCTCCTTTTGGAACCTACTAAGCTGTTTTGTATTGTCAACATTATTTTTGTTTGTGATATATATGCATATGTTTTTATTTCTTTTGTACATCCGTCTATACACTTCTCATAACAAACATAATATATATATATATATTTGAGCTCTACTTTTGTTTCCTGTGTTTTATTCACACCCTCAGGCTCCATAGTCGAATCTTATTCTGATAGCTCATTGTCTATGAGGCTGCAGTCAGGCGCCCTGGTCCTTTAACCGCGTTACAATAGGGCCAAATAATAGCACCTTGCTTCTTCTACATTCTCCAGCTTTTCAGTCCATCTATGTGACATCATCACCTATTTCAAGGATATTGCTTCACACTGCAGTGCCCTTGAGAAACAACTTCTGTGAATGGCATAAAAATTATTTGTGAGCAGTTATGACTCTGCTAAAATGATCTATGCACCAGAGTGCAAGTTAGTTACCACAAAAAAATATGTTTAAATGACCTCCTGAGTCAGAAAACTGAATAAAAGTCCAGGCAAACAATATAGCTAAAGGTTGACTTTTTCACAAAGAAAATCCAACAAATTCTTCTTAAAATTTCAACGCATGTTGTGTGGAACAGCAAAGAAAACACACACACTTTTTCTTTCTATATAAAGATCCATTGTGAAGCTTTAGGAAACAATGAAAACACATGTCTGTCTGTAGAAAGCAAAGTAAGACAGAGAGGGATGACAGTGAGACAGCGAGGATTGAAGGTCAGCTACACAGTATGGAAGCTGTAAAACGCAGGATCACACTCTGCAGCTCTCCTGCCAGATTTTTTTATATGATACTTGCTGACATTTAGTGAGACACAAACATAAGCTGCTGTCATCACACACTAATGTAAAACATCCATCATCTTGAATACATGCCAGGGCACCTGCAGAGGGCCGTATCAATGATGCCCTACTGCCATCTCCTGTTACAACAAACTTGAAGAGCTCAGCTCCATGACTGATTTGTAATGCAACACTGCCCCCATGAGGACGTATGAAATTAAATATAAGTGCACGAGAAACTTGCCTCTTTATGCGTGTAGCTCACTCTCCCACCAGGTGTTTAAGATACCAACTGTGTTCAGGGTTGCAGTACCCTAAACTTCACTTTAATATCTGCCACTGATACAGAGAACGCTGCAGAAAGCTTAGAAGCACTGAATGGTTGGTATTAAAAACAACAAAGAAACCTAATTAATTTTTAACTTTATTTTTGAGTTGCACAAAAATGCTTTAATTCAAATTAATAAAAAATTTCTAACAAATAAAATACAAAAAGCTGCATGTTTACCCTGTAGCGTGCATCTTATAGGTTCATGTTTCAAGTTTTTGTTGTTGCCGTTTTACAATATTATGATGCATATCTTCCATTTTATTATACATATAATACTATATTAAACGTAATTATCTATTTTTAAAAATTGCTAACTATTAAGCAAGGCGGTAATCTGATAGACATGACTTAACTGATACTATGACAATATTTCACTATTTTAAAATCGGCATAGCAAAACTCTTGACAGTGTAATCTGAATTCAAATTTTCTTCGATTTTATCACTGATCTGGGTTGATGATTTTCTGTAATCTGTGTTAACCGGTTCAAATGCTATCCTTCAGCTACTGCCCGATCTTGCTATGTTTCCGCGTAAAACTTTGCATGAGTCTCATAATTAAAGTTGTGCAAATTAGTTGTGTATTATTAGGGAAAGAAATAAACACGAGAAAATGAACAAGTAACAGCTTAGTCAACTAACCTCTTCGAAGAATCTATGTTCATTACAGAAAGCAGCCTGGCATCTCTATGTCACAGGACCATAGGAGTTGCTAATTACAGTAAATTGGAAATCTTGGTTTGGTCTAGCCTATTGTTGTTGGGGGGTTTTCTGTTTGTTTGGGTGGGGTTTTTTTTTTTTTTTTTTTACTTGGTAATGATGGGGTCTGAGTAGGGGAGTAGCTTTTATTAACATAAAATAAAGATACTTTATTTTTTTGTGGTTTCGTGTTTGTTTGTTGCCAAACCGGATTAGACCACTTTTGAATAACGACCATCTTCTGGCGCCTGCCGCCGTTGAATAGAAAGGGGCGTGGTTCGACAGGTCTTATGTGGCGTTCAATGAGTACAGGAAAAGTTAGTTTTCAGTGCAGAATCGTAAGCTATGGGCTTCATTGCAATGAAAAAAGGTCCGTGTTATATTAAACTGGACATTTAGTGACGTCCAGGTTTTCTAAACGTGGAAAATCAGCAAAAACTACTTAGTTTGATCTTTTATTTACTAAGATAAACTTTATGTTTCATATTTCCATACCCTCATTCATTTTTAATTACTTTTCCCTCTCCAAAAAACATAATAAAGGCTCTGAATATAGTACGTATTTATTTTCAACAGTTTTGTAGGGGTTCATTTAAAAAATCGAGAATTTAAAAACTGACATAATAAAAAGTGAAGGTATGTTTAATATTTATGTCAGGTTGACACATCGTCAATGAGTTGTTAACTAGAATCAGTTTAAAGAAAACAATGAAACAATGTCTACAAAGTATTTATGTGCACGTTTGTTATTGTAGTTTCAGTTCTTGTGTATTACTCTTACGGTTGCGCGGCAGGCACTTGAAAGCATCACTAGTGCAGCTCACTGTTGTGTGCGGTCTGTTAGTTGTGTTTGGTGCTGGCTCCCCTCTGTCCTCCATTAAAGCTCGGCTCCATCCCCGCTGTACGGCGCAGGCCCGAAGTAGCGCAGCCGCTCTGAGGTTAGTGCCCTACCGCGCAATCTCCATCTATTTCAGCCCCGGCGCAGCCGCATCATCGAACCCGGCAGCGTTGGGGTGAACGATGCAGATTGTTTAGATGTTGACTGGAGTCGGATTGTATTTTAAATCTGTTTTTGGGGGGAATCGTGATCTAGGCGCGTATCGACTTCAACCTCGGAGAGAGAAGAATAGCTGAGGATGAGCCCACAGGCCCGGGCCTGTTATGGCGTTATGTTTTTGTGTGATTTTTTTGCGCGGGTTTCGTGCTAGCTGCTACATTACGATGGCTTTCATTGCGCCCTGTAATCGTTCTGTTTAGTGTCTGAACGTGGAAAATTGTTGGCAGAATTCGTGTTATTTTAGACGACCGGCTTTATACCGCCAAATGGTTAGCTAGGCAGCTAATTAGCTGAATGTAGGGCATTGCTAGCTTAGCTCAGTGAAGCAGTCGTTGACAGTAGACCGGCAGATCCGGCTAACTGTACATTACTGTCTGGCACGATCAATTCTTTATCCGGTCCTGTGCAAAATTAAGCTGGTTGCAGGTCACTAAATTGGTTACACATACACATTCTTGTGGAGTTGTGCGTTTCGTGCATCACTGGTCTCCTCAGTGTCTAGACTTCATGTACTGCAGCTGGCAATAAATATATTAGACTGAAATGAATGACCTGAATTTCAGTTGCATTTATTTATGTATTTTTTTATTTTGGTGGGGGGCCAGTATTGACGTTCTTGTAGGCCACTGTAAAAGTTAAAACAGTGCGTGCAGATACATGATTATAAAACTATTCTATAAATCATCTTTGCACTGTATCAACGAAGCAGATTATCTACATGAAACGGTCTCCTTTCATTTATTCATAAACCTTTTAACCCTGTAAGTTGATTGATTTGGAGTGAACATAAGCATTTGTGTGTGTGTTAGTGTGCAATATATGTTTATTTTTCCTCAGCCACACTACAGTGTAACTCCACATATTCACATATCCAGTTTTCCAAATTAATATGGAGTTTCCCATATTGTCAAAACAATTTTAAAGACCCTTTAGTTGGACATTAAATTGTGATTTGTATCTAAGTTGTGCTAAGCTATCTATTACTGGGTGGAATGCACATCTTCCAAATTCATCACCTGTAACACCTAACATAAGTGCCCTCTATGGGCAGAGTGAAAGTGGTACAGTCAGACATGAGTGAAAAAAATGAAACGTTCTTTTCAGACAATACTCTTCCAAATGAAATTCCCTATTAATGCAGTATGACGTCCTCTGGAGGCAGAGCGGCAGTGGTGCACTAAGCACAAACACAAAGACACCATAGCATCTATCTTCATCAGACAGCTCTCCCTGTAAAAATAAATGACAGTGGCAGCTGTGCATGGTCACAGTTTTGTCTGAAATTTTGTAACACTTCCAAATTCTTGTTGCATATGAATTCATTTTAGTGTATAAATAAATATCAGCATATTGTCTTGTTAAGATAACATATCAGTTAACATATCGTGGCTCAAGAGTTGGGAGTTCGCCTTGTAATCGGAAGGTTGCCGGTTCGAGCCCCGGCTTGGACAGTCTCGGTCGTTGTGTCCTTGGGCAAGACACTTCACCCGTTGCCTACTGGTGGTGGTCAGAGGGCCCGGTGGCGCCAGTGTTCGGCAGCCTCGCCTCTGTCAGTGCGCCCCAGGGTGGCTGTGGCTACATTGTAGCTTGCCATCACCAGTGTGTGAATGTGTGTGTGAATGGGTGGATGACAGGTTGTGTAAAGCGCTTTGGGGTCCTTAGGGACTAGAAAAGCGCTATACAAATACAGGCCATTTACCATTTAAATTTGATGTGCTTTGATCACTTCCCTCTTTCTTTCCTCAGTAACTGTACTGTGGACCTAGCTGTGTAGACCAGCTGGCTGATAATGGATGAGCACTCCGTTCACCAGACAGAGCACATGACCACCATTGAGGCTAGCGCTGTCAGTCAGCAGGTGCATTTACAAACATAATAAATGGTGTAAATTAGAAACAAATTTACTGATATTAATCACTCATCTTGTTAAATTACCGACCCAGATCAGAAATCTCAACACCCCACTAAAGTGCAAGTCCCAGGTTCATTCATTCATTGATTCGTGTATAGGTACATGTGACCACCTTGACTGACACATCCATGATGAGCGCTGAGGAAGACTCGACCTCCTCGCCAGATGACGATCCATATGATGACACAGACATCCTCAACTCGGCTGGCACTGATGAGGTCACAGCTCACCTGGCTGCTGCAGGTGAGTCTAAACTCTGTGCTGTTTCCAGAGTGTGTTAGTTGGGTCTGATCAAAGTTACAAGCAGAAGTGCTTCACGACCTGTAGACTTATGTTGATAATTGTTATTAAGGTTGCAAAGTTTGTGGCAAATTAGACGGTCAACTCCTTACAACAGACCATTTTTTGTTTATTTTTTTATTCTTCTTAGCAGCTATGATTAATTATACAAGCCTGGTAAATCCCATAATGCCATAATTTAAGCAAAATGCTTTCAATTGAGCAACAGGTGGCGCCAGTGGATTAGTTGTGTAGGCAGCGTTGCCTTTGTCAAGCCTCTGCCATGTTTGTTTTTTTTTCCATCTTTATCCCTGAAAGTTGACATGATTTGAAATTAAATCGGTGAAATGCTATTTCATGTCTTTTTAAAAACATATTTTATATTTAAAAAAAGAGAACAATAAACAGTAACAACCACATGGGCTTTAAAAGCTCAAATCAGAGAAGGAAAATACTTTGTCTCTTTTTACCTTTGGTAAAATCTCTCCTCCTCCTCTTTCTTTCAGGGCCAGTGGGTATGGCAGCTGCTGCTGCTGTAGCAACTGGGAAGAAAAGAAAAAGGCCTCATATCTTTGAATCCAACCCTTCCATCCGTAAGAGACAGCAGACTCGTCTGCTCAGGTGGATCTAATAGCTTTTCTGACAGCAGCTACGGTGACCAAAATATCCCTCGCTCAGCTCCTAGGGTAGAATTGTTGTTGTGCTTTGTAGCTTTTAATCTGAACACAGAAGTAAAGGATGGTGTTTGTTAACAGGAAACTGCGAGCCACGTTGGATGAGTACACCACTAGAGTGGGCCAACAAGCCATAGTGTTGTGCATCTCCCCCTCCAAACCCAACCCTGTGTTCAAGGTGTTTGGTGCTGCTCCTCTGGAGAATGTGGTAAGTCTTATAAATAGAGCAGGTAGAAAGCATTAGTTTGTAACACAGTGAAACTTACCATCACACCAAACCTCAGTGTTCTCCTTCATTTATTTCAGTGAAGCCCTCTCAGTCATATGCAGTGTTTCCCTTGTCATAAGTATACACTGCATGTTAGATAAACTGAATCTGCTTTACATCTTTCTTCCTAAAAACTATTTGTGTATTAAAAATACTCATAATTTTATAGCTAATAATAATTTATTAAAGGCCATATTGATTTTGTCTTAATAACATAACCAAAAAAAAGGCATGTAGTTACTTATCTTTGACCAGGTATCTACTAGCAAATGTTTTCTTCAGTGATTTATTTAAACCTGCTATCACTCTTAAAAGCTCAGGCTGACACACTGTGATGTATCTTTCATGGATACTAGGTAAGAAAGTATAAGAGCATGTTGTTGGAGGACCTGGAGAACGCCCTGGCTGAACATGCCCCTGCAGGTGGAGAACTCGCCTCAGAGCTGCCCCCGCTCACAATTGATGGCATCCCCGTCTCTGTGGATAAGATGACCCAGGTAAGGCTTACTGCGGATTTATTCTTTAGTGGGGAATCTACGCCGTAGCTACGTCTTAACTGCAAACTCGAATTTATCAGTGAGAGAATAACAATCATCATGTCAATTTAAAGGACAATAAAATCAATATAGGAATTGCCAGCAACAACCTCAGCCACTTACATGTATGCTGTAGGCTCTACAAAGTTTCCCCGCAGAAATCTAAATAAGGCCTTCTCTCTATTCTCTAGAAGTGCTAAAGTTTACTCGCTTTTTCCTTTGTACAAATTCACTAATACACACACACACTACTCCCAGCAGAGGGCACCAGCCGCTAACAAACCAGGAAGTTTAAACTATGTCTTCTAACTAGTGAGAGGAAGAGCTTAGCTAACTACATGTAGCAAGGTCAAATGCTTATTTGTAGGTGTGTTGTCCACTAGCTCATTTTTGATGTTTTTGATTAATCTATTCAGCAGTCATGCATTTATTCTCATCCTGAAGAGCAGCATCACCATTAAAATAAACTCTAATCTGAGAAAAAGCTAATCCTTCTCTTTGATAAGCAGAGCAGCCATTGTAGGCCGTTCATCGTAGCGTTAGTACCACTGGCAGGCCTGAATTTTCTTTTCAGCCCAGGGGAGCATGGCTTGTTTACTCTGCCGTCCCAGTGCTGCTGACGCATTCTCTAGATCATCGTCACAGTAGGCAGCATGACAGTGGCCCTCAGAGACGATCCACAACCCTCGGCGCGCGTTAGCCAATCCCAGTGCCGGATGAATCCTTGGAGGCCAGGTGTTAGTTGGAGCTTGTTTTTCTGGAAGTAGTAGGATGAGATTATCGCGAGTAACCTGTTGCCTCACTCAATTTCGACAAGCCGGGTGGAAAGGTGTGGGGTGGGTGTTTTTACAGATATGTGTGTGCTGCGCGTTGGAAACAGGAAGTTGTTTAGTCCTTCTGGGAAAAGCTAGTAAACCTTGGCCAAGGAATGAGATGAGAGGAAGCTAATTTAGTAGAGACACCCAGTTCGTATCAGAAACATGTCTTCTAAAAGGATATCTGCAGTAGAATTTTATACAGCTGAAGAAATCCCAAATGAGGTTAAGCAGAGGCCCTAGTCTGTCAGATATATGGAGCATCTGTAGCAGGTGATCCCACGACTAGCTTGAGCTCATAATTACCCCCTTGCCTTGTTAGGTTCAGGAACCCAGCAACATAACAGCCTTCCTGAAGTCTGATTGGACCACTGCTTGGAGGATTAGGATTGGGGTGGGGTGGTGGGTGCGAGGGCAACATGCCACTTAACTCGCTAGCCACTGTAATTTGGCCATCTGGCCTTGCACAGATACATCCACATACGTCGCCATCATCGCAGGTGTAAATGGGAGAATAATTTTCCTACAAGGCTTTTTCGCAGGTTAATGCAGGTTGCTGAGCTAGTGTTGGCTCTGGTGGAGCTCCATTACGTGGAGGGTTTGTTGTTCGAAAGCTGGCGCGAAGCACCGACACTCAATTTTCTATCAAGATCCATTTTCTCATATCTGTTTGCGTGATGCACTGAGGAGCTGTGTGACTGTGAGTTAGAAAAGGGGGGCCTAACGGGGAGGAGGGAGGGATTTATTTCTCCCGGAACCAAATTTAGCTTGTGATGTCAAGGCAGGCGGACGCTGCAGTGCCTCATTGTGCAATATAATCCCCCGGTGATGCTTGCATATTACCGGGACGCCGAGGACACTGGCACTAAACCCCCACCTCGGCATGTCAGTGAGTGTAAGCGCGCGCCTGCTCGGGCTCTGTCGACATGATGGGCAGTGCGTATGCGTGCCACTCACTACTGCACATGAAGTATGCATACAGACGATCGATAGCAAGCAAATCAGATGAGATTAAGAACGTCATCCGCTCGCTTTTTCACCTTGTCAGGCAGCTGTTATTCAAGTTTAGAAACTAGATGCACCATAAAGCTCGGATTTTTAGCTTTTAGCGCAACAACATTTTCACCAGCTGGTCACCTGCAAAATCAGCACTTTTTACTTCATTGTAAGATATTCCAAAACGGTGGACAAGCACTTGATAAATGGACTGATTCTTACATCTATACAACATGCCACATTCACGTTTCTTCTAAGCTTTTAGTGCTTCCTAACAAACATTCACACTCTGATGGATGCATCGGAGAGCAACTTGGGGTTAGTATCTTGCCCAAGGATCCTTGGCATACAAACTGGAGGAGCCAGGGATTGAACCACTAACCTTCCGATCAGTAGGTGACCTGCTCTACCTCCTGAGCTACAGCCACCCCATCTTGATACCGTCTTGATAGAGTCTGTTGACAATAAAGAAATAAGTCTGTACAGTGCACCTATTAGCACAGAGTTAATGCAGTGCCCTTGTTTGACAGTCAATTTTAATTTTTAACAATACTGACTGTCTCGTCCTTGTTAATACCTCTGCTCAGTGTCCTGGAGCCTTTGTTGGAACAGGCTGTCTGTTGGATCACCTCTGATGTGCTCGCAGTGTCTGTCTGATACGTCAGGCTGGAGCCATAGCCATAGATTGGTCTGTTAGTAAACCTGACCCCATTGTTCTCCTTTTAGAAGGTCTGTTTCTATTTTCAGGCCTTGACCACCTCAGCACATGCTGCAGGTACCTAATGCACGCCCCTCGCAGCCTGCTCAAGGGCGTGTATGCCCTGCAGCTTTGCACATTATATTTCTGTCTATATAATCTGTTTTTTCCATGCATTTTTTTTCCTCTTTTATTTTCCTTTAGGCACAGCTGCGAGCATTTATCCCAGAGATGTTGAAGTACTCAACAGGCAGAGGGAAGCCTGGCTGGGGTAAAGAGAGCTGCAAGCCAGTGTGGTGGCCCGACGACATCCCCTGGGCCAACGTTCGCAGTGATGTGCGCACAGAGGAGCAGAAACAGAGAGTAAGACAAACACTAGTATAACGTGATATTTTGCTGGGAAAGAGTACAAGGTTGTAAGTGCACAAAATGAATGTAGCTTGTGAGTACAGATCACTCAACAACAAAAGATTTTTATAGATCCGAAAGTGACAACAAACTAAACAGATGTTGTATTGTCCACCCATGAGAAAGATTCTTTTTACACAGTGTTTTAATCCTGTTCTGTTACATTAGCTAGTTCTGTTTGGTGGTGTCTAAAGATCCAGAGCTCTTGCCTTTGCAAGAGTCACCTGCCACGTGTAATTCAGTGACAGTGATAACAGTCCTTAAAGACATAGTTGATGGCATTTTGGGAAATGCCCATATTTGGTTAACTTAGAACAGTAGTTCTAACTACTAAGCCATCCTAGACAACTTTAGGATTTGGATCATTGCTTCCTTAGTGACACAAGTCGCTTTAAGATAGATTGGTGTCATATGATGTAACATACCAGAGAAAGACGCAAAGATACCATATGAAGGAGTAAAAGATACAGTAAGCTTGTTTTATTAGCATACATACAGCAGAATATAGTAGTAAATTGTTTTGCAGACCTCAAGGAAAATTGCTACAACTCATGAATCAACACTTTAAATATGAAGCTACAGCTAATGCACACCTTTGAAGCTCATTATTTTTTCCTCTTAATATAGCATGAGAAGAACAGGCTTTAGAGGTGCTGGTAAGCCAAGTCTATGCACTTTTAGTAGAACCAGCACAGCTGTTAACACCTTTTCTGTCATTTATTTTGTGTTTTCTGTGTATCTTCTGAGATAGCTTTAGAGCAAAGGAAACAGGCGCATGTCTATTCATTATTACGGTTTAATTTAATCCCATTGTACATAATTCATATTTATCATCTGATTATATTAAGAGATGTACCGTGCCTTAGAGTCATCAGTCTTAAGAATTTTTGCTGACATTAAATTGTGTCTGTACTTCCTCAGGTCTCTTGGACGCAGGCGTTGCGAACCATAGTGAAGAACTGCTATAAGCAGCATGGCCGTGAGGATCTATTATATGCTTTTGAAGACCAGCAGGTAACCACGGCAACCACCACCCAGCACCACCTGACCACTGCACAAAGTATCGCTCACCTTGTGCCCTCACAAACCGTGGTACAGACCATCAACAATCCAGATGGAACAGTCTCGCTTATCCAGGTGCGTTTTATTCACTGCATGGCTTTTATACTCCTGAGTGGGAGTTTTTGCCCTTCTTGTTGTTTTTTACAGAGCCTAATGCACTTGGTGGAAATGTATTGTTTTCAGGTCGGTACAGGACACACAGTTGCCACTCTTGCGGATGCGTCGGAGCTGCCTGGTGTGACAGTTGCACAAGTTAACTACTCAACGGTAACTGAGGGAGAGGTAACACCCACATGCGTTCAAACGTGCCTAGAAATCGTTCTTTTATCAAAAACCATACTGAAACACATTAAGTTATTTACTGCACACATAGCCTCTTAAAAATGCACTCTATTTAATACCACAAAATCAAAACTAAAGCCACAAGTCCATCAATCTAATACCGGCAATATTTGCTCAGTCTCATTACCTCGTTGCTAATGTTCATCTACACTTATGGTCAGAAGTGTAAATCCACACAGGGCCAAATGTATACATGCAGGCTCATATATATTACATATATCCAACTAATATTTGGTAGCTTAGCATATTGCACCTTGACCAGACCATTTTGCTTACCATTGCAAGCTTCTGGCATTAGACGTGGCTGGATATTTAACACTCTTCTTGTTCATTTAAATTGGTTAGTGGTCCAAAAGCTTTCAGTAGGGTTGAGGTTGGGCCATTACAAAAGCTTTATGTCGTCAGCCTGTTTTCTGCACTCTAAAATTAGTTTTGATGTATCATTTCCCTGTTAGAAAACCTGTGTCGAAGTTTGAACTGTTCTGATTTAAAGAACTTGGAGGTAGTCTTATTTATTCGATCCACATTGTGTAATGTACAAGTACCACTGATTACCAAATAGCACTAGCGCATGATGCTACCACCATCATGCTTGACAGTGACGCTGGTGTTCCAGCAGTTTCCAGCTCATGGCAGGCTTGAGCGTTGGTGGTTCCTGGGTTCTTTCTGAATATCCCAAACAATTGCCTCTCATCAGGGGGGACAGTTTGGGTGTTCTTCCAAGTTGGCAAAGGGGTGAAAATCGGAAAAACTTGTTCTCGCATAAAACTATTTGAACTGATGAAATCTTTAGTTATTTAGAAATGGCTCCAAGAGATCTTCCCAATTTGTGGAAATCTACAATTTTCCTTTTTAAGATTTTCACTGAGTTACTTGGAGTATTGGTCATTTCTACCAGCTGTAGTTAAATAATGAACACTAGCAAGAATTAATTGGCCTCGTCAAGTTAAAACACATTGTTGAACCTTCAACAAATCCTGTTAGTGTGTTGTGAGCGTATGTTCATATTTTGGCCTTTGTGTATAATTTTGACCCTGTGTGGAACAGAGAAAATGTAAATTATGTTTGCTATATAATCGTTTAATCCTAGTAAAAGAACAGCTCGAAGAAGAAGCCTAAAATTACCATGACATTCATGCTTCTGATAAGTGTATGTAAACTTAAGTATATACTTTGTTTTTCCTCCAGGTGGAACCAAGCTGGGCCACCCTGCAGGGCGGGGAGATGACAATCCAAACGACTCAAGCTTCAGAGGCCACGCAGGCAGTGGCATCCCTAGCTGAAGCTGCTGTCGCTGCTAGCCAAGAGATTCAGCCCGGAGCCACTGTTACAATGGCACTGAACAGGTGATTCTGACAGAGCTGAATATTATGTTATGTGATTTCCTGAGATATTATAATAGGTCTCTAACCTATTATAAAGGGGTGCACGCAGTGTAAACGGTCCAGGTACAAGGACAGGACTAAAAAATGCAAACTTAGATCTGGAGAAACTTTGCTCAAGACAACTTTTAAAAAGGTTAAAAAAAAAATTACAAAATAGTCTGTTGTAATAGTAGCTAACATCCCTATGTTGTTAAGCCTAAGCCTACAAATGTGTTAACAGAGAAGAAAGTTTTGGTGCTGTCACCAGAAAATACCAGAACCTTTTAAACAAAAAAAATGTTATTATCATGTCAAGTTTTAATTTCACTGAGAGAAAAAAAACACTAACAAGTATAAAAAATGTCATAAATGCACAGGCAGCTATAAGCAGCTGGATGAAAATGGGACAAATGTGTCAGAACAGGTTACTGGATTCCCTGGAGATACTTTTTGTCCTGTTTCAGCATCTAAATAATTAGCTTGTACCCTTTTATACCAGCAGCATGCACGGTGTAGAACCATTAAACCAGTTGTTAGGCACATATTTCACGTTCTAACAGCTCTTACCTGCTGATATGCAGGTAAGAGCAGATTAAAATAGCTGCATTTGAGATGTTGTGAGTATAAATACACAGCATTACATCTCTACTTCATTTAGGCTGCTGTGTTAGAAAAAGAAAAAAATGTTTTCAGTCCTATTATAGTCACAAATTAAAGTTCCTGTAGGATAACAACAGAAGCAGGTTAATAGTTTGTTGTAGGCTTCGGTCGCAGTTAAAAGAAGCTAACCCTTGGCTACCCACTTCCTGAATTACATTTTTTTCAGCAGTTTGTTTCTGAAGTCAGTCACCTAGATACTGCCATGTTAGAATTTTTTTTCACTGCAGTCCTGTCCTGGCAATCATTTCAGATGTGTATGGGTATGTCCCACTGGGGCTTGTTACCTGCACCCACCTGAGACCCCCTCCTTCTCATTTCCCCTCCCTTCCTGCTGTTTACCTGAGCTGAGCTACTCTGGGCTCTCCACTCTGCCGTCTCTGGAACATTTTGTGTCTGTTTTCCAGCTACAGATGAGGTGCAGAGCCTCTTATCCTCACTGTTTTCCTTCTGTGCAATTAAATATTACCTGAGATGCAAGATTTATTAGCCATAGTCAAAAACCCCAGCAAGCTTAAACATCCAATCTAAATTCACATATTAAACAATGAAACAACGCACAAAAAAACGGTGTCGTTTCTGGTACACTTGATTGCATCATCAAGAATCTGTTGTCTCAGCTCTCGCATTTCCTCTTCCTTTCTTTCTGTCTCTCTACATTTCTGCCTCAAGCCTGATTATCATAAAGCTGCGAAACTGGTGTGCTAATAAGCTAGTAGTAATTCTGCTGCATAGATCCAGTATATAAAATTGCTTTATTAGACCCATAGCACCTGTCCTTTGGAGTGATGTGACCGATTCTCTGTAAGTCCAGACTAGAAAAGCCTCTTATAGCTCATGTATTCCTGCGTCTTCACCCCACATCTCTCTAATAACCCTTGGCTCTCTGAGCAGACTCTGCGTGAGAGAGCTTTTGGGCTTTGTACCAGGAGATTGCATCTTCAAGCCTAATTTCTTGTTTGTGTGTGTTTTAATTTGAAATTGCATGTACAGAAATATGGGGTTTTTTTTTACATATAGTGCACTTGTGATTTGTGTGTTACAGTGAGGCAGCAGCTCACGCTGTAGCGACGCTGGCAGAAGCCACACTACAAGGCGGAGGTCAAATTGTCCTGGCAGAGACGGCAGCTGCTGTTGGGGCGCTGGCAGGGGTTCAAGATGCCACAGGTACCCAATTATCAGAAATACAGCAAACACTGAAGCAACATAAAATAAAATACACCTCAAATTACAGCAATTACATAATTATAAAAAAAGTCAAGTGTTTTTTTGGTATGCAGCATTAAACTGTACAGACAATGAAGGTCTGAAAAGTCATAGTTATTACCTCACTACTGCATTGCCTGCAATCACAGGTACATTAGTAACATTATCAAACAATCAAACAGTGGTAGTTTATATATAAACTATGTTATCTATATTGGCGACCACATAAATCAATTTATCTATATTATTTACGAGGACCCCAAAGATTAGATTACCGCTCTCTGGAATGACTCCAGCCTTGCCAATATATTTCCTCAGGTGCCCTGCAGTCCAACCATCAAGTTTAAAGTAGGTCTGATTAATGGTTGTCACGAAAAGTGCAAAACAGACGCACACATACAGAGATTCTTTCATTTATCAGAAGATAGTCTGATATTCTGTTGTTAGCCGGCATAAGTGGCACCCAATGTGATCGTCTGCTGCTGTAGCCCACATGTTGTGCAATCAAAGATGCTCTTCTGCATACCTTGGTTGCAGCGAGTGGTTATTTGACTTACTGCTGCTTTCCTGTCACCTTGAAGTAATCTGGCTTTCTCTTCTGACCTCTGGCATCAAAAAAGTATTTTACTCAGAACTGCTGCTTGCTCGTTATAGAGATGGTTGTGTGGGAAAATCCCAGTAGATCAGCAGCATATATGACACCCACAGCCTTACGACACTCAAAGTCACTTTCTTTTTCATTCTTATGCTAAATTTCAACTTTAGCAAGTAATCTTGACCATGTTTACATGCCTGATTACATTGAGTTGCTTGCCACGGGTGGCTGTGGCTCAGGTGGTAGAGCGGATCAGGTACTGATCGGAAGGTTCGATCCTTGGCTTTCCCAGTCTGCATGCCAAATATCCTTGGGCACGATACTAACCCCAAGCTGCCCTCTGATGCGTTCATCGGAGTGTGAATGAGTGTGAATGTTGATTAATTTGCACTTTAGTTTAGAAGTGCTTGTATGAGTGGGTGTGAATGGGTGAATGAGGCATGTTGTATACAGCGCTTTAAGTACTCTGGGAGAGTAGAAAAGCGCTATATAAGAATCAGTCCATTTACCATATAATTGGCTGATTAGATATTAGTATTTTTGACCAGTGGAACAGCACCTTGAGGTGACTGTTGTTGTGATTTGGCACTATATTAAAATTAATAAGATAAAATTGAATCGAATCTAAATTGAATTGGAACAGGTGTGCCTAATGAAATGGCAAGTTTTGACGTTAAAAAAATTCTCTTGGTAGACTTTCATGGACAAACGGTAAGGAATGAGGAATATTTTTCTAAAATGTGTTTTCTATGTGTACTTTACAATAGAATAAAAAAAATTAATCAGTAAATGTGTGCAATTACATTTTACCCATTGGTGTTTGTGTGCGCTCCCCAGCCAATGGCCTTTCTAATTAGCCTCACTAAGTGTAAGCTTCCCACCCGTAGAACAACTGCGAGGCCTCTGAGCCCCCACATTGTAATCTGCTCTGTGCTGATGTGACAGATGGTGTGTATTTATGTGTGCATCTTGTCCCTTCTTTTAATGACACGTTATTAGAGGTTCACCCTCCGTAAATGCATAGTGCAAACGCTGCTATTGCCGTGTGTCTGCTGGGACTAGGCTAGTTTGCAGTGACAGCCTTCCCTCTTTGCTCAATAGCACTGACAACAATTTCGTGGATATGTTCCGTCAGTAGCCTCAAGGCTAAACATGGGGCTAATGTTTCATAAGCAATAACATTTTGCCAAAGCTGCATCCTGAGTATTTATTGTTGTTGAACAATTTGATTCACTGGTTAATTTAAACGAATCGGGATATTGAATTGGGAAACCTTTTGTAGCCTGCAAGCTGTCAATCTTTTACTTATTATGTCATCTGATCAGTACAATACACATATTACACACACACAAACATGCACCAACACACAATGTACACTAGTCCAGGGGCATGAAGAGGTCCCTCTTGTGCCCTCCTTAAGAGCTTTGATCCACTCCATTATCAGTCCATAGTCTAATCACTTGACCAGCTGTCAGCAGACACCCCCAAGCTCTGTTGCTATATTTATATAGATATAGATATATATACATATATGTGTGTGTGTGTGCCCATGGAATTTCTGTTTAAATCACAGTACGAATCAGACTTGTGTTAGTGGGAGTTTTAGAAACCAATGGAATCAGTTTGGTTCTGTAGCAGGCAAAGCTGGGAGACATGGTGTGTTTAATGGTTAAAAGGCTATAACAATTGCCAGGCTGTTGACTACAAAACAATTGTATCCATTACCTCATGTTGCCAAACTATTTTAGAAAACCAAATAACATCATCATGAAAGTTTCCTGTTAAAACATTGAGCAAATGCAAAAATAGGTGCTACGTCTGCATTCATATCCTATAATGGGGATTCACCTTATTCAAATCTAACATCTGCAGGCTTTGTTTATTTATTTATTTGGCATGTTGCTTCCTAAACCACGAAGAGCCATTTGGCTGTAATAGCTCACTCAAACATCTAACGGAGCTGCCAAATCCAGCCCTTCTCGCAACTATTGACCTTCGCTAATCACTGTAGTGCTACACAGCAGAGAAGACTGGTGTTTGAAGTGCACCAGCCAGGTTACACTGCTGATTGACTTGTGTAGTAACCCTACACCAGGGGTCGGCAACCTGCGGCTCTTTAGTCCTTATAGTGCGGCTCCACGTGGTTTGGGGAAATAAATTAGAAGTATTTAGCTGAAGTGTATTTTATTTATGTTAGTTATTTTTTTTAACTTGTAGTTCCAAATTGGAAGATTATTGTGATATTGAAATATAAAAATAAAATTATATTTTATTATTTTGTTCATCGCTCAAAATAAGTGTGGCAATAGCGGAAGCCGGTGTACTCGCCGAAACGCCGTGCATATATCGAGACTTTCAACCCAAGGTAGGCTAGTTATGGATCTTCGGATCCACATTGTCAGCAGCTGTTCTCCACCATGAACTATGTTATAAACAAACACCGCTCACACCTCACAGATGGCAGCTTACAGTCCTGCGTAAAGATGAAAGTACAGCCCCGATTTGCAGACGCTGTGCGCAGAGGTTCAGGAGCATAAATCCCATTGTAAACATATCAAGGCAGACCCGACGATGTTTCCATGAACATGCTTTTCAGCATCTCTTTATTGACCACTTTTCACACACGGTTGCTGTACGCATACAGCCGGCTGTAGCTTTTCAGCTCACAGCCCGACATATACCAACAACAGCATAGATAGCGCAGACATTAAGGCGGCGAGACGTGATTGTGGGTGCCGCTCACGTGCATCCGCCTCCCCTGCAGCGGCGCTGCAGACCACGCCCCGCCACACACATTAACCTGGTAAAATACATATTTAGGCAGAATTTTTCATCTTTTAGCAGCATAGTGCTTTTTTCCAATTATTTTTTTAAAAGTCAGGTCAAGGCTCCAAAAGCCCAAAGGCGATATGAGGGTGGCGACTCACAACAGTTTTTGTTTGCTACTTGGATCATTTTAGTTCAGCTAGGTGTCTTTCCTTTTGTTATATTTCTTTAAGTGTTCAAAATGTGTTAATTACATAAATAAAATGTAATTTTCTCTGTAGCACTTCATGGATTTCATAAGCAACACACCTTAGTTGTTTACACAAAGCATAAAGGTAAAAAACAATATATACAGTGTTATCTTCATTTTAGATGTCAAAAAGTATTTGTGGCTCCAGTGTTTTCTTCTGCGTGGAAACTGGGTCCAAATGGCTCTTTGGGTGTTAAAGGTTGCTGACCCCTGCCTTACACTGACAAAGACACATATATAAACACGGCTATACAAGGCATGACCCTTCATCTCTAAGTAACAATGTTCGAGTGGCACTTCAATTACAGATTGCACTTCATCCCAGGTCTATGTTGCTGTGCCAGGCCAAAGCCACACTCCCTATAAGGTTTCCTTCATAATAACTGTTAGAACAGCTTAACACTGTCACAAATAAGTGTCAAGAGGGGTGAGCAAGAGGCCACAAAGAGGACCAACAATTACGACCTTACCTGGCAGCAGAGTTCCATTTTTATTATTGAATGAATTGTTTTCTTATTTTGTTCAAAATGTTATTTATTCTCAGTTACAATTATATCCACCCTTGTTTCATCTGGGTTATGTGTTTTAAGTGATTCATTTGTAATGTGGACTGGTTGCCTGTAACATCCAGCATCTAAGCTTGCAGTAATGGGAGTGGGTATGAGCCACTGCCATCCCCTATGCTGACCTTCTTGCCTGCCTGTGACACTGTGACAGCTTGCAGGGTGGGGCAGAGCACCACGTGACTGCAGCAGTAATCCCTGCAGGCAGAGACGCACAAACGGAGCTGGGAATGGGGGAAGTAAGCCGAGGACGTTCAATTGGGTCATTGTTCAGAAATGCCTTCTCTGTAACATGTCTGCCTCCTGTCACCAACAACTACCTGGAGTTGATGGGTTCCCAAAGGCCCGTGTAAAACATAAAATCCGTCAACAGGATTTCCTCTAGCAAGAGAATGTAAAAGCAGAATTTCTTAGCAGAAGAGCTGACAACCTGTGGGGTTGAAAAACAAAACCAAATAAACTGTGGATCCAGAAAAAGGACCACTTTGGGCCATCTCAAAAACGGAGTCAGTCCCTTAGAGACTCCCATGTGAAAATCCCCAACTTCACAGCAATCTAACAATGCAATCTGCATTCACAAACACATTTTTAACACTAATTCATGTCTGCAAACCTAGATGGAAATGCATGGAGGGTACTTTGGGTTCAACATCTTGCCCATGGATACTTCTGCATACAGGTGCAGGAGCTGGGTATTGAGTCACCAACCTAATGAATACTAGACAACCCGCTCTAAATTAGCCAGCATCTAAATGAGCCACCATAAACAAAAACAAGATTTCTGAGGACAGTAGAATAGAATTGGGTAACCAGTGAGGAGTATAAGATCTTCAAATGTCTAATAGGTTTATTTTAAAAAGGTACCTGTGTCCACCTGTGAATGATTTCCCTGTAATATTAACATACCTGTGACCTAAGTACGCAGTTTAAACTAATAAAAAATGTATTAGTGATGCTGGTGCTGCATGTTTAAGTCCAACTTGTCCTCTTCTTTCCTTTAGGTTTGGTCCAGATTCCAGTCAGCATGTACCAGACGGTAGTCACCAGCCTTGCCCAGGGTAACCGGCCCGTCCAGGTTGCAATGGCGCCTGTCGCCACACGCATAGATAACACTGTCACACTGGACGGCCAGGCAGTGGAGGTCGTAACCCTGGAGCAGTGACCTTGGAAGGAGCAGAAAGCACTGATTGGCCACCTAGGAGATTTGTTTATCTGTTCTGTTTTCCGAGACATCATGCTGTGTACAATGTCAAATATATTTTTAAATGTGCATCTACAGGGGAAGTGTGTTATCAATGCATTGTGTTTACTATGTAAAGAGATTGCGTTTGTTGGTGTATTTTTCCCATTTAGCGTTGTTTTTTTGGTTGTTTTTTGGGGGTTTTTTTAGCTCTGTGAAGTTGAGTATTTAGTATTTATTTCTTTACAATTAACCTTTGCTTAAAACAAAGATGAACCAAAAAGCTCGGGAGGAAAGCCACCCCTGTTTCACTGAGTGTGTCTCTTGTCTTTGTTTGGGGTTTTTCACTATATTGTCCATGCTCAACTGTTTCTGTTATTAGGATGACGAATTCAGTGCCATAGTCGGAAAGTCACTCCTGTGTTTCGCCATATTCACAATTGCTGTTCCCACCTCAACTCACTAATTCTCTCACTGTACAACACAGCATCTGAGATGCAGACACTCCCAGAAAATCTTGCCCTGTTGGGTTTTTTTCCCCTTTTTTTGTTCTACTGTAATCCAAGTACATGCCAAAATTTTGCAAAGACTCAGGATAACTTTCTTTTTTTTAACTGTTGGATGGCGGAGAGGACTTACTGACGCAGTCTTTTTGTCCACCAAATTTTATTTTCATTTTTTTCCTAGTGCATGGATTCGAGGAGGCAACCGTGTTATTTGCAACATGAACTCCTTTGTATGTCACGCAGGACTCGGTGGTCTCCATCACTTTGTATGCCACAGGAAGCTGGTCATACTTGGACAGAAGCTGCACTATTTGTGATCCACGAAAGGATTTGCCACACGAAAAAACCATGCTTGCCGAGAATGAACTCTGTTTGATGAAGGTGTAACAGTTGGTGTGACTTTCACCAAAATTGTGTATTTGGGAAAAAATGAAGTCCAATAAAATGGCTGCTGTTCACCATTCATCCAGTTTCTCGGGTATTATTATACTCTTGATCCAAAAGCCTAACAATTAGTGGATTTTGTCATATTAACATCAAACATACATGTGAAAAGTCAGCTCTATAAAACCTTTTTGGCATCTGCAGGTTGGTTTTGTGATATCCTACAGCAGGAGTGTCCAACTTCAGTCCTCGACAGCTGCTGTCCTGCAGCTTTTAGATGCATCCTTGCTCCAACACAGCTGAATCAAATGATTGTATCGCCTCTTCAGCATGCCATCAACTTTGGTAAAGGTCTGATAACAAGTCATTCATTTGATTCAGTATAGTTTATACTTCAAATTCTGAAGATAGCCATAAAAAATGACTAATAATACATGTAAAGCCAAAGTTAAATGTGCTTTTCAGTGTTACGATGCTCACTTTTGTCTTTGTATATCAGTGAGAGATCATATCCCTAATATGGCAATCTCAGACATAGCTCCACCCACTTGCTTTCCAAGTTATCTGTATGCCAGAGACAGAATCAGAAAAGAGTTGGCTTAAAGGGAAGGTGGCCTTAAAATAGAGACACTAAAACACCAAAATATTTCTGTGAATCACACGGGAAAAAAAACATGGATTTGAAAATGATCATATTCAGCATATAATTTGTTTAGGGCAGACTTTTAAAGATTTACGATGACCTTACAGCCTCATTCCTTCTACCTTTATCTGAGAAATACCACATTTCTCCACCTTTTACCCGTAATGGTGCACTTGCCAGAAAGCCCAATAACCTCCACACTCTCCTCTATAGCACCCCCCACCTTTCCCGTGACAGACATGGGCCTTGATTACATCATAAGCTGCCCGAAACCTCTGCTTTAAAGCCTGGGATTTGTGAGCAGGGCCCTTCTGTTGCAGAGCAGAACAGAGAGAGAAGCGTTCGGGCCTTAATCTATCAGGCGTCAGTGTATATCCCGCTCTTCCTCCAGATTAAAGCCGAACCAGGTTGCATTCACAGATGAAAAAGACCTTATTTTTCTTCTTCTTTTTTTAAACTATATACTCCCTTCTGGGATTTTTCGATTGGACCCCTTAATAAGGTCAAGTGTATTGTGTGCATCTGTGTGGGCAAGAGAAATGGTAATTTTCCATGTAAGTCTCTATATAATGGTGCAGTCATACACTGCGTGACATGTATGCAAACTGTCACTGCAGATTAGAGGTTTTATTAGCACGCTTTCTTTCTCGCTAAGTCGCTCCCTTCTTTATTTCTTGATCACTCTGCAGTATCCATCCATAAAGTGCGTTTCATCTTTTTAAATTTGTGATCAAAGTAGTAACAAAATAGCACAAGATAAAAGCCTCGGGATAGCTGTCACCAATTTTACCCACTGCATCATATAATGCTGGCGCTTCACCTAAAAATGTATTCTTTATTCTATTTAAAGTTGATAATGGAGTTTTTGAGAGTTTCATTTCAAAATAAGAGCTCAAATATCTGATAATAATATATGTTTTTAACTTCCAGCAAAATGTTGCTTTATTTATTTGACCTCTCCTCTCAAAAGGAGTTTACTATGAATAATTTTAAATACTGTAAAACCTCATTTTGTTGGCTAGAATGCCTCGGCTGTAAAGTCTCTTACATTAGTAGAAGAAAAAGACGCTTGCAGAATAGTTTAGCAGAACTCAAATATGCCATATACAGGCAATATTAGTTAGACACTACATTTCCATAACATTAACCCATTTACATTACATGCCTGTTAAATAACTGAATCCCTTTTTCCACATGAAGAGGTAACATAGGTATCTTATTCAAAAACAAGCTTTTCAGATTCATAAATTACTAAGTAGTTTGACTTAAATTACCACTTTGATTTGACTTGTTTTTGTAAACCTGGTTTTATGTTTTGGTAATTCTGATTTAAATGTAGTAAAAGTTGGTGGCTTTGTGTCATCTGGTCCTTTTTTTGAAGGCTCCTATCCTTCCTATGTGAAATGTGTTTAACTCCCTGATGAAGGTTTGTACATGACTGTGCCATGAGAATAAACATCCTAAATAACCTAAATAACTGTAGACCTCATTCTTCTGGATGAATGAACACCTGTTAGGTGGTTACATCACCTGCATTTGTACCAATTGCTTCATATGAGAAGTTCGACTGCTGCACGGAGGTACTGCAGACATCATGGTGCACCACACTGCAGTGCACACTTTCAAACTTCAGATAGATCATCTGACATAAAATCAAACCAAAATCTAGGCAACTAGGTTTCAGTGTGAGTGCCTGCGCTCCATCCTGGAGGTGATAATAATAATAATGGATTGGATTTATATAGCTGATATGATATGTTTAGTGGTGGAAAAGCTCTCAAAAGAGAAGAGGCAGCGATATTGATTCTCCCCCGCCGGCAGACTAGGCTGCAGCACGAGCTTCAGTGGCCCAGCTCCACAGGGGGCACTGCAGGGTGTGAAGGGAGGGGTTGGTCATTCTTGTTGCCTGGAGTCGTGCAAGCAGACTCTGGGGCAGAGCTTTAATCTCTACTAATCGTTTCTTAATACATGCATCCCAGGCCCTATGCCCGTGTATGCATGCACACACACATATGGGCAAACTACTTGCAGTCCAAGCCCCCGCTTGCTCTAACAAGACATAATCTCTTACCGCTCGCCCATAGGGCTGGACCACAACTTGAGAATGCATCTCTCATCAAGTCGATGAACTCAGTAACCTGCCTTTGAGGTGCTCCTTAGGGCAGGGAACCCTGCTTTTGAGCTATGCATGCCCCTCTAGTGTAAAATGGAAACTTTTCTAATCTGTGGAAATGTAATCAATTCACTCTAAATCAATTTAAATTTAGATCTAGGCGTCTTGCCGACATGTTGCTGATGAAGCGTCTTCCCCCATAATGTAGTCTAATAGTCTAATAATGGCCTCCTCACCTTCCCGGCTCACACCTCTGTCCACCTTCAACCCAGACACTGCGTAAGAACGATGATAATCTCATTTCACTAATGCTCAGTAGCCTGCATTAGAACACAGGCGAAGCACTGTCTCAGCTCAACTCTACCCACCCAGGAAACTGTGTGTGTGTGTGTGTGTGTAACAGAAAAAGAGAGAGAGAGAAATAGAGAAAGGGGCCAGGGGGGCTGTGGGATAGAGGGGGCACTGAAAAATGCGGTGTAACCTGAGCTGCTCGGTCCATCTGGAGAAGGCCTTGAATTGACAAGGGTTATCCCTCAATGCACTTTGCTGCAAAGAAGATCGTTAGACGGAGTCTGACACAATGGATCGGTCTTTTAAAAGTATTTATTTGCATTACACACAAGCAAATATGAATGCTAGATAAACAACGACGCATTTCAGTGATGAGTCAGCAGGTGTGCACACACAATTAAGAACATGTCAAATCCTTAGATTCATGCCCAGACGGTTAGGCGTTATACGTGCGTGATATATCTGTAACACGAGACAAAAAGTGCGGTTAACCTGAATCAGTTGCCCAGAAAATATCAGCCAGAGCTGAGATCCTTTATGTCAAGTAATATGTGTATCGCCACAATCTAAGCACTTACCCATTCTCTGTTTTAATGGCCAATCAGCACAAAAAGCAAAAGAGCCTCTGCAAAGGTCCACTGATGACATCCACGTAGATCAAATATAGCTAGCCTGCAGGCAAACAATACAAATCATATTAGCTAAAGCTGAAGTGTAGGCTATAAAGCAGGATTTAAGCAAAGGCAGATAAAGAGGTTTTAATCCCCAGATCCCCCTGTCACCTACATTAGCAGACCCTGACCCAGATATATGAAGCTCAGTATGGAGCTTGCTTTTTGCGCCAAACTGTCAATGGGCTGTTACAGCAAACCAAACTAACATTTGAAAGACTGCCTTACTCTCCACCCTTTCCATTTGGGGAAGGGAGGGAGGAGGGGAAAAGGCTGCACTGAAAAGAGAAGGGTAAGATGACACCGCACGGTTTGCCAATTATGCCATGGAGCTAAGAGAGGAACCCCCTGATGGCTGGCTGAAGGCGGAGGAGCTGAACCTGTAGACATAAAGTGGAGCACTGCAGAGCTGCACTCATTTGTCCACTTGTCAAAGACTGACTGATGAACCATTATTTTAATTACATTATCTTCATGGAACAAACTGCGAAGTATCAGTTTCTCCATTAAAAATCATGTTTGTCATCATTATTGTTTATTCTCCTGTCCCCACGCCCCAAATTAGTTAGTTTAGCCTACATCAGAAAAAAAAATTGATTCTGAAAATCTCTGCTTCTTCTTTTTCCTCTGATCTAAACTTGTCCAAATGAAATAGTAAGCTGAATATATGTTTTGTTGTCCAAGTACTCAATCCGCCACTACATGTTTGAACAATTATGCGGTAAAACTGTCAGCCCGATCTTGCAAAGTGGAGAACAAGGTAATACTTTAGGATGCAGTGCTAGACTTTTTCATTGATTGCATTCAAATATCTTGTTTCAAGAAAACACTTACATTGATTTTTTTCCTTCTTGTTTTTAGAGGTGAAACCGTCTCCCAAAGCTAAAAATTGATTTCTACTTGTCCTGCCTCCTGCACGTCATCTTTTCTGAATTAAAGAAGCCAAACACTTCGGGAGTTTTATCTAGATCCTGATTGTTCTTTAAAATTGCTCGTAAAAAAGTTTATACCAAGTCACTGGAGCTTTGAGGCCAGGGTGTGCAGGGGAGGAACAGAGTCTCACCCCACCCTTCACCACCGTCAGCCACTCACTCATTGACTTAAATGAGCTTCAGATGCTTCTCTGCTTGGGGCTATTTTTTGTCTCCGTATTGTTCTCAGCTGGTGGATGCTCTCAGGCAGTAGTTGGCAAGTCTAGAACCACCGGATCCATCTACCTCACCAGTGTGAGTTCTACCATTGCCAAACACCACCTGATAGCTGTAGGGCCTCTTCTTACAAATGAGCCATAAACATGGTTGAAGCCACTAAGACGAGATGGCATTTAACTGAAGCTGAAAAGCATAGAAAGAAGTGTTATTTTTAAACCAAAAATAACAATGAAACGATGTGAAGAATAAGCTGGCTGTTTCATAGCCCTGCTCTGCTGATATCATCCTCCGGGGTCGTGGTTTAAGACAGACTAGAACAGAAGTGTCAGCTCCATATCCGCCAAAATACATGAAACCAAAGGTACAGCAAGGAGAATTCAGAGTTCAATCATCAGCACATTTTAAATAATAAATACCAAATGTATCAATCCACAATTGTGCCAAAGCGATGGAAGTCTGTCTTGTCCTATATTGGCACTACACATAATTGCTCAAAGTATATATACAGAAGCAAAAATGTGCTAGTGCCAAAATGGGCAAAGAAGAGGAGTGGCTGGGGCATCCAAATGCAAGCAGTTGTTGTTATAGAGACACCTAAGGACAGAAAGATGCTGAAGCAAGATGAGCGCAGCACAGCTCATGCAACCGCACCAGAGTCATTACATCACATTCACCCCACCCACAAGCACAAGAGAGAGGAGCCACAGAAAGTAAGCCGCGATAGACGGGCATCGTCATCAAGTGGTTCTTTCTCTGCTCTGTTTATGGCCCTATGGTAATTCACTGATAGTGAGCTCTCACAGTGAATTCTACCAGTGCCATACACAGAACAGGAGTCATTGTCACCCCAACACCAAGGGACAGTCATCAAAACTATGCCAACTAGACCACCAACCCACAAGAGCAGAGCAGATGCAACAGCCTGGAGAGAGAGTGCGAGAGAAGAGAAAGAGAAATGAGAGCAAGTGAAGAAATTATTTTAGAACAGCCACAGCCTTCAATATGTCCGTAGTGTTGCAGTGACGCAGCTTAGCTCAAGACTGACTGCACTGCAGTGGACTGATCCACACACTGAGTAACAGGTCAAAGCCACTGTGCCTCAATGTGAGCAACTAAATATAAGTCCAGTCAATCCTACGAGTGAGCAAACACCCTCTTCTACCTGTTCCCGTCTAATCACCTGTACTCCCGCTTTTAGATTTCTAGGAACAGAGAGCTAACCCTGACAGCATACGCACCTGATAATTACATATAAATAAGCATGTTATGCAGTTATAAAGCAACTATTAATGTTTTTTTGGTAAGTCGGATTTTATGTTGTTGCTTATAACATATCTAGAGGACATTTTACAAGGTTTCGTGCAATACTAACCCTGAATCTCAACATCTTACCCACACACAATCAAGCCAAACAAAACGCTTGATGGATTTTGCTCTCTTTAATTTTTTTACTAAACAGTCAAGCAATTAATATTTGGGAGTGAAAGTCCAAGATTTTTCAGGAACAGGCGCTGTTTTTTATTCACACAGAACTGGATAACACTGACAAAATACATTAGCCACTGCTTTTTTGCTAAGACCAAACAAGGAAACATGTATGCACTTCACTGATCAGTTATCAAACCCACCGATGTCTTAAACTTAGGTTTGGCACATAAATGACCCTTACGTGGATTGATCAGTAATCCCTTTACATCCTGGCTCCTGCCCTCCCCCTACACAATCAACCTGCTCAAAGTGTGACACCTTTAACAAACCTCTTCATTTACTTGCTGTATTTGTGTTGAGGTGCATCAGTTATGTTATAACGACCCATTCATTTTAACCCTTGTATGGTGTTCGGGTCTGTGAGACCCGTGTTCAGTTTTTTTCAAAAGAAAAATGTAACAATTAATTATTTTTTCACGTGTAAATGTGTTGTGTCTTTCCACTCACTCCACTTGATTATAACTGATTTATTTATAACATTTTATATAAAAGAAAAACGAGAAGCACATTAATTCATAAATGTGATCTAACAAAGGTAAAGGGAAAAAATTAACCATGTTTGCTGTTCATATGTCTTGTAATTGGGATGAAGTAAACATCTGTTGAGTAATTTAACATAAAATTGTTTGATAGTGTTAATTTGGAAAGCCAAAACTCTAGCGGGTCCACCAGACCCATGAACACTGGCTGAGTAACAAAAATACGAACACCACACAAGGGTTAATCTTTAAAATCTGTGATAAAATAAAAGTTTTCATCATTGTTGATGTTGTTGTTATTTCAAGAGTTTACATGTAACTAGTATGAGTACAGGTAAAAGCTGGCTTGCAGGTTTTGTGTCAGTGAAATGAAAATAAGGATAAATTCACATATCGTGTGGTGTATCTGTGATTTGAGTCTGAGCTTTAAAAACAACAAATCCCAGTCAGACTGTAGTCAGACTAAGATATCAGCAATGAAGCAACTCAACTAATTCAAAATGTCTGTCAAATAAATATGCAAGGCTTCCCTTACAAAAATATACACAAACAACTGAGCCTATTTCTCTTTTCTTTCACATCGAAATAATAAATAAAAGGGTTTAAATCACGATACTGCAGCTGAATCATAACCTTCAAACCATCTCCTGACCTTGGATATGTTGTCAAAAGAATCTTTGCGCCACAGATAATCCGAATCAGAGAGAAGCTAGCTGTCCTCAGCGCTGTCCTGGCAGGGCCCAGACGCCCCACCCTTGGTTCAGCCATTAGCTTCCCTCACCCTGGGCCCTGCAGTGCGCGGAGCTCCCATTGATTCCAGCGATCAAACCATGTACTAAGTGATTCTTCAGACGCCCAAATGGCTCCCTGAGCTAGACTCCCATTGCCATTTCCTGGAGAAATCAATACCACTAAAAAGCCAAGTCCGGAAAAAAGAAGAAGAAGAAGAACCTGTGTCCTTTAAAGGTTTGCCCGTGTTTTTCCATACCTTAATTAGTTAAGAAAGGAGCTTCATGAGATTTTAGTAAGGTGTTTTTAAATGAGAGCCTCTTACTCATGGAAGTAGAACAGAGAAAAACAAGGACAGTATTTCTGAATGAAAATGAAATCAGAGAAAACATTACTTATATAATTTTGTTCAATAATTTATTCAATTTGTTCAATAATTTAAGACATGGAAACCTGCTCTTGTTAGCGATAAATGTAGGTTTATCTGGGAAATAAAAAACAATTTAAAAAGCCATCTTGTTTTGATGTGTAGTGAAGACCAACTGTCAAAGGGAAAAAAACATATGTGAGGTTTGTACATTTGCAATAATTATGTAGCTTTTCTCACAGACAATTTCCTGATGTCGTCTTTGACAGCTTAATTTAAACCTAAACATGGCGCTATAGTTACATTTCATGAATTCAAACATAGGCCAACTTATTAAAAATCCAAGATTACATGAGAATATTACCTGAAATGATGTAACACGTCCAAAGGGATGTTTAGGAAGCACTCATAATTCCCTTTCATCGTGATTAGACACGCTGTATATTTTTGAAATGTTAACACTGCAAAGTCCGGACTTCCTTTTCTTTCTGTCATCGTTAATTTAACCTCAAAGCTGCTCCAAAGCCCCTTGTTAATCCCATTTGTCTGAATAGGGAGTCTACAAGTCCTCAACTTCACGGTTATTTCAGGAGGATTTATCACTCCTCTAAGTCCTGCAGCAAGATCTAAATTCAGTCTTATGACCTGAAACACACAAAAATCTACTTCAAGTCACATCTAAGTACTTATATTTTTTTTACGTTTATATTTAGGGACCCCTCCCAACCCCCAACCCCCCCCCCCCCCCCCCCCCTTTTTTTTTGGCCTGATTAGGAATACTGTCCTGTTTCATAACACCACACACCCTGTATACAATCCTAATTACCCTCAGTGTACAGGGATTTTAAAAAATGGGAAAGAAAAGAAAAGGAGAAAAAAATTTCAACATACCCAATTCAGTATTAATCCGCAGGATTAGGTTGAGGTCTTCACTGTATTCTCTTGGTATTGGACGGAAATAGAAGCAGGTGCAACGTGATTACATACCACAAAGCTCGAGCATCACCGAAAATAAAAAAGAGCCTATTTAATTATCACAACTGCATTAAATTGAACATTTATTTAAATAATATTTTATCAAAATTTATATATATATATATACACATTTCGCATTTCTGCTATTTAGTCTATTTCATATTAATTTCGACCACGTTTAACGGACTATTTGTGCGGATTTTTTTAACCCTCACGCCAGAAGAGGTTAAACAAAAGTAGTACCTTACATTAAATTGAATTAATAGCAGTTGAAGTTTTTAAGTTGAAGTATTCGAATAGCCAGATTTATAAAACGACTGATCTGTTAGTAGGTCATTAACCATTCATCTTTTTAAAAAAAAACAGTAAAACAAATTGCAATATTAGCCAAGTATTTTGGTAGGTAACACGGCCTCCTCGCCCATCTTTTCTCATTTGATGTGAACCCTCTCTTTAAGCTAGCCTGTGTATTCGGCTGCTTTATTTAAACAACTAACCTGTGCGTTAAAAAACAACAACAACAAAAAACCGAAATATTGTTCGTACCTTCCTCTCAGTCAATCGTCGTGCGTCACGAACCGCTCAGAAGTCGGACCCAACTCACATTTTAGTCCTTAACCTATCATTATCATTTAAGGATTTTCCGCTATTAACATTGTGTGGAAG